>NC_136970.1:35451789-35541789 GCF_032717465.1 Coenobita brevimanus
TAATCAGAATGCAGAAGTTTTAATCCATAGGATATGCAATTCCATCGACTGAACTTACGTGAAAACCTGTACAGTATATGGAGCCAATTTTTTAATTCGTACAGAAGTAAAAAGTTTTATGCCCAAGGTTTAGAGCTTGAATGTGCACACCTTATGCTGGAAGTCAGAGCTTTTAGATCAAATGGTTCATGAGCTATAGCCTATCGAAGTTGAAAAAAGTTACCCTTCCAGGCAGGGCGAATCCAGTTTTGTATGCACCCCCACCCCATTCCTCCCTCATTCCTCCTCTCCCATGACCTTCCTCACCCACTCCCATTACCTCCCCTCTCTTCCTTCCCTCCCCCCTACCCCCCCTCAATTCATACCCCTACCCTTCAGAATTTTCCAGATCAATTATTTTTTTCAAACAATAGCATGCACAATAATCATGTCAGTGTTCCTCACTCACCCTTCCCACCAACACTTCACCCCTCCCCACCTTCCGTCCCCTTCCCTCACAGCTGTGTAGCTCTCCCCCCTCTCCCAGAAAAAAGCAAAAGCATGGTTGGTGTTACTTACACACTCCACCATCTCCTCTCCCCTCACCCCTTGTCCCCCATTCCCTCCCCTCGGAGCTGTCAAATCAAGTAGCTGTAAGAATTTCAAGAGGAAAAAAAGCTAGAGCTACCCCCTCCTCCCATACCCCCTGTCAGAATTTCCAGCTCATTTTAGTTTTTCAAACAAAAGCATGAAAAATAATTATGTCGGTGTTCCTCGCTCACTCCCAACACCCTCCCCCCCTCCCCCTTTCCCCTTCCCATTTGGCTGTGTGGCTGTGAAAGTAAGAAACATACATGAAAAAAACATATACTCTATGTTTCGTGCATCAGTGATTACAATTACACAAACAATAATCTGGTACTGAATGAAAACACACATGAACAGTAACAATGATGTATGATACTCTAGGTGGTGGGGGGTATAGGTAAGCAGATAGCATACTACAGGGGGTGGGGGTGGGGGTGGGGTGGGGAGAGGCCTGGAGGGGTGGTATGGGGGTATAGAGGTGGGAGACAGACAACACAAGACAAAGGGAACAGGCAGAGAGGGAGTACAGGGATGTGGAGGGTGGGTAAGGGGGGTTATAACCCTCCCCAGGGAGACAGGGAGGGGAGGCTAGGGGGGGAACCATGGTGGCGTGATGGAGGATGCTGGGGGAGGGGGAGGGAGGGAGCAGGAGGCGGTCAGAGGCGAGCGAGGGAACAAAGGTATTGTGGTAGAGGAAGGTGGCAAGAGGGCAGTGGGAGAATAACCCCCCCTACCATGGGTAGGGGCCCGGATCCTCCACCCTCCCTACTCGGTACTTAGTTCTCATTGATTTGCAACAATATGAATTATAATCAGGCTGAAGCCTAGCATCTGCAGTTTTTTACAAAGGCTCCTCGATCGATCACATTCAGCATCTAGTGAAATCCTGAAAAAGGATCAGTTGATCATGTTAGTACTTTAAGGGTTAAGTTCTGGCCTTAATTATGATGCCCCAGTTTTTAGACCCCAAATCAGTGAACTGTATGGCTATAATGTGGGTCCGTTTAAAAAGAAACCTCAGGAATTTGGTGGTAGGGTACTTTGGGAAGCTTACTGTGCCCAGTTTGAGTTACTTGCAGATAAGAATGGTTGGGATGATAGGTAGAGGGCAGTGCAGCTTGCTACTAGCCTTAACCTGCCCCGTCCCCTTGATGTACATATGCGCCCGAACGTTTTGTGACTGTGACTCACATTGATGTTTATGAACGCCCTGCAATTGCAAGGTCCGTCATTTACACATTTTTCAAATTTTGCGCACGATTTTTGGTACGTATACACGGGACACCTCCACTACCCAAAGCTAGACGGGGACAACGTCTTACTCCATGTGACATCCCCCCCCTACATACCGTCGTCTTGGCAACTCACCTGTTACCAGTGACCTGGCCAGTAAAGACATGTCGCTCCACGGTCTGAAATTCAAGGCAAGAGTGATTCCCCAATCGATGACAATGTGGATGACAAAGTTTATGTGGCGCCAGAGGAAGAAATGATTGGAAGTGATGAGGAGGTAAAGTCACCGAGGAAATTGCAGTATGTTGATGTGTTTGGGTTGTGAAACAATGCTTATATCACCTATATTACTGTGTGAAAACCAATATACTCTTGTACAACAAAAAAATTCGTACGAAATGAATAAATATCTACCTATTCTGAGTGGTTTGGAATCGTTATCCCTCCCATACAAAATGACTTCTCTGAAGCCTGGCTCGAGAGAACATGGTAGCCTACCAGGTGAGGGAAGGGTCACCTGAACTGGGCATTTCTAAGCTCAGGTGAGCACTTTCTCAATTTTTGATGTTTCTCATAAAAAGTAAAGGTTTTAGCAAAAAAAAAAAAAAAATCAAATATCTGCTGGGACTGGGGGGGGGGTCATTGGTGAAAAATCTGTCAGGACGTTGCGGGTTAAGGGTGATGTAATGGAAATTCTGGGCCAGATGTCAGTGATGGAGAGGAATAGTTATAACCCTAGTAGAAGTGCTGGAGTGCAGATAATATGGAACCATGTACCAGAATGAGGTTTACAGAGCAAGATTCAGGATCCCTGTATGGGTTTGAGTAGAATCCCTACAGCAGCTTGCTCATGACCTGGAACGAATGACATTCAAGGCGTACCCTGGAGCAGCACCGAACCTGTTAGCTATTCTACTGAGGGACCGGTTCATCGATGTTCTTGATAGTGCAGAGTTGAAAGTGCAAGTGAAGCAGGCACAACCAAGTTGCATGCAAGAAGCACTAGCCAGGGCTCTAGACTTTGAGTCCTACAACAGATCCAGTACTTTCACTTTTCAGGCAGGTCATAGTGCAGGATTCAAGGCAAGTAAGGGTCAGGTATGTGAAACAGAAAATTCTTTAGGAAGTTACTGGTACTGTGAAAAGCCAGAACACAAAAATGGACTGCTACAAGTGGAAGAGGGAACAGGAGAAGTCTGCAGGAAGCCAGAACACAAGAAGGAAGATTGTCACAAATGGAAGAAGGAGCAAGAATAGGGCAGTGCAAGGAAATCTACAAGTGTATCAAAGGCATGTTGGATATGTAGCAAGGTGGGAAACTTCAGTTTTGAGTGTCTGAAGGAGATAAGAAGAAGGCTGCAGAAGACCAGAAAGAAGTGGAAAACTAATGGAAGCTAGTGTTAGGGGGCAACCACCAGCCAGCTTTTTCCAAGTCTCCCCACCACTGAGAAAATGCAAGTGCTCAGCTATTGACAGTGTGCGAATAGATGAAAGGAGAGATGGAATGAAGTGTTCCGTGGTGATTGATTCGGCCTCGGAGCAGACTTTTGTGAGGCCTGATGTGTTACATAATCGGTATCTGCCTGAGTCATCAGAACAACTCTGTGGCATAACTGGGCATTGCACAGAATTATTAGACCCTTGGATATCCGGACTGAAGTGGCAGGGCAAGAGGCTACTCTTCCAGTCTACATGGCTGACATGAAGGATCCTTGCCTTTTGGATCTGGACTATCTGATGTCCATAGGATGTGAGCTGGACTTCTGCTCCATGAAGCTGAAGGTTCGAGGAAGGTTGGTTCCCGTCACGGCAGTGAAACGTACCAGTTCTGATGGCGAGGTGAGGGCACTCCACACTACAGTGTTACCCCCCAAATTCGAACTGTTGCTCCAGTGTAAGGTCAGCAGATCTTTTGACAGCTGTCTAGGGGTGGTGGAGTCTTATGTACAGTGTAAGACAAAGGCCAGAGTGATGGTGGGGAGAACTCTGGTGGAAACAGATGCAGACGAAGTGCCGGTTCAGGTGGCCAATTTCTTCCGTGAACCACAGAAGATCAATGAGGTAGAAATTGTGAGACTGTGCAAGGCAGTGGACCCTGAGTGGCACCAGAGGAAGGCCTGTAAAAGAAGTATAATAAAAGAAGATGGGTACTTGCAAGACCACTTACAAGACCTATTCACAAGGAGCTGCCAAAGCCTGGATGGCTCACAAGTGCTGAAGTTGAGGCAACTGCTGATGAAGTTTGCTGATGTCTTTTCCACTGGAGACCTAGACCTGGGATGCAATGATTTGGTGTACCATTGTATAGACACCGGGGATCACTGCCTTAAATGGCCAGTTTGAAGGATGGCGCCGGCAAGAAATGGAGAAGGTGATGGAGAATCTCCAAGGTCAAGGAGTGATAGAAAAGTCCAGCAGTCCTTGGGCAACAGCAGTGGTTCTGGTAAAGAAGAAGGATGGCTCAGTAAGGTGCTGTGTAGATTATCTAGTCCTGAATGATGTGACAGTGAAGAATGCGTACCCCTTGCCAAGAACTGATGACATCTTGGATGCTCTGTCAGGTGCTTAGTGGTTCTCCACCCAAGACATGAAAGTAGGATATCATCAGGTCAAGGCTGCAGAGAAGGACAAAGAGAAGACAGCCTTTTCATACAGACAGGGTTTATGGCAGTTTAAAGTGATGCCATTTGGCCTGTGCAATGCCGTAGCTACTTTTCAGCAACTCATGGACCGCGTACTTGAAGGCCTGCACTGGCAGACAGCTCCCATCTATCTGGACGATGTAACTGTGTTTAGACGGACTTTCGACCGGGAACTGGAGAGGCTGTCAGAGGTGTTGAACAGGTTCTGCACAGTGCACCTCAAGTTGAACCCCAAGAAGTGCTACTTGTTTCAGAAGTACCTGAGACACATTGTAGGTGAGAGTGACATCCGAACTGACCCAGAGAAGGAGGCAGCTGTGGACAACTGGCCTGTCCCAACATGTGTTAAAGAGCCACGGAGTTTCCTGGGCTTGTGCATCTACTATCGGTATTTTGTCAAAGACCTTGCAATGATAGCTGCACCTCTGCGCAAGTTGCTGGGGAAGAGGCATAAGTTTGCACAGACAGCAGAGACTCTGAAAGCCTTTGATGAACTCAAGCATGCATTGGCAAGTTCTCCAGTATTGCCGTACACTGATCAGTCAGCCATTTACCTTGGACTGTGAAGTGACCATGGTATTGGTAGAGTCCTGTCACAGAAGAAGAAAGAAAAAGAGTATGGAGTGGCATTTTACAGCAAGAAGTTCAGCCCATTGGAGCGGAACTACTGTGTGACCCACAAGGAGCTCTTGGCAGTGATGAAGAGCCTTGATTTCTTCCATCCCTACCTGTATGGGTTCTACTTCGTCATCAGGACGGACCATTCAGCACTGAAGTGGCTGAAAACGCCAAGGAATTGGGAAGGACAACTGGCACACTGGCTCAGGAAGCTTGACCAACACAGTTATGAGGTGCAGCACCGTCTGGGGAGGGTACATGGCAATGCTGACAGCCTGAGTCTTTGGCCTTGTGATCTGGAGTGCTGGCAGTTTAGTAAAAAAGATCATAGTAAGAAATGCAGCTGTACTGCAGTGACAGGGCCAGCGTCAGATTGAGAAGACCTGAAGAGGATGCAGATGGAGGCTGCAGATTTACAACCAGTGCTAGAGTGGGTGCAACAGAGTACAGTGCGACCATCTTGGGAAGAAGTTTCCAGGTAAAGCCCTGCAACCAAGAGTTACTGGATTCAGTGGGACCGTCTTCATTTGAATAATGGGCTACTGGAGAATCAGTGGGAGACAGCTGATGGCCTCAGCAAGTATTGGCAACTGGTTGTTCCGAAGAAGATGAGGTCCGAGATTTTGAATGAGTCCCATAACTAGATCACTAGTGGGCACTTGAGAGTGAAGAAAACTCCAAGCCTGTTGCAACAGAGATTCTACTTTATAGGCATATGTCAGGATGTTGAAGAGTGGTGTTGGGCCTGTGATGTGTTTTATGCCAAGGAGGGACCCAAGAAACGTGGTTGTGCCCCTCTTCAGCTGTACCAAGTGGCTGCACTGATGGAAAGAGTTGAGGTGGACATTCCTGGACCTTTTCCATTCATGGAAAGGGGAAACCGGTCTATATGTGTTGCCATGGACTACTTCATAAACCGGCCAGAAGCCTATGCCATCTCTGATCAAGAGGCTGTGACTGTTGCTCAGGTGTTGGTTGGTCAGTTTTTCTGTTGTTTTGGGATGCCACAAGAGCTCCACTCAGACCATGGTAGAAACTCTGAGTCTGCTGTGCTCCAAGAGTGCTGCAAGTTATTTGGGGTCAAGAAAACCAGGACGATCCCTCCAAGGCCACAGTCAGATGGGATGGTGGAGAAATTCAACTGGACCCTGGGACAAGACCTGGCCAAGTGCAGTGTAGAGGGACAGACTGAATGAGACCAGAAGTTACCTGCGTATTTGATGGCATAATGGTCTGCATCCCATGAGTCTACCGGCTACACCTCTGCAAATCTGATATTCGGCCACAAGTTACGTCTACCCGTTGACCTGTTAACGGGAAGACCACCTGGTAATGAGCTGCCTACAGACACCTCCAACTTTCTGAAGCATCTTCAGGAAGGCTGAGTGATGTACTATTGCGGACAAAAGTTTCTTTCTACTCCGGGTGGTGAGACCTCATGTCTGCTGCCCCCTTTCTGGACGGCAGGTTGCTGCTTGCTCTACTCCCACCTCACCACCTAAACTAGTAACAGGGCAGCTGAGAATCTTGCTGTTTACAAGGACTAACCCGGCATAGGAGTGAAGTGAACTGCACCCCCAAGTTTCTCTCTCTCTCTCTCTCTCTCTCTGTCATATACAGTATGTAGTTCATAAAACAGATGCTTTAATTGATAGGTATAAAGGATTTAAAGCAAGTGATTACTGCACAAGGAAAGAAATCCATTATATGACTTTTTTTACGCCATTATAATATGACTTCTTTGGAATTATTAAAAAAAAAAAAATAGCATAAACGACATATGGTTCATTTTTATATTATTTCAACTATCATATTCCTTGTCGATGCAGAATAAAGGTTTCCTTGTTTAATTATTATAGATGGCATGTATAATATGTATGCTATAGTTCTGCCGTATATAATGTAGGCCAGCGCTACACGCTCCATCTGCTAATAAAACCAATGTTGTACAGATTAAATAAGGGAATGGAATGTGAAAGAAAACAGTATGGAGTATTTAATAACAACATTTTGCTATTTATTCTTCTAGTCATAAAATCATTTACAGGACGGGAACATTGGGAAGGAGCGAGGACAGAGGGGGATAAGAGGGACTATATGGTGGAGGAAGGGAGGTATGAAGGATGCCAGCAAGAAGAGAGAGAGAGAGAGAGAAAGAGAGAGAGAGGCTGGCAGGTAGTAAGGGAGTTAGGAACGGCGATAACAATTACAAGTTTTATAACACAATACAATGCAAATTTTAAAATATACAGTACTAATGAAGTACCGTACTAATAATCAAAATATTAACGTAATATCATTATCGAGAAGTAACACAGTGGAGATACAGACGTCATATGATTAACAAAACTATAGAGTTTAAACTGTAATGATAACAGTAAAGATAACTGAAAATATAATGTAACATAGAACACTAGCCTAATAGTGAGTCCATCCTCCTCTCTTTTCAATAACCTCCTGCAGACGACCGGGCATTGACTTTACTAGGTTTTCCAAGATGTGTGGTTTGCCTCTGAGTATGTCCCATTCCCTCTGTGTGTGCTGAAGGAGCTGCTGCTTGGTTCTTTCTTCTTCTGGCTCCCATGTGTTAACCAGGAAGGCCCAAACCGACTCTATCGGGTTGAGGTCACATCCCTTGCTTGGCCACTCCAACAGCACAATCTGGTGACGTTGTTCGTCGAACCAATTTCTCACGATCCTCGCGGTCTGAATGGGAGAGCGATCCTGAGAACATTAAATGTTAAAACACTGGGATTTGTTTGTGCTCAAGGTGAAGGGAATTGTCTAGGCGGAACCATACCTAGAGGATGAACATGAATAGCATGGGCGAACGAGCATTCGTTCGCTATGTGTGGACAGCTACCAAAATGTGAACAAACAAGTTTGGATGTGCTCGATTAATTGTCGGTATAATGTATACACCCATGCTGTTCATGTTCATTCTTCAGTTGTAGTTCCATGTTTACACTAATGCGAAAACGAGTGCATGGTGAGGGAGTGAGGGAAGTTAAGGAGCGTATGCACGGATAGCAAGTGAAGTTGGGGTGGGTGGGACAGGGAAGTAGCAGCTCCCAGCTGTGAGTGCTGCCTAGACCCAAGTCCACACCTTGCTCGCCCACTCTCATCGTCTCATTGCCAGTGTGAAAGCACCTTGATATAAGAGAGGGGTAAGAGTTTTGGTGTGTGTGTGTGTGTGTGTGTGTGTGTGTGTGTGTGTGTGTGTGTGTGTGAAAAGCATTTCAAAGTTGTTAAGAACATATTATTACTTTACCTGTATGAATATGATCCGCTCTGGGTATGGATGTGTATAGGCTCTGACGTTTGGCAACATAACCTCATCTAAAATTTCTAAGTATTGTTCTGTGGTGAATCTTCCATCTATTTCTGTTACTTCGCCCAAGCTGTTCATATTCATCCACCCCCACATGTTCAAGGTTACATGACCACTTCTGGCCAATTCATACACATTCTCGGGAGCGTAACGGGTGTTGTTTGGCCTCCAACAGTGAAGCTTTCCGTGGTTGGTTGACTGAAACGTTTTTTCATCACTAAATATAACACGGGACCAGAAGTTTTCGTCTTCATTTGCGTACTGTTCGACAAACCGTAGCCTTCCCAACTTGTGTCCCGCATTCAGTTTTTCTTTGATGGAAGGAACCCTGTGGTGGATGCCACTTGCATGAAGTCGTCGTCTGATAGTCCTTGAAGAGACTTGTAGATGTAGGGACACTCTCGTTGCCACACAGTTGGTGAACCTATGGCGAGGGTATTTAATATCTGCCACAATCCTAGCATCGTCATCTGCTGTAGTTACTCTCGGCCTTCCAGTTCTATGACTATATCTCATACTTCCCGACTCTTGGTGTTGGCACAGCCATAGACGAACTGTAGGTTTTGAAACCCCCATCTCCCTCGATATCTCGCTGAAGTTGAACCCAGCCTTATGCATGCCGACGATCTGAGATCGCCGAGTGTATGCATCGTGGTGGTCTCTGTTGTTATCACCCATGGCTGTAGTCACTGGAGTGAGGGAATAGGTGGAGTGAAACCAAATCATCACCTCCTATATACCAGTGACCCCATCTGGGGCAGGCTTGCGGAAGCTCAGAAACTGCCCGTTAAAGTGTTTAGTAGCCTATTTGTAGTTTGGAGTAATTGCTCAATATAGGATTATCTATTTTATGTAAAACTTTCATGCATTTACGTGGAAGACCAGTACTCACAGGGAAATATAGCTATGGTAACGTTACTTTTGAAGGCGTTTATTATCTAACTAGCGTAATATACGTCTTTAAATTTTTTTAGTCATTGTTTATGATTTATAAGGTGTGCTTACAAGGAATACAGTATTGTGCCACAACATATGAAGAACATCCAAACTCTTAACCTCTATGTTGGATTTACCAAAACCATTAGCCCGAACAACACTTCACCTTTCCTTCCTTCATATATTAACAATATATTGATGATAAATAGATAACCATAAAAATGTAATATTGCAAAATCCATATTCTGATACATATGATAAGCAACAACAGTTAATTCCACATGTATTTAACTTTGATATACTAACAACGCAGTTACGTATACGTTCATAACAAGATATAAGATAGACTTCTCATCGTAGACATTGGACTTTTCATTATCAGATATCTCCTACCCCTATTGATAATGAATCCCATAATGGCAGACGAAAGACTGTGGGTTTATCATCGTTATTAATGACATTGTGATTCAATAGCTCCCCTTACTCTATCTTTCCTAACCCACCCGTAATAACCTAACAGCTCGTTGTCTTATTAAAAGTCACGTTGATCAGGTTGATGATGGTTTGAAATTTTATGTAAATGCTCCCTTCCAACTCCATCCTCCGTGATTCTATGACAGTGTTGATGTCTAGATGCTCGTTACACTCTATGCATGCCTGAATGTGTAGTAAGTGGGTTGTGGAGAGCAGCTCGTTGCCTTTTGAAGGTAGAACACTGCAGTGGACACGAGTACTTGGATCAATGTTTAGGGTAGCCACGAACACTGATGTTATGAGATTTATGAGTCATCAGATGCCTTTTTCAGGGATATTCATGGATTAGGAGAAAAAATTACCCTTGCACTACTGACCAAGATCATTATGGCACCAAAATTAAATAATTATTTATGGTGCCATATCCATCATAATATAGTGGTAGTTGACCACCATGATATATGAGAGAGAGAGAGAGAGAGAGAAACTGGGGGTGCAGTTCGCTCATTTTTATGCCGGGTCAGTCCTTGTAAACAGCAAGATGCTCAACTGCCTTGGCGATAGTTTAGGAGGTGGGGTGGTAGTTTAGCCAGCAGTAACTTGCCGTCCAGAAAGGTAGCATCAGTCGTGTGGCCTCACTACCCGGGGTAGAAAGAAGCTTTTGTCCGCAATAGTACATCATCAAGTGTGAGGAGCCCCCAGGTTTTCAGGAGAAGTGATGAAGTGCAAGTATGATGCCAAGGCAAGTGGGGTGAGCATCAAGGATGGTGACCATGTTTGGTTATACAATCCTCAGCAAAAGAAGGGACAGTCATCAAAGCTGCAGAGCCCATGGGATGGGCATTACACTGTTGGGCCGCCTATCAGATGTAATATGCCGAATTCGGGGAGGCAGGAAATCTCGCCCAAAGGTGGTACACGTGAATCATCTGTAGCAGTACCATGGGCCAGGAGAGTACAGCTGGGATGTCTCCGAGGAATTGTGCTCTCCTGCAGTTGAGGATGTCGAGAAGGACCAAGAAGATGAAGTGTGAGAGGATGGTGACAGTTTCCCAAGAGAAGAAGTGAAACAGGAAGAGGGCCAAGACCTTCATGAAGAAGTGGACTGTGTGGAGGAGCAAGGACGTCGTCGGAAGCAGCATAGAAGAAGACCTGATAAGTTGAAGGAATTTTTTTTGTATGGTTAGATGTATCATTAGCATTAAGGTTTATGTTTGTATATATTGCGTAGTTTTATCAGGAGGACAAAGAACTAGGGATGGGTAGTGTTAAGAAGCGAGATTTGCCACTTAGGTAGTCAAGAAGTATCTTGACCTTTCCCGTACTGTAGTGCCGGTACAAGTCAGAGTTGCCAGTTTGCCTGCTGTTTGTGAGCGTAGTTGTTTCACAAGTTATGTAATAATTTTTGCGCTTTTTTTTCTCTTTAATGTTTTATTTACGTGATTGTTGAATTATGTAATTTAATTTAAGTTTGTATAGTAAATAATTTAGAGTGCAAAGCAGTGTATGTGAACTCTGGAGGTTTTGGTGTCTCCTAATTGGTAACCGTTTTAACTGTTTAGAAGTTTCTAGAGTAATGCAAGCTTTTATAAGGATGGGGGAAGAGACCAGAGGAAGCCTGTTCGGTTTTCAGTTCAGTTTGAGTGTAGTGCAGTGTCAGTGAAGTAAGTGAAGTGTTGTTGCAAAGAGTGAAGTGTTACTAAAGTTTGTATATACTTGTTAAATAGTGAAGTGTTGTCAAGCTTTAAGTGTAACCGCTGTTAGTAAAAATTGTATAGCTGCAGTGCTTGTGAGAATAATCAAGTTGGAAAACATTAAGTGCAATCTTTTGGAAAATAAAGACAGCGAACTTAAGAAGCCAGTGTTTATTCGCCATGCCTGAGCTGATCTTGTGTACTGTACACTGAAAGGCTGACCATAGGAAGAACAACTCACTGGGCAACGTCCTTCCTGTACTAAGCTACTGCTGTTGGAGCCTGTGCCAGTGTGGATGAGGATGTAACAAAATAAATAATTATATATATATATATATATATATATATATATATATATATATATATATATATATATATATATATATATATATATATATATATATATATATATATATATATATATATATATATATACAGAATATATATATATATATATATATATATATATATATATATATATATATATATATATATATATATATATATATATATATATATATACAGATGCAATAGATTCACCATGGGGGAAGCGTAGCCTCAATATGAAGATAAACACCAACGTAATCAGGAACATCTTTAATAAATTGGTGACGTTTCGACAACTCGTTTGTCATTTTTAAACCTATAGAAAATACAATAAAATCAAAGTAAACACCACGTCCATAATAAAAATACGAAAACTTAAGTAAAACACCAAAGTAAAAAACCATGTCTGATAAAAATACAAAGAAATATTATGATAAGATGAGGATATAAATCATTCATAGCTAACGTTGGTGCGATGCTACTAAGTACAAGGAAAATTAAAAAAAAAAAAAATACATGTAGAAGGGGCGTGGAGCAGTCGTGTGTGCCCAGTGTGGGCTGTAGATGGTGAGTGAGGAGTGATTCAGCCAGGAGGCGTGTTACCTGGTCACGACAAGCGTGAGCAACAGAAAAATCTGATTCACTTATGGGATGGCCTAAGGCTTCACAGCAATTTCGGATGGCAGAGAAAGGTGGCTTAACCATAGGTAGACCGGTTCTATATGACCGTCCCCGATGCTCTGCAATTCTTACTGGTAATATCCTCTTAGTCTGTCCAATATAAGACGCATTACAGCGACTACATTTATAATTATAAACAACAGAGGATTGCAGAGAGTCAGAGATTCGGTCTCTATGTTTCAACCATTGTCCAATGGTGTTGCTGGGTTTGAAAATTGTTCCAAGACATACATCTATATATCTATCTATTGCCAGACGCCTCAATCCCGTTCGGGGTGGCTACAAACAAATCGCCACCACGTCGCCCTGTCCCCCGCCATTTCACTGCCCTGCTCCCAGCTCACACCCCCCTCTCTCATATCTCTCCACCCCATCCCTCCATCTCATCCTCGACCTCCTCCTCCTTCTTCCTCCCTCCACCTCACTCACATACACTCTCTTCGTCAGTCTTTCACCCTCCATCCTCTCCATATGGCCAAACCACCTCAGTGTATTCCTCCTAACGCTTCCCATCACATCCACATCCACACCACAACGCTCCTTTATATACTCATTTGTCAGCCTGGCTCTCCATGTGACTCCACAGGCTCCTCTTAAATAATTCATTTCCACTGCTCTCACTCTTGACTTGTGTCCTTCGAGCAACGTCCAAGCTTCACTTTCATACGTTAGAGTTGGTATCACAATACTGTCATGTAGTAACTTTTTCACTTCTATGCTCACTTCCCTGCTTCTTATCACTGCTTTTAAGGAACCAGCAACCTTTCTTCCCTGCTGTACCCTTTCAAGCACTTCACTCTCCAAACCTCCATCCTTACTCATCACACTACCCAAGTACTTAAACGTACTCATATTTTCCAAATCCTCACCATCCAACCTCGCTGTACATTCACTGACTTCACCTCTCTCGAAGACCATCACTTTACGCTTCCCTACATTCACCTTTAGATTCCGTTTCTAACTCACTCTCCCAAACTCATCCACCAAGCCTTGCAGCTCTCCTTCGTCTTCACTCAACAACACAGTATCATCTGCAAACAACAGTACATGGAGTTTCCAAACACTACCCTCTCTCACCAGGGCCACTCCAACATCCACTACCCTACCTTGTACCTCTTTTATTACCCCCTCCATGTACAGATTGAACAACCATGGAGACATGACACATCCCTGTTTCAACCCAACCTTCAAAGAGAAAAATCACTCAGTTCACCATCCACACGCACTGCAGCCTTCGCACCATCATACATACTCTTCACAGCATTCAACAACTTCCCATCTACTCCATTATATTCTTAATACTTTCCACAGTCCTTACATACTTGAGAGTAAAATTCCCTAACTAAACTCAATATATTTTTACGTATGGAAAAACTTTTTGGACCTAAAAATGGCAAGATACAATACACGGGTGATTTGTTTGCTGTAAGTTTAGGAGTAGGTGGGTTACGGATCTTATTTAGTTGTCTTCCCATATGGGTTTGTGTGAAAGAAATTGGGAAATCATTAGAAAACAATGTTTTCGAAAGAAACCTCAATTCCGAGTGTAAAGCAGAATAGGATGAACAAATATTATAAGCTCTGGTCAGCAGGGTTGACACCAAATTGCGTTTAAACTGAATTGGGATTGCTGAGTTGAATTTCGTGGTTAATCCTGTGAAAGTGGGTTGACGGTATACTGAAGTGATGAAAGAATTAGTAGTTTTTTGGACTAGTTTATCAAGAAAGGGAAGTTTGTTGTTTTCTTCAATATCAGAAGTGAAATGAATGTTAGCATGTCTCGAGTTTAAATAGTTTAGAAAAAGAGGGATGTGGTCTGGAGAACTAAACAATAAAAATGTATCGTCGATATATCTACGGTAGAGGAGAGGTTTGAAATGGGAGGGGCATTGCTGTAGCCAGTTTGTCTCATGGTAACACAAAAATGCGTTTGCTAAGCAGGGAGCTAGGGGATTCCCCATCGCCACTCCATCAATTTGCTTATAAGATTTTCCGTTGAAAAGGAAAAGACAATCTTTAGAAGCGAAAGACAGTAATTTACGGAACTGGTTCATATTAAATCCATTTATTATTTTCTCATGTTTAAACCCTTGATTGGTGCAAATGTCTATAATTTCATAAAGAGGAATATTAGTGAACAGGGACTTTATATCGAAAGAAGCCATAGCACAGTGGTCAACATCGTAGTTACAAATCTCCTTAGCGAAAGTAAATGAATCTTTAACCGCATGGCAATTTTTAGTAATGGAGGTAATCATAGGTACAAGAAATTTAGATATGTTATAGCTAACAGTCCCAATGGCAGAGAGAATTGGTCTGACTGGACAGTTCTGTTTCTGAACTTTGGGGAGCCCATACATGACTCCTGGCGTAGCGCCAGATACGTATAATTTTGAGTACACTTCATTACTAATTACTCCATCAGACTTCAGTTTCCTTAGGAAATTGTTTACTTGATCTTCACGTTTCAGGATCAAAGACAATTCATCATCATTTACCATTTTGAACTTTGAACAATCGTTAAGAATATGTCATGATTTCCTTATGTTCGAATAAGCTCGACTTGTCTAACTAAGTGGACTCCATAACCAAAAGGAAGCAATCACTGCTGCAGGGCCGTTCCGTGCAGTGAACCGACGTTCCCTTGTGGTGGACAGTGCCTCGTTAAGGCGCGGGGAAGTGTGTGGAAGTTTGGTTCCAGACAGACGGAGCATTTGCATCTCTCCATCCAGTTAACTGAAGCACAACGATAGGCACTACATCACCCAATCATTTAAGTATATGGTTACCACCCACAGCTGTAAATGGTTTCCTGGTTTGCAGGAAACGGTTAGACTTGTCACTCAATACTGAGCCGTCTAAAGTGGAAGATTGATACAAAAAAATTGACACAAAGGATAGGATAAACAGGAAGAGAGGAGAGAAGACACGGAAAACGGATGATAAATTTGAAAGGAGAAATAGGCAGTACCCCAAAAAGTAGTTAGATTATGGTCGTCACCACCTACCACCTGTAACGGTTATTTGTTCATTTCTGGTCACTCCCTTCAAATATGCAGGACATGACACTGTTCGAGTGTAAATAAGCCTGCCTCACTCAACTAAGTGGTCACAAATGAAACAAGAACCTTCAAAACCATGTGCTAATCAGGGCGTTTATAGTTGAGCGTATTAGAAGATTGCACGCTACATTGATTCAGATGAATTTGAATATTTTCACTGAACTTCAGTTCACCAAGATCGTCTCTAGCTGCCGTTGTCATCCATTAAATCAAGCTTGAAAGTAAGTGAATTTGGTATCACCCTCTGTTCGTCAGTGACCTATACTATGCTTTATCCTGATTTGTAATCTCTAACTTAAAACAGAAGCTTTTCTCTGCCAGAAATTTGAATGAATATATTCACCTCGCTAACGTGTGCCAATACATCTGCTAGGAATTATGGAGGCCTAATGAATGTATTGTAGGCCTACTGATTTCAGAGTGGCTAATAATGATAAACAATGAGAGCAGTAAAGAGAAAGACAGGAATGGGGGTCAAATAAATTCACACTACACTACCAAAATTAAAACATAAAAGGCCAAAAAGAAAAAAAAAAAACTACATAACTCTGTGAGGAAGTGCAATAATAATTATGTAATTCATCAAAGACTCAGTTCTTACACCTATCAACCCGACAAAATCTTCCACAGGTGTACCCACTAATGTTTAATAATATTCAGCTTAATCCTGCATCACCCTTTAACACGCTTAGGGTTTCATTTACTCGGGAATTATCTTGGAAAGATCATATTACATCTCTTGTAAAATCTGCTTCCAGGAGATTAAGTGTGCTAAGCCGACTCCATTCATTGTTTATCCCTGCACAATTGTTGACTCTATACACGGGTTTTATCTGCCCCTGTGTGGAGTACAACTCTCATGTGTGGGGAGGTTTCCCACATACAGCTCTTCTCAATAGGGTGGAGTCAAAGGCTTTTGGTCTCATTAATTCTCCTCCTCTTACTGACTCTCTACAACCTCTGTCTCTTCGCCACACTGTTGCATCTTTATCTCTTTTCTGTTGTTACTTCAATGGTCACTGCTCCTCTGAACTGTCTGCATGCATTCCTCCACCTCTTCGATGGGTGTGTAGCACCCATCTAGCAGCAAACTCTCATCCCTTTTTTGTCCAACTCTCTAATGCAAGAGTTAACCGATACTCTCAGTCCTTCATTTATGCAACACGTCAGCTCTGGAACAGTCTTCCTCTGTCTGTATTTCCTGCTTCCTATGATCTCCAGTCTTTAAAACGCAGTGTGTCCAGGCAGCTCTGGGATCCAATGGGTTAATGACTTGGCAAATCTATCAGCTTGTTTAACCCTCTGGAGCCCAGCATCCAGAGTACCGGACGCAACTGGGAAATTTTAAATCTTGATATAGTAGGGAACCCCCGGGTAGGGACCTATGAGCTTAGCGACTTTGAGCCGATAGGCGGAGGGTGGTACGCTTAGTACCCTCGCAGTGCAATGCCTCGCCCAGCATGCCTGGGATCCAATGGGATATATATATATATATATATATATATATATATATATATATATATATATATATATATATATATATTATTATTATTAAACTGACAAGCATAGTTCACAACCCAGGTTTTTATGCTTATTATACCCAAGGGTTGCGTGCACCCCTAGTTAAAACCTCAGCTTTAGGATCCTGTGATTAGTTCAACATAATTCGTTTTAACTCATTCCAGTGTAGACGCATACAATGAATAGCTGTACTGAAACACTGTTTTTTCAGTGATGGATGGGGTGGAATGGGATGGGATAGATGTAGTGGTCAGGTCTCAGTATAGTAAGTATACCTGTATATAATAATAATCGATGTCGTAAGTTATAGGATACTCATAACACAACAACATCAATTAGTGAGTAGGGTGGACAGCAATGGTCAAAATTTATTGGAATAGTAATTAGGTCCAAGCAGAACAAATGAATCATAAAGTGGTAGGTGAATGAAATAAAACTTGCTCTGTTTGTGCAAAAGTTTTCTAAATGTGTTAGGTTAGGTCTCTTAGGACAAGATAGGGTGGACAACAGGATGGTGATGGGTGTCACTGATGAGGTACTGTGTAACGTAAATATAAACATTGTAGGTCGGTAGTTTATAAGGCAGTATTTTTCCTTGTTAGTACAAGGAAAAACAAATAACAACAGACTTACTGGTACTTACTAGATTGTTTGTTATAGTGAAGGAAATAAATAATGTAGCTATTAAATGAGTCAAAAACAATGGTAGGAAAGCAGGATGGCTCTTCCCCATGCACCAAACTCTCCAGCCGAATCCAGCAGGAAATTTTGTGAAGGATTATCATATACCATAGAATATGTGTCATGTAAATTTCATAGAGAAGGATGGAAGTAGCCTTATTCTACACTATCTCAATCCAAAAGGCAAAACACATCTAGTCAACGTTAGGTATATTATTGACGTTATCATTCGATAATGGTTTCCATGCTTAGTACTACCAGTTATCATCATTACTTAGATATATATTAACCCGCGCCGTCCCGGCGACGTGAATTAACGTCCGCACATGATGTGCACTCATGTCCCGGAGACGTGAATTAACACGGCAACATTGCAAGGTCCCTAATTTGCACAATTTTCAATTTTCACGAGTGATTTTGTGAGTGATTTTTGGCATGTATACATGGGACACCTTCCTCTATTCCTCTATAAGATGCCAAGCAGGGACAATGCCTTACACCACATAACCTCTCCCCTCCCCCTGCACGCCATTGTCTTGGCAATTCACCTGTTACCAGTGACCTGGCCAATAAAGACATTCAGGGCCAGAGTGATTCCCCAATCGATGACAATGTGGAGGACAAAGTTTACATAGCATTAGAGGAAGAAACAGTCAGAAATGATGATCAGGTAATGTGGGAAAAAAAAGGTCATGAATTGTGATGAGTTAGTGAGTGAAACAATGCTTACAATGCCTATATTACTGTTTGAAAACCAATATACTTTTGTGCTACATATAAATTCGTACCAAGTAAATAAATAAATACTGTTTATGAGTGGATAAAATAGTTACCCTCCCATAGAACTCGTTTTCTTTGGTGCCAGCCTGTTAGAAAACCCAGTCAGGTAAGGAAGTACTCGTACCTAAATCGAGTATTTTAAACCTCAGGTGAGCGATTTCTCTATGAATTTTCGATGTTTCTCACCAAAAGCGGATGTTTGAGCCCCCTCCCCCCAAAAAAAAAAGGTCCAAAAATGTCGGGACTGGGGCGTACCACTGCCCAGAAAACGTCGTGATGGGGTGGGTTAACAAATAAT
Organism: Coenobita brevimanus; assembly: GCF_032717465.1. Lineage (NCBI taxonomy): Eukaryota > Metazoa > Arthropoda > Malacostraca > Decapoda > Coenobitidae > Coenobita > Coenobita brevimanus. The sequence goes on from NC_136970.1 coordinate 35,470,635, forward strand.
TAACATCCTTACCTGATGATTAGATGTATATTTACCTGAGCTGTCATTAATGTTAGTACAGTGTCATAGCTTACCATACGAGGAGGCAAATCGTTTCATATACGTTACTTAAAAATATGCTGATGAAAAAGGACATTGTTTCTCTTAACTGGAAACCCTTCCCAACAATTTTATCACCATTATCCCAGGTGTGATGCAACTGATCTACTTCCACATTAACGTGTCCTTTGAAGCTTTCATTTACATTCACATTCTGTGCTTACCTAATATAAACAGATTCAGATTTCCTCGACATTCCTTGTATGGTAAATTTCTCACTCTATGTAGGAGTATCAGTATTTTCACCCATCGCTGCACTTCCCTGAGTTTCCCCATATCTTTTTAGGCAATAATTTGACAAGAAATGCACATAGTATTGCATGTGAAGGCGTACCAATGATTTTATGCAAGGTGACGACGAGATTTCCCAAGTTTTTATTCCAGTTCCTTCCCTATTCAACTGATAAACTCATTGAGTTTCTGAAGAATCTTCACACGTTTTCTTGGTTTCAGGTGGTTGGTTGACATTATAAATCCTCAGCCTCCTTCATAGTTGGAAATTCAGATGTGAGTCTTGAGATTGATTATATAGTAGTCGTAGCCAGGTAAATATGTGAGGAAGTTACTTTAGTTCACTTGTGGTTGGTGGCAGGAGAAATTAAAGATGGATACTGGGTCTTGATTGTAGTTTATTATCTTCAAGGTGAAAGTTTAAGTTGAACACCGTGTGTATTACACAGGAGCATTTATACAGTATGCTAGCTGAATTCTCGCTGGACCCCTCTTCTCTTCTCTCTTCATAACCTCTCGCCTCTGTAGCTAGCCTATTTCTGCCAGTCTAGTTCCTCTTTTCTTGTGTAGGAGAGCTTGTCTCATGTGTACTGGACGTATGTGCGGGTTCTAGAAGCTTGTTGTATCAGTGTGTACGTAACATTTCCGGTGTACATCTGGCATTCCTTTACTATAATCTTGCAAACACATTTCCTTTCCCACACCTAGCTTGACTATCATGTTACCTTTAAGACTACACATTTGTGTTCCTATCTATTATCATTTGTATTGTTCTATTAGGGAGTCCTGACATCGCTCGGTCACACCAGCTGGAGAACCTATGACAGCATGTACTATTAACCAGCTATAATTTATTAATGCATAATATTGATTATAATATTCTATAGACATAGTATTTATGATATTATTATACTGCTCTAATAATATACTAGAAACAAAATACTTTGTAAATATATTGTATATATAATGGAGCAAATGCACTATAGTTAAACTGATTATAAAATATTGTATAACCTATTGTAAAATGTGTATGTATAACAGACACATACTGTACATATATGGAAAGTAGTCCAATGCCAAGATTATAATAAGAGTTCTCAATAATTTTTTTTATGAAGATATATTGATATTGGTATAAGAATTGGATACTTGTATATCATGTAATATTAATTCATTTGTCGTCCCATAATTTTCAGCATATATATATATATATATATATATATATATATATATATATATATATATATATATATATATATATATCCCATTGGAGCCCAGTGTCCTCAGTATTGGACAGAACGGAGAATTTTCAAACCTTAATAATTCCGGGTAGTGACCTATGAGCTTCGCGACTATGAACCAAGAGGCAGAGGGCGGTACGCTTAGGACCCCGCCGGAACAGTGCCTCACCCAGCAGCTCTGGGATCCAATGGGTTAATGGCTGGCAAATCTATCAGTCTCTTTAACCCATTGGAGCCCAGTGTCCTCAGTATTAGACAGAACGGGGAATTCTCAAACCTTAACCCCTTAACCGAGGGGAGGTCACTTTCGTGACGCCTGGGAACAAGGGATCATACCACAGGGCGTCACTTATGTGATTCTGTGTTATTTTGAATTTGCCCGGGCTTTCAAGTGGTGGCTTGTATCATCTATCAGTACTGACAATGTCCAACACTAGTCAGCACTCCTAATCTCATCTGTACTCCCATCCATTGTTGACAATATAACCATTTCTCCCCGTTCTTGACTCCCCTCCCTACCTCCCCTCCATTACCCTCTCCTCTCGCCTGCCCGGTCGTGCTACACTACGTAAATCTTCCCTGGAATTTTCCACTGATTTCATCCATTGAAGTAAGCCCTATGCCCTATTCTTATACCAAATAATATATACAAAAAAGAAAAGGTAAATGAGAGTGCCATGCACCTGGAATTGGCTAATTATCACCTGACAACACCTCACATGCACTCGTTCGCTAATTTTCGCTGTTTATTTCCCCTTGAAATATGCCGTATAATCTATTCTCATAATAAAAATATATATAACAAAGGAAGGGAGAAGCCTAAGTGATATTTACATTCACCTGGAACTACCTAATTATTGCAGGCCACCACACTGTATTCTGCGCTACGTAAATCTTCCCTGGAATTTTCCACTGATTTCATCCATTGAAGTAAGCCCTATGCCCTATTCTTATACCAAATAATATATACAAAAAAGAAATAAAGTAAGTGATAGTGCCATACACCTGGAATTGGCTAATTATCACCTGACAACACCTCACGTGCACTCGTTCGCAAATTTTTGCTGTTTATTTCCCCTTGAAATATGCCATATAATCTATTCTTGTAATTAAAATATACATAAGGAGGGAAGGGAGAAGCCTAAATGATATTTACATTCACCTGGAACTACGTAATTTATTATATATTGTCTAGATTTCCTGCCAATCATTTCATAGCTATATATTAGCAGTGGTCACAAGGCTGACGTTGGCAGTATTGCACTCCCCCTAGGCAGGCCACCAGTATCAGTTTACTCTCGTCTTTAGCCCCATGCACAGGGCCCTGTGACCTCTACCCCCTACTAAACCTCGTGTGGAAAGAGGTAAAAGGCTGACTGTTGTGGAATGTGAACTGGCTAATTTGTCAATGAAAATGATAGAGAGTCACTACGATCTTTTTTGGTGAGTAAAACAGTGAAAGTGGATATGTAAATAATGTGTAAACAGCAAGTGAAAGCAGTGAATGTAAACATAAATGAACAGTGGAAAATAGTTTTATAAGTTACTGCAAGTGACAGTGCCTAACACAGTGTAAATAAAATAGAAATGTAAATAATGTAAATAAAATAGAGAATGTAAATAGAAATGTAAATGAGTAGTATTATAAGAATACGAGTATATATACTAGGAGTAATGAAAGTGAAAGTTTCACTCTAGCATGTATGAATACTATGAGTTATGAAAGTGAAGGTGAAAGTGACATTCACTCTCAACGCTAGTTTACAGGACGAGAAAGTGAATGCTACGTACTTTGCTGAAAGAGAAATTGAATGCCTACAGTGACAATAAACTACTATTACCGAAGGAAACTTATGGATAAAGACTGTAGATATATATATAAATGTTATATAGTAATAGAAATATAAAGTGTGAGGGGTTTTATGAATAATAAATGACAGAACACCAGCGGCGAACGATTGCAAGTGGGAAGGTCATACGCGCTCGTAATTTTCATTGCTTTCACGGTGTTTTTTTTTTTTTAGTATGGATTCCAAACTATTTGAGAATCATAGAATAGTGTTTCTAGTGATGATATCAGGCTGTGGTAATCATATTACGGGTTGTCGGGAAGTGTAAAGTGGAGACTTCATTACCCAACTTCAGAGGTCTCCACAAGTCCTACGGTACTCGACGAAGGCTCAACAAACATCCCAGGAGAAAGCTGAAGGTATGTGCCATAGATATATATAATTTTAATATTCTAGGACTAATAACTGATTTTTCGCAAATATTTTTAGAGAGTCTGTCGGAGCGCGAATATGCCCGCGGGACACGCAAGTCAAAGCAAAACAAGGCTGCAGTTTAGGGGTTAATAAAGTAGGGAACCCCCGGGTAGGGATCTATGACCTTCGTGACTATGAGTCGAGAGGTGGAGGGCGGTACTCTTAGGACCCTGCCATAACAGTGCCTCGCCCAGCAGCTCTGGGATCCAATGGGATATATATATATATATATATATATATATATATAATTAACACTGTTTACAAATATATACACTTTATTCAGGGGGATACTTCCTCTACTAAATACTGACTCCAAGTTTGCAATTCTTGCTTGCATTCTGTGCATTGCGAACAGCACTACTGCAAATACAATAAAGAAGAATATAAAGACAGTAGGTGCTGGGCTATACACGTAATATGGGTTGAACATACTCAGACTCAGTTCTTCCCAGGGCTTCATTATTTCATTGATTAGTTGCATAATTTCAGACTTAGGTGAAGTCAACTTAATACTTGTGCTCATGTTTAAAGCCATCTCAGGTAGAGGGTGGAAATATTTGTGTGTATGATTGAGGATGGCATAGTGACTGATGGTAGATAAAGTGAACATGGATGTGTAAGCACCGCACAGTAGTTCTGTGCTATGTATAATACTGATGCTGAAGTATGAGCTGGTGGTATATCTGGACAAATTATGTAGACTGATGGGTTATGAGTGAATTAATAAAAACTGTGAATGTCCAGTGCGCTGATGGTGTATAGGTTTATCTGGAGCAAATGTGGAGTTGCAATGATGATGAATGTCGTGATTTCTTATGATAGCCATTTCACAAGGGAATTTTCCAGTGGGCTGAAACATGAAAATGTACGCAGGACAAATTTGAATAGAATGTAAGGATGTACGGCATTTCATTCAATCGTTGATTCACCGGCGAAAGTGACTGTGTCCCCTCTCTTGGAGACCATGATGTGTTCGGTGTCTGTGTCGATGTTGATGACCAAAGTGTTATTATTCTTAGAAGGGATAGGGTATATTTGATAGACCGTGAACAGATCGTCAGTTATGAATGGTACATGAACTACTACTGATGTTGGTGTTAGGGTTGCTTCTAAATATGGATAATATAATATGAAATCCCTACCCTGGAACAAAGGCTTTAAACCATGTTTACGTATGCCTTAATTAATTATCTGAAGTAGATCATGTACTGGGAGTAGGTCAGTTATGATCTTGCCATTACCAGCATTTGCAATTCCTTGGATTCTAGTCTTATCTAACTGGAGTATACAGTAATTGTGTTAATATGTTCCGTGAAGACTGAGAAGTGTTGGGAAAGTGTCAGGTTTCCTTCCATGGCATTAATGTTGTCCACACTCGGGGGAGTTATACCTTCTGCCTTATTAGATTTTTCAAGATTGTCTTCATTGCTGTGTTTTGGCCAGCAGTGAACTTGTTTTGGTATGTTAGTACCTGAGCTGTTTTATTAAATTTGTTTATTTCTTGAAGGTCTTCCTCTGTAGCCAATCCAAAGATGTTCCCCAGAATTGCACCACCCAGGTCAAACAAACCGCGCCTTTGGCGAGTACGTTGTTCGTGTCAATGCCTCCATCTCATGAGACAGGACATCTTGGATCAAGATGAGCATAATATTATTGATTTAGCCTATTCTTTCTTCCATTTCGCTAACTTCACGATTTGTCACTTTGTGTTATGAGCTTCTGAAACATAGCCTTCTATCATAAAGTCCAGGGTTCTCAGTGGTTTGGTAATGTTCTCCAAATAAGTAGGTAGTTCGTATAAATAATCCAAACTGATTTCAGTACCCATCACATCATTTACAATTGATGTCGAGGCCGTTGGAGCTATGAGGCATCGTTGCCGTACTATATGTTGAGGGTCTAAGTGAGCATAATCTTGCCATGTAGAGGAGAATCCATGGTATAAGTCCCTTCATCGTTACCTACCAAAAAAAAAAAAAAAAAAAAAATCCATTCATTTCCTAATCCAGTCATGCTGTGGTCGATGATAGTGATGATGTGCGTTACAGTTGGCTCATGAAGAACAATAACTTTTTTTTTTTTCACTTATAAGAAGGAGTTTAAATCGATATCTAGATCATGTAAATATTGTACTGTAGCCTTTTTAGGAACAGTTGCACATATGTTTGTTTGGTATGCGACCTTAATTTATTTTTGTAAGTATTGTTGTCTTCTTGATTGGTTTCATGACTAATGTTCGTTTTTTCGGCGGTGTCCGAGGTCGTATAGTTGCTGGCTAATTTCCCTGGGACCCGTTTTAAATGATGAACATGAATTTGTTTTTCTTCGCCACTTGACAGTGACTTAATTGCAACTTTGTTAGCCGTCTTGTTATTTACTCTGTATGGGCCCTCAAATTTCGGGGATAATTTATTGTCTTTCGTATGAATGATACCATAGACAGTGTCTCCTAAGCTGATTGGTGATTCTTTCATCTTCTCATTGAATGCCTCCGTCATTTCTTCCTTGGACATCGATAAATGTTTTTTCACTCTTTTGTGTATATCCTGGAATTCACGTAAACCGAGTTTAGGGTAATAATCGTAGTTGTATATGGGCAGATTTTCACCTTCGAGAATTTCATACGGTAATTTTTTATCTGTTCTGTAGATAATGAAATGTGGTGTGTCTCCTGTAGAATTATTTATAGATCCATTAATTGATGTGTCTACGCTGATAATGCAATCATCCCAGCTAGCATAATTTTCACTGACAATGTGTCGCAGTACATCTAATACATTTTTGTTTTGTCTCTCTACTAATCCATTGGATGCTGGGTGATAGGCTAAAACGTTAACCTTTTTTATATTGTATTGTTTACACATTTCTTGTAAGAAATCAGAATTAAATTCACATCCATTATCGCTTATAAGTACCTTTGGGGTCGTGAAGCGACATAAACATTATCTCTTATTGCTTTTGCTACTGTTTCTGCTGTCTTATCCTTAACTGGGGCTAAAATTACATAGCGTGAGAAATGATCTGTTGCTACGAATAGGTATTGGTTATTATTGTATGATAACAGTAACTTGAGTAAGTCAACAGCGACAACGTCCCACGGTTGGTGTGGTACGGGGCAATTACCTATAGGTGCAGGTGTGATCGGGTAGCCTTTGTGTTTTGCACATGATTCGCATCTGTCTATGTGATTGTTTATATCTTTTCGTAATGATGGCCAGTAGTATAATGGCTGGGCATGTTTAAATGTCCTATCATTTCCTGGATGTTCTGCATATGGACTATCGTGTATCGTTCGTAGTACTTGCGGTATCATGTAATTAGGTACCACTAATTGTTTATTATTTCTTCGGTGTTTCGGTTGTCCTGGGTTGATCCTGTATAAGGCTTTGTTGATTATTGTGAATTGTTTGAGTAGTGTATGTAGCTTTGGTAATTGTATGTCGTCTCCACTTTCTAACTTGTATATAACTTTGGACCACGTTGGATCAAGTCTCCGTGTTTCGCGATTTCATCATGGTTTGGGATGTTTCCTTTGAGCTCTAATGCCGCGACATGAATTGTCTTTGGGTTCCTAGATAATGCATCACTTACTAAACTCATTTTGCCTTGTATGTAGTAAATATGTACATTGTAGTTTTCGACTGTACATTTCCATCTTGCTCTCCTCCCAGAGAGGAGTTTTGCTTTGAACATATCCACTAGCGGTTTATGGTCGGTGAATAAGTGAATTTCGTAACCATACACCAAATCTCGAAACTTTTGTAATGCAAAGACCACTGCAAGTGCCTCTAAGTCTGTAGTGCAATAATTTTTCTTTGCATCTTTTATTTGTCTGCTGGCAAATGCAATTGGTTGATTCTGTCCTCTCTTATCTTCTTGCATCAGTACAGCCCCTAATCCTTTAACAGATGCGTCTGTGCAAATTGTAAGTGGTTTTGTAAAATCAGGATAAGCCAAGCTTGGTGTATCTGTAAGTCTGTCTTTTAATTCATTAAATGCTTGTTTTTGTTCGTCTCCCCATTGGAATATAGCATCTTTTTTGAGTAGTTGGCATAGAGGAAAAGCTATATGAGAGAACTGTTGGATAAAAGACCTATAGTATCCTTCCAGGCCAAAAAATTGTCTAACTTCCTCTATATATATTAGTTGGTTCAGGGAAGTCCCTCACTGCTTGTATTTTAATGTAAGGATTCCTTCTGCCTTTAGTTTGTGGCCTAAGATTTTTATTTCCTTAAAGCAAAATTTGCATTTGAATAGCTTAATTTTTAAACCAGCATCACCAAGCGCTTGTAGGAGTTGGTCTAATGTCTGGAGATGTTCTTTTATGTCATTAGTTGCAACAATTATATCGTCAAGATAGACGAATATTCCTTTTCCTAGGAATCCGGACAATACTTAATTCATCAAGCGCTGAAAAGTGCCCAGTGCTGTCCTCAATCCCACTGGCATTCGCTTGTACTGAAAATGTTCTGTATTGTGGAGAATGCAGTGTTTTTACGTGACTCCTCATCTATTGGTATTTGATAATAGCTATGAAGCAAATCGACTGTGGAAAATAATCTATTTTCTGGTCCAATATTTTGCAGGATGTCATTTAGCAATGGCATGGGAAACGGGTCTAGGATTGTGTGATTGTTTAGTTTAAGGTAATCTACTAGTGCACACATTTCTCTGTTTCGTTTGGGCACAAAAAGTAATGGGGCATTCCACGGGGAGACTGACGGCTCAATAATACCAAGCTTTAGCATTTCGTCAACATACAGAACTGGTTCCCAAGTGTACGCTGTGATTGTGGGACTCTGTAGGCAGGTACAAAAATAGGTTGTGTGTCTGGGTGTATGTTAATTTTGTTATTAATCAGGTTAGTACACCCTAATTATTCTCCAGGTAATGCTATCATTTGGCTATGTTTTTCCAATAAATTTAATAGATCAGTTTCTTCATTAAATTGTCCTGTGTGAATCAAATTTTCTTTTATTCTTTCTCTATCCGAAGATTTTATCTTACTTGTCTTTCCAGCTGAAACTATCTCGATTACAGGGGCAGGACATTTTTCTATATTAACTATACAAGTCCTCTTTTTCAACTGTACTTCTTCATTCATGTGATTAATTAGGAACACCTGAGTTTGCCCATCATTATCCACCTGACATAATGTGTTTTCTACTGACAATCCTTTCACTATACATAATTACTCTAAGACGAGAACGGTACTATTTTTTAATTTGCTGTTTATGGTAACTTTCATGTATGAGTCAGGAGAAATAACTATATCATTGGTGAGATGGGTGGGAAAAACTGATGAGTCGGTACTGTTACCTCGGTCTCTAGCCCAGGAGGCTGTGGGGGATAGTGTGAGTGGTATAGGGGAGCCTGGGAGGGCAGTGATGGTTCGGACATTTTTTTAAAAAAATATTTATAAAAATTCAGGTTTAAGCAGGAGAATAATCTGGTTTATGTTAAAATATTGTCACATCATTTGGCTCTTTAGGGTAATAATATAAAATTCTTAGCTTTTTTCAGCATTAAGCTATGGTTAACGAAACACAAGTGATTAAATCGTCCGAACCATCCCTACCAGTGGTGATGGTTCGGCCATATATACTACTCAGCATAAGCTTAAAACAATGTGAGTTATGATGGATAAAAACAAACATTTATTAATTCAAAGATATTTCATTTTCCAAAAGTACAATATTAAACTTCAGGATCCAGATGAACTACTGTACTTGATATCTTAAAAAAAAAAAAAAAACAATCTTCACCAGATTTAATAATAAATAACTTAATCTCTTACTTTCTGCTACAAAATTATGCATAATTAGCCTTCTCTGTCTGTCTGTCTGTCTGTCTGGCTGGCTGTCTCTCTCTCTCTCTCTCTCTCTCTCGAATATTGACTCTACTTTTCACTTTCTAGGCCTTATTTCAGACGGACTAACTTAAGACTTTTAATGCATATTGCAGCCTGCAAAACCGAAATAGTTGTAATTCCCCTTCCTTCTTTTAACACTTTGAGGGAATAGGTTAAACAAACACATCCATTAATATATATTCCCTGAGAACTATTAAGAATGGAGTTTCACTATGTGTTCAAATATAAATGATCAAAAGTAGCGTTATCATTTGATAAGGTCGTGGCTTGGTAGTAGTGGAGGGATAGTCCGAACTGTCCGAACCATCTCCCTCCTCAACTGTCCGAATCATCCTGAATCTATGTAATTAATTGACGGGTACTCTCAAGTTTCACACGAGAGAGTTTAACACTCGTTTTTCATAGCAATATGTTCTACATACAACACATATTCGCCCTGATAATGCACAGTTCGATGCTTGGCATATTCATAAAGGTAGAGCTTACGATACATACTCAAATTATTACATAGGAGATGCAAAAAAAAAAAAAAAAAAAAAAATCTGACCTGCATAAAAAAAGTGAGGCGTTTCTAGCTTGGAGGTTCTGTGTGGTCGAAGTAAACAAACTCTCCCACTTTCACGCAAGATCACACGGCCCTAGGTCCCATATGTTTCTCAAGGAATGCACTGTCCGAACCACCCCACTGTCTGAACCATCACCGCCCTCCCCTACACTTCTTTGTTTGTGTATTTCTGTGTTGGGTTTTAATATTTCCAATTCCTTTTGATTCTCCACTATTGATCGGTAAGAAATTTGATGGTAATTCTTCTATGAAATCATTATTAAAGTTTATCCCATTCATTTGTGGGAGTAAAGTTATTTTCTCTGTTCTCATTGCTCTTAAGTCTAGCAACATATTACCTTTTTTTTTTTTTTTTTTGGTAAGTTTTCAACAATATAGAAAAATGCAGAAATTGGTCTTGTAGTCTCTGTGAAACTGATGTTTAACCGTATCATGCCTTTTACTGTAATTTGTTTGCCATCTACTGCATATAAGTCTAAATCAGATTCTTCCAGAAAAGTTACTTTCTTCTTATTTCTAAAAATCCTATCTAATTCTTCTTGTGCTATTAAATTCACTGGAGATCCTATATCCAAGAACAAAGAAACGTTTTGACCATCACATACAGCTGGTATCAAGATACACTCACTTCCCAAATTGCCTCCTTTGTGAATTTTAGACTTGGCTTTCTCTACGATTGATCGTTTTTTGTCATGACTTGGCCTTCCCTCGATTTAAATACTGTATGGAAATTAGTTTGTCTGAAGTCTCACAACTAGAGGTCCAGTGACCTTGGACCTTGTGATGTCTACAATATGGGTCACACTTTGCGCCTTTTGTTTACCTTCTTTGGTTTTGATAAAGCTTTCATTCTTTGTGTGTCCCAGGTTTGCACAATAATAACACAGAATGAACTTATCTCCCGAATGTGATCCTCGAGATGACCTCCCATATTTAGTGGTATCTGTGGTGGGGCTTCTGCTTGGACTGCATGCAGACTGATGTGGCTGCCAGTGGCTTGGTGTTTGAGCTCACTGCCTTGAAGTGTGTGATTGTTTGTTCTGTCTGTTTTCAGGTCGCGACCGATTTTGTTCTTTGGGGTAGCTGTAGCTGTTTTCACAGCTAATACTATGTTTGTCATTTTCATTCTAGTAGAATTTGACTGAGTGTCTGTCATCCCTGCTTTGCTACATTTCATCTCTACCTCGTTCATAAAATCTAGTAAGCACATTCCTGGGGTGTAAGAAATGGTCTTGGCGATCTTAAGGACCCTATCAGGTAATTTATACAAGGCATCTACATAACCAATGATGTCTACGACGAGCACTGGTGACATCTTTCCATCTTCTGTTATCCAGTTTGAGTTTTCTAAAGTAGCTAATAATGTCCTCTTAATTGTGGAAACATCTGCTGTTATTTCACTTAATGCATGATTTGATGCATGTTCTCTTACGAGATCTACAATCTTATGTAAATCTGGGATTATACCTGGCAAAAAGTTTATACCTCCAGAGAATTTTTTTCAGGAATTCTACTTTAAACTCATCATATGCCTTAGCTCGAAGAAGGTTATCTGATCTGAGCAAATCACCTGCCGGACATTTCTCTTGGTTAATCCAGGAGGAAAATATTGCTATTTTCTCCTGTTCATCTGTTACATGTCTCTTAACAAATAGTTGTTCGCACTGGTTGATGAGTAACACTGCATCAATGTGGTCAATATCTGTGCTTGAAAATTTTGGAATGTATTTATCCTCATGATAAACGTAAACATGAGGTGGGGATGTTTGAGTTGTGGCATTGCCTTCGTTATTCATTTTGGTTGGTTGTTTTGTTAGGTTCACTTGGAGTTCTTTATTGTTGTGTGAAAGAATAGTGGAATAAGTTTTACCTGACCTATGAACTCCGTTAAGTAAATTTTCACAGATATATAAGGCAGAGCTAAAGTCCTCACTTGCTACATCAAAGGGAGTTTCCCAGTCATCTAGAAATGATGTATATGTTTCTTTAACTTTACTTTGTGGAGAATTTTATGGGTTGGGTTTGTTGTCCTGTTGTTCTCCTAATTGTGGATCGGCACTGGCTACTAACTGTATCATCTGGCACTAACATGGGTGGTGTCGAAAATATTCCCATCATATCATTCAACTGAAATAAACTCATTTTGCTAGGGTATGGTGTTATGGAACACTTATTTTATGTATGTGTTAACTGAATAGATGAGTAAGTGAGTTGTAATAAATAAAAGGTATTAAGTATAAATAAGTAAAGGAGGTGATTGTATCTAATTTAAAGCATTGGGAAGAAATAAGTAAATGTATAATCACCCACTTGAAAGGCAGATGATGTCACTCTCGGAGACTCAGAGACGTGTTGATAGAAGATATCGCTCTCGGAAACTAAGTGCAGTGTTGATAGATGATCTCACTCTTGGAAAGTCCAGGGCTGTGTTGATAAATGATGTCACTCCAGGAAACTCCGGGGCCTGCTATCTCTGGGTTGAGTCCAGTGCGGAATAGCCTCAGTCATAGTCGAACCTCACCATACAACGTTGAATTCCAACTAATGACTGTTGAGAATAAATAAGCATGAGTAGGAATGTGTGAGTAAAGATGAGTAACAAGCAGTAGGTGAGAGGTGCGTGGTGTTTTTGCTTCGATTGTATGACCTCTTCACCTCTATGTCAGCGTGGTGGTGAAGCAGACGGAGAGGGGGTTGGAGAGAATGGCGGGGTCAGGAGGTTGTGAGTTGTTCTCAATCCTCGTTTGCTTGATTCGTTTTTCTTTCTTGATGTATTCTTGGTCCTTTCTTCTTGTGATTTACCCGTTGTGGGAGTATACTCGCTTGTGGTTAATTGATTGTAGAAGTGGTGGCTCGTAGGCGTTGGCTCGTACGTTCGTGCCACCAGAAATAATGTGTGAGTCTTGAGATTATTACATAGTAGTTGTAGCCGAGTAAATATGTGAGGAAGTAAATTCAGTTCACTTGTGGTTGGTGGCAGGAGAAATTAAAGATGGATACTGGGTCTTGACTGTAGTTTATTATCTTCAAAGGGAAAGTTTAAGTTGAGCACCGTGTGTATTACACAGGAGCGTATATATGCTAGCTAAGCTCTCGCTGGACCCCTCTTCTCTTCTCTCTTTACAACCTCTCGCCTCTGTAGCTAGCCTCCTTCTGCCTGTCTGGTTCCTCGTTTCTTGTGCAGAAGAGCTTGTGTCGCGTGTACTGGACGTATGTGCGGCTCCTAGAGGCTTGTGTGTGTCTGTGTGTATGTATCGTTTCCAGTACACATCTGGCATTCCTTTACTGTAAACTGCAAACACATTTCCTTTCCCACACCTAGCTTGACTATCATGTTATTTTTAAGACTACATGTTTGTGTTCCTATCTATTGTGATTTGTCTATCTATCTATCTATTGCCAGGTGCCTTAATCCCTTATATGGGGTGACCACAAACAAATCACCTCCACGTTGCCCTGTCCCCCGCCATTTCACTGCCTGCTCCCAATTCACACACCCCTCTCTCATATACCTCTCCACTCCATCCCTCCATCTCATCCTTGGCCTTCCCCTCTCTCTCTCCCCCTCCACCTCACTCACATACACTCTAATAGTCAGTCTTTCACTCTCCATCCTCTCCACATGGCCAAACCACCTCAGTGTATTTCTCCTAACGCTTCCTATCACATCCACATCCACACCACAACGCTCCTTCACATCCTCATTTGTCAGTTTCTCTCTCCATGTGACTCCATATGCTCCTCTCAAATAATTCATTTCCACTACTCCCACTCTTGACTTGTGTCCCTCCAACAGCGTCCAAGCTTCACTTCCATACGTTAGAGCTGGTATCACAATACTGTCATGTAATAACTTTCTCACGTCCATGCTCACTTCCCTGTTTCTTATCACTGCCCTCAAGGAATCAGCAACTTTTCTTCCTTGTACCTTTTCGAGCACTTCACCCTCCAAACTTCCATCTTTACTCAGCACACCACCTAAGTACTTAAACGTACTCACATTTTCCATTTCCTCATCATTCAACCTCACTGTACATTCACTGACTTCACCTCTCTGGAAGACCATAACTTTACTCTTCCCTATTTGTGTTATTATAATAAGGAGTCCTGCCACAGATTGCGAGTGCCTTCAACTATTTACGTAGTGTGGTGAGTAAGCCGGCAAGGATGAAGCACATGAACAAGCACAATTAAATCAGTGATAAGGAACGGCGAAGTGAGCATGGAAGTTAAGTTGTCGCATGAAAGCAATATGATCCCTCCTCTATCGTATGAAACTGAAGCTTTGACCTTTTTGGTACTGCACAATGAAGGGTGAGAGCAGTGGATGTGGAGTTATTTGAGAAGAGCATGTGGAATAACGGAGAGAGAGAGAGAGAGAGAGAGAGAGAGAGAGAGAGAGAGAGAGAGAGAGAGAGAGAGAGAGAGAGAGAGAGAGAGAGAGAGAGAGAGAGAGAGAGAGAGAGAGAGAGAGAGAGAGAGAGAGAGAGAGAGAGAGAGAGAGAGAGAGAGAGAGACATATAAAGAGGTGAAGAAAGGGTGTGGTGATGATGTGGACGTAATTGAATGCACTAAAAGAAAAACTCTGATAAGGTTTGACAATGTGGAGATGAAGGAGATTGATAGACTGAGCAGAAAAGTGTATGAGAGTTGTGTAGAGGGGAGGGGAAGGACAGAAGAGGGGGAGACATAGGATGGCATTTAGGGATGGAATGGAGAGATATAGGATAGCCTGATGGTGAATGAGACAGAGGCGATATGTTTGTGGCCCTCCATTACTGAGTTAAGGGCTCTGGTTATATGAAGCTGGTTGTTATTTATACTATCGTTCAGCATTATATTTTTTACTGACAATGTTTAGTACTTTACATAATTGATACTGAAACCTATCTGTCATGTTTGGACGCAATTAGATAGGTCCTGTTTTGCCTGTTTTTGTAACATGTCTGCTCTGTTACTAGTAATTATGACATTGGCAAATTTGGGTATCTTATACAGCAATCTTTCGCCAACATCATTCATGTATTTATATGCAGACTAGAACCAGCAGTGAACCTCTAGGCACCCTATTTGTGCATCTATCGAGTCTTATTCTTTCTTTGTGTTAAGTTTCATTGTTGGCTGATTATCAGCTGGCCAAAGCATTTTGAGACTGAAACATGTGCCTCTGGTTTCTGATCGAGTCTTTGTGGGAAGGTCACCCAAACGACTTTGAAAATCCAATGTGCCTCTGTCAGCAAATCTGGTGTAGACATTATATATCACTGAAAAATTTCCAAGTGATTCGTAATGTGAGGGCAATCATCCTGGAAATATATTTTGAATCTCCAATGAGATTACTACCCGACCCCGTCTCGGAGGGGTAATGTTTTCACTCGGTTTGTCTGTTTGTTTGTCTATCTGCCTGTCTGTCAGTTAACAACTTTATGCGAGAACTGGTGCAATTTTGACTAAATTTACATTAAGGATGATGGCCTATGATCTGCCGATCACCTGATTAAATTTTGGGTCAAATTAGGCCAAGGCCCAGGCTGTAGGCGCTCAAAAAATGTAAAAAGAAACATCGTTTTTTTCGCCATAACTCCTTTCAAATTCGTCATATCGATATAAAACCAAAACCTAAACGTGCATCTTTCAAATCTGCACCCATAACATGCCTCATGGGGGGGTCACCCCCCAGTTAGCGGTAGGGGGGTCAGTATCACGTGGGTCGGACCTAAAATTTCAAATGGGAATAAAATCGTCATTTTTCACTCGATTTACTCCAAATTTGATATGTGACATCTTTGACTAGTTGTGTTCATACGTCAGTACTGCCGGGGTCTGGTTTGTCGTGCCTTGGCACCTCTTCTTGTTTGTTTCTATATATTTGACAGTCTTGTCTTTGATACTATATAATAATCTATGATAACTGCCAGTGTAATGTAACTGGGACCTAAATTTCTGATCATGCTTTGCTCCTCTCTTCATTTTAAATACCACGGTAACGTCTGCTAGTTTTCATTCGTGTGGCACTTTACTGCTCCATAATAACATGTTGAGAAGGTCAGTATAAAGTTTTTGATATTCATTTTTTGTTTCCTCTTACTTTTGTGGAGATGCTTTCTCCAGCTCGAGGTTTTATTCACATTAATTACCGAGGGCAAGCCGTACTTCTCTCACAGTAATCGTAATATCACTGTTTCTTTTAAATAAACAGGGAAGCTCCATGAACTGGAGCTGGGGAAGCTGCAGTAGTTGGAACGGGAGAATCTGCAAGAATGAAGACTCATGGGGAGCTGCTGGAATTAACGATGCTGCAGGAGTGAACTGAGAGATGTCTGCACTTGGTTGTTTTATTATGTTTATCTTCAACTGACAGCAATACATGTCGTAATCACAGTCATCCGTACGAGTATATAAAACAAAAATAAATAGAGAAGATCATTAGAGCTGTTGTTGGTTGCCATACGTTGTAAATCAGTGAGTAAATGAGTGGAGTGCGTGGTTAGGAGCCCTTGAGATAACATGTATGGTAATCAAGTTAAAGCACTGATCATTTCATGCCATGCCTATGTATGTGTGTAATGAAAATGATCCATATTTTTCCGATGTTTGAAAGTGTAAATTTAGCTCTCTCAGTAGGTTGTGAAGGAGAGAAGGATGCATTTACAAATGGACCAGATAGAATTTGATAATACTGACTAGCCACAGCAGAGCAAGTTTACTTCGTATTATATGTTACAGGCGAACTATGACATCAGTCATTTCATGCAGTGTCTAATCAATTCGTGAAGTGAATTTAACTTAGGCTGGGTTGATTTAGGCTACGTTGATTTAGGTTGCAGTAAGGTTAGGCTGGGATAATATCGGTTAAGTTTAGGTTACGTTAGGCTAGGTCAGGTCAGGTTAGGTTTGGCTGGATTCGGTTAATTTAGAAGAATGCAAAGTTAAGTTAAACGTTCATCTAAATTAATCTAACCTAACCTAATTAACCTAGCCTAACCTAACCGCAAAGTTAATTAACCCATCCCAAGTTACATTCAATTTATGAATTAACTAGGCATTTCATGAAATGGCTGATTTTACATTTTGCCTGTAACTACTGTATGTAAGTGCATTGCGGGCCTGCTGGTAAGTTATGTCCACCCAAACATAACAGAAATGTGCGGAGGGAGGATAGGAAGAACAGGGATTCAGCTGCCCGGAAAAAATATGATGTGAAAATCGGGGGAGGGGGGACGGATGTTGACAGGGTTGGAGAGGGCAGGCTGGGATTATGTTTGGCGGTCGGAGTGCAATATATCCAGTGAAGAGTGCCATCGTTGACGCTGTTCTTATGGGTTTGGCCATGACTGAATATATACTTTCATCCTGAAGATGGAGATCAATAATAACAAAGTAAATACAGAAAAACTTCCATACCCTAGTGCCACAGAGGACAGATTGTTATTGTTTTTGTCGTTCTAGTACTAATGTTAATTGAACCTGAACACAGTGGACTGCAGGATGCTGCTGTCCATCACATGGAGTTCAAAACCCTGCAATCTGGTGACAGGGATGGAGTGCAGGGATGTTTCCATAAGCGGGTGCTAGTACACAAAGGCTTGCATTTCCATCACTCGGACGCGGGAAAAGACAGAAACCAAAACCCAGCGGACTCACTACGATGATGTACTGCCGCATGGTATCGGTTATATCAGTAGCCTGAAGCGCATACTTTCTTCTTGCATCGGTACAGTTTATATTTACTATCGTGGTCAATTTACAATATTTTTATTATGGTAACATGTGTCTGAGAGTATCACTGTTCTGTTGGCAAGAAAAATACTCTGATGACCTTGTTTTCCTGGTCGAGAGTCCCCCCAGATTGTGCATCCAACAAAAAAGGTATTATGAGGCATAGGGTCGATAGGTCCAAGGCTTTTCAGGGATTGTCGCTCAACTTGATTCTGTACGGTTGGCACCCCAACATTCTCGGCCTGTAGACATGAACGAGTTTATCCTTTCTCGATGAATGTGAATCCAATGCGGCTTCATAAAGTGTATTAGGTGATTCGAAGGTGATGTGTTAATTGTGAAGCAACGCCTCATCCTACCAGGTGTACAGATCTCAACCCCAACGTGAATATCTGAGGAATGATTATATAACAGTCAGACGATAGTACAGATAGTTAGGTTAACAATCGCGCAGCTCTGGTGAGTAGGGTGAGGAATGAATGGAAGGATCTTTGGAGGGACCAGGCACAGGCACTAGCATCGACGCTGGTTGCATCCATACCACGACGAAAAAATGCTGTGACTGGGTCAGGAGGACTTACCACTGAGTACGAGAAATGGTTGAAAATGAAGTGCACAGGTACTTATCTCTCTTAATTTTTTTAAATTTCTTACTACAATGCGTTTCAACTCTGATAGCCGGAATGAGTTACGTTATGTTTTTAGACATTTTTTAAAATTATTATTATTATTATTATTATTTATTATTATTATTATTGTTATGGTTTTAGACATTTTTAAAAATTATTATTATTATTATTATTATTATTTTTTGATTATGATTATTGTTTTATTATTATTATTATTATTGTTGTTGTTGATACTGATATATGTAATATTTTTTACAGATTTATGTTAACCCATATCCTTCTAGTGTCGATGTTGTCATGTCTCCCTTTATTTCAAAACAATTCCAATAAATGTATAGAGTACTATTGTAATCACTCGCCCGTGGCTTCTATACATTCTTAATTTCTAAACATCCCTTAATAACAAACACCTGCTGCTTTATGGAATTCTTTCTCCGTTGAGAGGAATCAAATACACCTTACATGTGTCATACTCTGCTCACTCCCACTCCCGTCCCAGCTGCTGCTGATAAGGAACACAGGCGTACCAACTGTTATGGAGGCTCCGGGAATCATATCT
The DNA here is from genome assembly GCF_032717465.1 of Coenobita brevimanus. Taxonomy (NCBI): domain Eukaryota; kingdom Metazoa; phylum Arthropoda; class Malacostraca; order Decapoda; family Coenobitidae; genus Coenobita; species Coenobita brevimanus. The sequence continues at coordinate 35,489,814 of NC_136970.1, forward strand.
GTTACTTCGTCTAGTGTTTCAAAATGGAGCATCGGAGAAGTAACGATACATTTTTTAACGGTTGTACAAACATCCATTAACCTAAAGAGAGAGAGAGAGAGAGAGAGAGAGAGATTTCAAGGAACGTTCGTGGCGACAGGACAAAATTTTATTGTTATGATATTATCGCCAATAATAACTCACTGATTACTGTATCTCACTGATAAGGTGGCTGTCTGATAAAAAAATATGTTAAGAAGTGGGTGCGCTGAGGCACGTCCGTCAGTTGTCCTTGGCCAAGCCATAAGGTGAAGCTGTTGCAAGGTACGTCTTTCTGTAGATTTAAGCATTGCTTGTATTTTATCATCTTATTATTCACCTGTCACATCACCTCCATACAGGTTAGCTTGTAACACTTGTTTCTCTCTCTCTCTCTCTCTCTCTCTCTCTCTCTTTTACAGAGAATATTCTAATCCTACATACAAGAATCAGAATTACTGTAAAAAAAATTAGTGTTAACGAAAGAACAGCTTTTGAGATAAATTATTTATGAAGAAATTTATCAGATATTTACGGTATATTTTCCCAGACATGTCCTCCATTTAGGTCTCAAAATTGTTAAAGATCTTCAAAAGTCCGGAATTTCATCTACCACCATTTTCTCCACAGAAAAACAAATGAAACTGTAATGACGAGATAGAGTCTGAGAAAGAGGGAAGGAGGAAACCATACAGATCACGTTCAGTTTTCGTCAGCTGATAAGTCACGTGTACACCCCTACGGTGTTGTCAACTTAGCAATTTTACGGCTAACGTGTAGTGCTATGTACTGCTTTTACTTGTTTGTCAGCCACGTGCATTATATATATATATATATATATATATATATATATATATATATATATATATATATATTACAGCCGTAAATGAAATATTGAAAGTATGCCATTTTTTTTTTCTTATGTAATATTTTTACACTGTAGCATTTGTTTTTCTTGCCCTGCGTGTAAGGCACTTTTAGCAATTGTCAATCATAATCTAGCCAACGATTCCAGCACTTGAAAAAACTTTCAAGATCTTGAAATTTTTGCCCCTAACTTCAAAGCTTGAAAGAAAAAAAAAAAAAAAAAAAAAAAAAAAAAAAAAAATATATATATATATATATATATATATATATATATACATATATATATATATATATATAATCTTGAAAAATAACGTCAACAAATTTAAAATATTAAAGAGAGAGAGAGAGAGAGAGAGAGAGAGATCTGTCAGTGTTGGAAGTTAGACCAGACCCGAAAGTGAACCGAATATATGCTGGATGTCGACGGAGCCACGAACAAAACGTGTCATGCCAAAGCGTATATACTCGTATGTCAGCCGCCAGACGCAAGGCCCAGAGGCCAGCTGTAAATCTGGGAGTCTGGGATGAGTGACTGGATGGCTGTAGTACACTGTCAGACTCTGAAAATTAAAGGTATATACCCCTCAGTTTTGTTTTGTAAAACATTCAATTGTACTGTTTGACATGAATGAAGCTAATTATTAGTAAAAACATTAGTAAGAAATATGTTTATGCGGTTTGTGTCGGACTTCTATATTTTTATTTTGGCAAATCATTTTTTTTTTTTTTATTCATTTGTTTTACAGTTATGGAGAGCTTTGATGAAGATTGCCCTCCTTTTGCTAAAGAACTTATTTTCTTTTATTTAGGGTATAACCCGGAAAATGGTTTAACCCGTCACGTCCCGACCACTTTCGCACCTCCGACACCCCCCAGTCCCAACCATTTTTGGAAAAAAATGTTTTTGGCTAAAATATCCGCTTTTGGTGAGAAACATCAAAAATTCATAGAGCAATCGCTCACCTGAGGTTTAAAATACTTGATACAGGTAGGAGTACCTCCTTACCTTACAGGGTTTTCTATCAGGCTGGCTGCAAAGAAAACGAGTTCTTTGGGAGGATAACTATTCCACACCACTCCTATTTGTACAAATTTATAGGTAGTATGAGAGTATACTGGTTTTCAAACAGTAATATAGGCATTATAAGCATTGTTTCACTCACTAATGTGATGCCCGATCCCTTTTATTGGGTGTTGTTGTTTGAGGCTGACTTACAACGAGCACCACAGTTATATCCCTAGGGTTCGTTCAACCCTTATCCTGATATTGTTGGACTAACTGTGGAATCGGTTGGGATCCGAGATTATTCAAAAATTAATTTAATTCTCTCTATCAAATATCACACACAAGGAAAATTGGCCGTTCTGCATAATTACTAATAGGAAAGAAATTTGGTAGCTTGATCGTGAGTAGCGTGACAATAAGAGAATTTTTAGGTAGCGTAACAATAACAACTTTGGGTAGCGTGACAATGCAATAACAGAACTTTATACTCCCAAAACCGATTCAGCAGGAGGGGTCGAAAACAATTCCCACCAAGGCACGAGGGTTATGAGAAGAAGTTATACAGGATTTGAGAGATATAAGAGAGGAATGACAGTGAAACTCAATAAACTTCAAAATGCTGAATTTACTAATATGTCTCCTTTCTTTAAATCACATTATAATTATAATATTCAATTTACTAATAAATGACAACTTAAATTGATTTTTTCTCTAAGAAATGAAACTTTACTTTTGATAGAACTCTAGATTTTTCAATCCTTTAACATTTTATTCACAGTACACAGAATTTTCTCCTCAACGAATTTTATGTAGGCACTTATACCTCAGTTAGCCAACAAATGTTATTACTCTTTAGAACTCACTCCTCCCCAACATCAGTGAAACTTAACATAAACGGTTCGCCACATTCAGTACACTCGTGGGCATATAGGCTTTCTCCGAGCACATCAGGTGAGGGAGTTTGCCTTGGGGACTTAGGGTGCTCTCCGAGCTCACCTGATACATTATATACCAAAAGAAAAAAAATCACGACTATTCACCTTTTATTCACCAAACAATTACATAACCAAAAAAACTAATAACTGTGTTTTGTGTAAATGGTGAGTGCACAATTTAAATCCTAACGAACTTTGCTAGGGCAGTTACAATATGGCGGTTAGAGGGGAGTTTTTGAGGTGGCGTTTTCACTGCATCTGTACGTGGTGCGGGGGCAAAATTGAGAATCAGTTTCACTACAACTTAGGTCACAACGGCACACATAATATCACTGAACTTTTACAACGGAGTAATGAACCTCACCTGTACGTGGCGCGGGGGCAAAATTGAGAGTGAGTCGGGAGCTGGCTAATACCCCCCTCTGTTACTTTTCAAAATGTGGGAAACTAAGCGACTTGGATGACGTGTACGGTACTTTTTGCTTTACCCCCATATGAGGGTCACAACTCTAAACTTCTGATTCTGAACGGATAAAGATATTAATTGTCTTTACTCTCAATCTGACAGGGAAAATTTAGTTACTCTAATTATCCCACACAAAGAGTCATAAATTGAATCAACAGCGGTTGCTACCATCCTCTCGGCAGAGGAATACATTACACAACTATTACATCACGTCCTCGGGCAAGAGCTAACTAAAATTTTTAACAGCTTTCCCCCTCTATACAATATTATTTCTTCTATAAGCATGTTAATCGACAACATTATGATTTTACTCTGATTACATCAGATCTGATCTAATAGAAAATGAGTACAGATGATACGCCACTCAAATACCCCACGTATGCTCCCAGCAAAATTTCACCTACAACATATACAAATATTCTTAAGGATTAGCACAGCATAAATGAGATTTATGATCTTACAGCTACAGAAATAATAATAAAAAGAACATGTATTAAATACTAGGTACAAGCATGTTTCTATACCTTAAGCCTAGAATGGATTAGGGTAAATACAAATGTATAGCTTAAATACTAAAGTCTTAACTTACATGACTTTCAAATGTGTATAGCTTACGTACTAAAGCCTTAACTTACATGACTCTTCCATGTTTTGACTCTTGTGGCATTACACTAACTCATCACAATTCCTGACCTTCTTTTGCCACATTACCTGATCATCATTTCTAACTGTTTCTTCCTCTAATGCTATGTAAACTTTGTCCTCCACATTGTCATCGATTGGGGAATCACTCTGGCCCTGAATGTCTTTATTGGGCAGGTCACTGGTAACAGGTGAATTGCCGAGACAATGGCATGCGGGGGGGGGGGAGGTTATGCGGTGTAAGGCATTGTCCCTGCTTGGCATTTTGTAGAGGAATAGAGGAAGGTGTCCCGTGTATACGTACGACAAATCATGAGCGAAAATTGAAAATTGTGCATCTTAGGGACCTTACAATTGCAAAACGTACCAGTATGTCGACGGGACTGGCAAATGCAAAATGTTGCAACGTACCCATACGTCGATGGGACGTCTCGGGTTAATTAAAAATTTTAAATGGTTTACCAAAGGTAGGTTAAGAATTAAGTTATTACTATTGATTTCAGTTAAAAATTAAGGAATTAAGTTCCTTCTTCATGTACAGCAAAATTTACTCATCAGTGTATTTATTTTGATAAAATTTAATTAGTTTACTCTCTTTAAAAGAATATTTTTATGTAAATTAGAACCAAGAACATTGATGTGTAAAGTATAAGTAATTATTGATAATAATTTTATTTAAAAAATTTCATATTTTTTCTGCTTTGAAAGATTTTGGTTGAACTTGAAAGAGTTTTGAAGCCCATCTTGAAAATTTTTGTTTTGACTGCTGGAATCTGAATTTTTGCACTTAAGTTTTTGTTGTAAGACTGTCGTTTCTCGCCACAACTATTGCTTACGATTTGTTGTGACAAACAGGCCAAAACTGGAAAATACTTTAGCTGTTTTCTACTCTAGAAATTTTGTACGGTCACGGTGTGTATGTTGTAGGGAACACGTGTAAACAGGGACTTCACGAAATCCCAGGGGAATTCGTGAAATGACTTTAACCTACCACCTCCCACCCAATTTTTCACCAATGACCCCCCCAAGCCTGGCAGATTTTCATTTTTTTGGGGGGGCTCAAACCTTCGCTTTTTATGAGACACACTGGAAAATCACATAAATAATGTTCACCTGAACTTATAAGTGAGTTATACAGGTGTCCCTCTGAACACCTGGCACTGTCTTCTCTGGAGCCATGCTGCTGCTGTCACGTTTTCTATGGTAGGGATAACTATTGCAACCACTCAGAACAGATAGGTATTTGTTCATTTGGCACAAATGTATATGTATCACAAGAATATATTGGTTTTCACACAATAATATAGGTGATATAAGCATTGTTTCACTCACCGAACATATCAGCATAACGCACCTTCCTTGGCAACGTTACCTCCTCTCATTGCTTCTGCTTGTTTCTTTCTCTGGCACCATGTAATCTTTGTCCTCCACATCGTCATCGATTGCGGGATCACTCTCTCCTCAAATTTCATCATCAGAGAGACTGCAGCGCGACATGTCTTTACTGGTCAGGTCACTGCTAACAGGTGAGTTGCTGAGACAATGGTGTGCAGGGGTCACGCGGGGTCAGGCAGAGTCACTGCCTGGCGGCAAGTAGAGGAAGGTCTCCCACATATGCCTACCAGAAATTACCCACGAAACTTGAAAAAATGTGCAAATGATGGACCTCACAGTTGCAGAACGTACCGGTACATCAACGGGTCTGTGTGAAAAAGAGTTGTGATGTATCCATACGTTGATGGGATGCAGCAGGTTAAACTGGGATGGGTTAATGTACAGTAGGTAAGGCTAGTTTAGGCTGTGGTTAAGCCCCTGTCACACCTTCACTATTTGGATCACGATTAGCTACGATTTGGGAAACTGTGGTGGGTTGGCATCAAGGTCGTAGTGCAGTCATTGTGAATTGTGGAGGTTGGGATGGGTGGTGGTAAGTCAGGAGAGGGCTATGACTATTTTCGAATGGTTCAAAATTGTCGTGGAGCCACCACGATTTTTTCAAATTGTAGCTCCATCGCAGCTCAATCGTCCTTTTACCCCTAAAGACCGCAATTATTTCAGGCAGGGTACCCTCCCACAACCACAATTCGGGGGTGTTTTGGTGACTTCCACCAAGGGCAAATTGATTGTCTTCTGGCTAAAGAGGAAGAATTTACACACCTGACAACACAATCCGCACCCTCATAGGCCAAATGGTTACCGCACAATCGTGCCTCAAAGTTAAAAGAAGTTTATAATAGTTACCCCTCGAAAACACTCTGAAATTTGAAAATTTTGATAACTACATATTTTTCTTATTGAAGTAGGTAATTTCAAAGTGTTTTGTCACACCAACCATGAAAACAGGTGTATGTAGGTGTGGGGAGATTACAACGCAAGATCGTGCAAGCAGAGTGAGAGAAGAGTTCTGGACAAATATGAAAGTGTGCATGGAAATGTTTGAAATGAATGAGAGAGTGTTTTTGATCGGTGATATGAATGGTGGATGGAGTAGTTGGTGAATGGCGTGTGCCTGCTGAGATAGATGTGACTGGCAGTGCTTTAGTGGACATTTGTGCTGGGAAGGGGTTGGTGATAGCCAATACCCTCTTCAGACGCAAAATGATCCACAGGTATACATGGCGAGTGATGAGAAGGGTGGGTGGTGAACTGAATGAAAGAAGGCAATGATTGATTATGTGTGAGTGGACGAAAGGATGTGGTGTATAATGGATGCAAGAGCACATAGAGGTTGGAGGAATTGACATTCTGACAACCACTTAGTGGTGGTCAGAATCAAGGTGCAAGTAAAATGGAGAAATAGAAGAAGGGAAGAAAGAGAGGAAGATGTAGATGCAAGGAGAGTGGAAAGGTTACAAGAGGATGAGAAAAAGGCAGAATATAAGAGAGAAATGGAGGAATGATGGGGTAAATATGAATTGGACTAGATGGTGGAGGAAGGTGTGTGCAAGATATTCACAGAAGAAATATGTACAACATGTGAGGTGGTGTGTGGGGTGAAGAGAAGACGAAATGGGGTGTAAGGAACAGCATGGTAGAATGAAGAGGTGAGACAGGCTGTGGTACAAAAGAAGAAAGCATATAATCAATGGGTGAGAAATAGGGGCGTGGAAGAAGTTCAGAGACGGAAGGAAGAGTTATATGTAGAGAGGAAGAAAGAGGTGAAAAGATTAGTAAGGAAGAGTAAGAAGAGAGTGGATGAGGAATTTGGAAGGAATTTGAGTGTAAAGTGGAGGGACTATAAGAAAATGTTCTGGATATGAGGTAGAGATAGACAGGGTGGCAGTGAAGTTAGTCGGGGAGTGTAAGAAAAAAATGGTAGATTGTTAGTGGAGAAGGGAGAAAAAGTGAGCAGATGGAGAGAACACTTTAAGGAATTGTTGAGCATAGGGAATGAAAGTAATGCGAGTATAAGTGGCAGAGCAATGGCTGGGAGAAGGAGGGAGGTGAGAAGACACGAAGAAATAAGTAGGATGGGAGTTGTGGAAGCAATGAAGAAAGTCAAAATGGGGAAAGCCCCAGGAATTGATGGAGTGTGTGGTGAAATGCTGAAGCATGGGGGAGAGATAGTAGTAGAATGGATGTGGAAGATGTGCAGATTGGCCAGGGAGGAAGGTAGAGTCCCAGAGGACTGGAAGTCAGGTATAATTATTCTCTTGTACAAAGGAAAAGGGGAAAAAGAAGAAAGCATATAATCAATGGGTGAGAAATAGGGGCGTGGAAGAAGTTCAGAGACGGAAGGAAGAGTTATATGTAGAGAGGAAGAAAGAGGTGAAAAGATTAGTATGGAAGAGTAAGAAGAGAGTGGATGAGGAATTTGGAAGGAATTTGAGTGTAAAGTGGAGGGACTATAAGAAAATGTTCTGGATATGAGGTAGAGATAGACAGGGTGGCAGTGAAGTTAGTCGGGGAGTGTAAGAAAAAAATGGTAGATTGTTAGTGGAGAAGGGAGAAAAAGTGAGCAGATGGAGAGAACACTTTAAGGAATTGTTGAACATAGAGAATGAAAGTAATGCGAGTATAAGTGGCAGAGCAATGGCTGGGAGAAGGAGGGAGGTGAGAAGACACGAAGAAATAAGTAGGATGGGAGTTGTGGAAGCAATGAAGAAAGTCAAAATGGGGAAAGCCCCAGGAATTGATGGAGTGTGTGGTGAAATGCTGAAGCATGGAGGAGAGATAGTAGTAGAATGGATGTGGAAGATGTGCAGATTGGCCAGGGAGGAAGGTAGAGTCCCAGAGGACTGGAAGTCAGGTATAATTATTCTCTTGTACAAAGGAAAAGGGGAAAAAGAAGTGTGTGGTAATCATTGGGGCTATTGTCTTCTTAGTGTAATAGGAAAAGCATATGGTAGGATGCTTATTAATAAAGTTAGGGAAATAACAGAGGAATTAGTTGAAGAAGAACAGGGAGGTTTTTAGGAAGGGAAGAGGTTGTGTAGATCAGATATTCATTCTTAGATCTTTAGTGGAAAAGTTTCTAGAGAAGGGAAAGAAGTTGTATGCGGCCTTCATTGATTTGGAGAAAGCATATGACAGGGTGGATAGACAAGGATTGTGGAAACTATTAAGAATATATGGAGTGGATGGGAAGTTGTGGAAGGCCTAAAGAGTGTGTATGAGGGTGCTAAGGCTGCAGTGCGTGTGGATAGTGAACTGAGTGATTTTTTTCTATTTGAAATTTGGGTTGAAACAGGGATGAGTCATGTCTCCATGGTTGTTCAATCTGTATATATATATATATATATATTAATATATATATATATATATATATATATATATATATATATTAATATATATATATATATATTAATATATATATATATATATTAATATATATATATATATTAATATATATATATATATATATATATATATATATATATATATATATATATATATATATATATATATATATATATATATATATATATATATATATATATATATATATATATATATACATTATACATATATATATATATATATATATATATATACATATATATATATATATATATATATATATATATATATATATATATATATATATATATATATATATATATATATATATATATATATATTGTTACGGAACAGAGAGAGATAATGAACATTTCAAGTGAGAATACTATAATCACTACTGTCCCGCAAAGTTCCAGGTTCAAAACAAAAGAGTTAGGTAAAATTACAAGTTAAAGTTTAATGCTCAAACTAACAACTAAACATTCAGGACTCATAAGGATAATGTAATGGCAAAAAACAGGTTAAATATATGGTTAACTGCAATAGCCTCTATTAACACGAAATTAGCAAGAGTAACTTTATCTAAGTCAGCCCTGATAAAATGAGAAAACCGGATAATGCTCAGTTAATACAAGATATATTATTACAGATACAAAATATTATTAATAATGGCTGACATCAAAAACTCCACATGAATCACAAAAACCCTACTAGGCCTACGAATTAACACCTTATGCTATACAGTACAAGAAAAAATGTAATAACACTTATACTCAAATTACACAGTAGCTAGATGGTTGGAGACTTCCTGAGCACTCACAAAAATAATAACAACTGTACAGGGGAGGACAGAGATGTGAACAAAATGAGGAGTAGATCTAAGTGGCAATTAATGCAGAGACTGAGCTCATTATATAGGGGCAGGCAGAGCTTGATACAACTTGTAAGAAGGACGCGCAAATGAAGCCATAGGGGACAAAGAGTTGACACTCCTGCTCTGAACAACAGAAAGAACGACTTACTCTAGTATAAGGGAGGAGAAAGGGGGAGTGAGGTAGAACACGGAAGCTTGGTCACTATGGAAGCCACGAGGCGAATCGTGATCAAACATGCAGCATACTGTACGTTAGAATAATACAAAGGATGATGAAATCATAGGCTATGTAACACCTCCCCACAAAAAAAAAGAAATTTTCAAATGAAATTTCTTATTATTCTAAAACAATCTGTCTAAAGTCTAGATAAGCAATCTGCAATAACATTTTCTTTCCCCTTGACATGTTGTATGTCTAATGAATACTCCTGAAGAAGTAGACTCCATCTTGTCAATCTCTGATTTTTATCTTTAAACTTACTAAGGAATTTCAGTGGGTTATGATCAGTATAAATGACGATGGGGTCAAAACCAGAACACAAATAAAATGAAAAATGCTGTAAACCCAAAATCAAGGCCAAAAGCTCTTTCTCAATAGTTGAGTAGTTCTTTTGAGGTGGAGTGAACTTCTTACTGTAATAAAATACAGGGTGTTCAATACCCTGGTCATCCTCTTGCAGCAAAACAGCCCCAGCTCCTGTATCACTTGCATCAAGAGCCATCTTAAAAGGCTTAGCAAAATTTGGAGTAGCGAGCACTGGCTGACTTAATAGGATAGCTTTAAGTTTGCTGAGAGAGGATTCACAGTTATCGGTTCAGACAAATTTAACTCCCTTTTTCAGTAGGTCTGTAAGTGGTGATACAAGAATTGAAAAGTTAAGAACAAATCTCCCGTAATAACCTACCATTCCCAAAAATCTTTGTAGCTCTTTCCTACTTTTAGGTCTGGGAAGATCACTTATAACCTGAACCTTAGCTGTTGGTGGTGCAACGTGTCCATCACCAATTACGTACCCAAGGTACTGAACTTTAGCTTGACCAAACTCACACTTTGATAAATTAGCTACAAGATTAGCCTGAACCAAACGCTCAAGAAATTTACTGACATGGCATAGGTGATCTTTCCAGTTGTCACTGAAGATTAATACATCATCAATATAAACAACACACCCTGCCAAACCCTCTGTTACAACATTCATGAGCTTCTGAAATGTGGCTGGTGCATTCTTCATACCATATGGCATTACAGAACATGCAAAAGTCTTTCCTAGTGTTACAAAACATGAGATCTCCCTAGCACGTTCAGTCATAGGTACTTGCCAGTATCCCTTTAACACAGGGGTTCTCAACCTGGGGTACGCGTACCCCCAGGGGTACGTGAGAGGAATTTTGGGGGTACGTGACAGGTTTCTCAAAATACTTCGGTTTTGAATAACTTCAAACCTGTTTGTAGAAAGTGGCCTACATGTGCTAGGCTAGATGTGTCCTCCACTAGAACCAGGACACTAAGTGACAACGTTAACAAGGAAACTCTTGGAGTTATGTCATTTGAGAGAAAGCTCTCTTGGACTACACATGCCACACAACCTTGCAAACCCATAATACAGTAGTCACCCTTGCTCGTTTTCTATCAATCACGTAACTCCTCACGCGTACCGAGCAGGTACCAAAGCGAGACGCATTGTTCGCCTCCCACTGTCACCCACTCATCTCTCTTCCCTCACTACCCTCACCCTCAGGTTTCCAGTGTATTTGTAGTCTGATTTTTTTTCCTCGTTTAAGTTGTCATGGATTTTGCTTGCGGCTACAAAGTCATGTGCCTGCACTGCAGCCATAATAACTGGTAATGGTTTCCTTCTACATACCGCTGTGAGCAGGGATTCTCAGCACTGTGCCTGATTAAAAACAAGTTACGTTCGCGTCTTGCAGTGAAAGACGACATAAGAGTGGCTTTCTCAAAGACTGTGCCGAGGATTGACTTGTTGGCAGCAAAGAAACAGGCCCAACCATCTCACTGAATTAGTATATACTTGTATTTTAATGCAGTCACACACACTGACTTCCCTATGAGTAAGTAACTAGTTACTAATAACTAGTTGCGAGGCTTAACAATCAGCATTAGTTCGCAGTCAGTGGAACACAAAGCCTTAATTCTATTTTGTTACTTTTTTCATGCTAGTGACTCTAGTCACGCACACAGTCATTTCCCCATGAGTAACTAGTTATAAGCTGTATATAGCACCACCACCTCACAGTCACAGTTATTGGAAAAATGTGTCTGATTTAGTACTGTTTTATTATTATTTTTATGCTATTCACACACACAGTGACTTACCTATCACTGTTACTAGTTACAAGTTGCAACTAGCTGCAAGCAGCACTAGTTCACTGTCACAATGATTGAAAACTGTCTGTTATAGTTCTGTTTTAGTAAATGTATTGCATGCTAGCAGCCAGTCACATAGTGTTTCTCTATCAACACTACCTCATAGTGACATACTCACATTAATTGAAAAGTTTGTCTGCTCCACATATATAACACAATTTAAACTTAATAAACTAAGTCAATAAACTATGCATTTCTTTTTACCCTTCCTGATGCTGCATTGTGGGTAAGGGGTACGTGACCAATGCTGAAAGACTTCAAGGGGTACATAAGATTAAAAAGGTTGAGAACCCCTGCTTTAACAAATCAAACTTACTTATATACCTAGCCTTTCCGATCTTGTCTATGCAATCTTCCACGCGAGGGAGAGGGTAAGTGTCTGTTTTGGTTATCTGATTAACACGTCTGTAGTCGATGCAAAGCCGCTGTGACCCACCTGGCTTAGGGACTAGAGTGACAGGAGAACTCCACTCGCTCTGACAGGGCTCAATCATCTTGTGGTCCAACAGGTAGTCAAGCTCCTTCTGGATGAGAGGAACTTTCACTGGGTTCACACGGTAAGGAGGCAGTTTAATTGGCTTTGCGTCTCCAACATCGAATCATGCATCAACACAGTGGTTCTTCCTGGAGTGGCACGAAACACTTGCCGGTACTCCTGCAGTAATGCCGAAAACTCCTGCCTCTCCTCGGGAGCTAGATGAGAAAGCTTAGTCTGAGATCATTCATGATATCAGGATTCTTCCCCAAACTATCACTCAGGCTCATGCTGCATGGGAGAACTTCACTTGCAGACTCGGGTGGAACAGCTACAGTGCAGACTGGGTTATTTTCGTCCCGCCTGTGATATAACTTTAGCATGTTGATGTGACAAAGTTGCTTGTTCTTTCTACGATCTGGTGTGGCGATGACATAGTTGACATCACTGAGTTTCTTCTCCACGAAATAAGGACCACTAAACTTGGCTTGAAGAGGTTGCCCATGCACCGGTAGCAGAATCAAAACCTGATCTCCTGGCTGAAAGTGGCGTAACCTGGACTTCTTATCATACCAAGTCTTCATCTTCTCCTGAGCAGCTCCTAAATTCTCTCTCGCCAGCTGTAAAGCAGTGGACAGCCGTTCTTTGAACTTCATCACATACTCCAGCAGGTTGACGTCATCTTCCTCCGACAGCCAGCATTCCTTGAGTAGCTTAAGGGGTCCTCTTACTTCATGGCCAAACAGTAGTTCAAAGGGTGAGAAGCCCAGTGATTCATTTGGAGATTCTCTTGCGGCAAATACAACGAATGGAAGACCTTTATCCCAGTCTTTCTGATGTTCCAAACAGTATTTCTTGAGCATCGATTTGAGTGTTTGATGATATCTCTCCAACGCTCCTTGGGTCTGGGGATGGTAAGCTGAAGACGTGATCTGGGTGATGCCCAACTCTTTCAGAGACTGCTTGAAAATATTTGACATGAAATTACTTCCCCGGTCTGACTGTACCTTCTTGGGCAGACCAAACTTTGTGAAGAACCCTAGCATTTCCTTAACCACGTTCTTTGCTGAGATATTTCTAAGTGGAATGGCTTCAGGATAACGAGTAGCCATATCAATCAGGGTCAACACATAAGAAAATCCTGAAGAAGTCTTAGGAAGAGGGCCCACAATATCCACCAACACACGGGTGAATGGCGCCTCAAAAGGAGGAATGGGAACTAGAGGTGCAACCTTTTCAGTCTGATTACACTTCCCCACAACTTGACAGGTGTGACAAGACTCACAATACCAGGAAACATCTCTAAAGATACCTGGCCAGTAGAAGTGTTTCAAAATGCGTGCCACAGTCTTCCTCACTCTAAGGTGTCCTGCCAAACTGGAATCATGAGCCACTCTAATGATATCCTGCCTACAAACACGAGGGATGACAACTTGATGTACAACCTCCCATTCACAGTCGGCTGATGCTGTTGGGGGTCTCCACTTCCTCATAAGTACTCCTAACTTTATATAATAACAAGTAGAAGCACCAGCTGACTCTTCCTCACTGCAAGCAGAGTTAGCTAGACCTTTCAACTCAGGGTCAGCAACCTGCATCTCAACCAACTCTTGACGAGACAAATTATCAACACTATGGGGTACTGCCTCATCTGGTGAGTGGTCCAAATTAGCAAGAAAAGTGTCAGCTAGGATAACATCATCATCATCATTATCCTCTAAGTCACCAGTATCTTTAGACTTAGCCCTAGTGACAGCACATGCAGAGAACACGTCAGGGATATCACAATCCTGGGTCGCAGTCACTGGTTCACTAGACAACTGAGGAGCTGGACACACTTGACTTCCACCAATATCATTTCCAAGTAAGAAAGTTACACCTGACATTGGGAGTGTCTCAACCAACCCAACCATAACTAAACCATTAACAAAACCAGACTCTAAATTCACTCTGCACAGAGGGACAGAGAAGTAATTATTCCCTACACCTTGTAAGATTACAGTTTCATCAGAGGAATTAACATTAGAGCCTAGAACACTGGTCAGCATAAGGGATTGGCAAGCACCTGTATCACGATATATTTTAACTGATTTCCTGTTATTACTGTCCAGAGGACTGACAAAACCATCAGACAGGAAATTAGCACATGAACTCTTGAGAGTGTCACCCACGTTACTGCTCAAAGGAGGAGCTTCATCATGAGAATTTAATTTACCCCTCAAAGCAGGTTCAGTTAACTCGGTTAAAGAATTCTGGGAACTCTCAAGGGTGGACACTAGACCAATTGATTGAATATTTAAAGACTCCTTTTTGTTCATATCACGCTGTCTCCTGAAACATTTCTCCGTAGTATGACCAAGCTTACTACAATAAGTACATTTACTTTTCTGAAATCTAGAGGAGGAGCTGGTATTTACTTCCTGAGAAACATCATTTTTATTCTCTTTCCTGTTACCTGTACTCTGAGTAGAGGCAACGTACTTACTCTCAGCTTTCCTTTTTTCGTTAGAATATCTCTTGTGAGTGAGAACATATTCATCAGCTAAAACTGCAGCATCAGACAAATTATCTATTCTTTTCTTATCAAGATATAGGCTTACATCTTTATTAACACACCTTTTGAAGTCCTCCAGCAAAATCATCTGCTTAAATTTATCAAAATCAGAATTTACATTCTTAGAATTTAACCGCTGCTCTAACAGATCTTCTTTGATTTTTGCATACTCAACATAGGATTGCTTATCTTGCTTATAAGTTGTCCTAAATTTTACTCTATAGACTTCAGGAACAAGCTCATAGGCCTTAAGAATCAAGCTCTTAACTACATCATAATTATCAGATTGATCCTGAGGCAAAGATGCATAAGTTACTTGAGCTTTACCGGTGAGAACAGTTTGAAGGAGTACTGGCCAATACTTTTTGGGCCAATTAAAACCTGTAGCTACCCTCTCAAATAACTGAAAATACTTTCTTAAATCAGATTCATTAAAAGGAGGGACGAGTTTAACATTTTTAGCCACATCAAAATCATCAGAGCTAGATGATCCAGTTCCACCTTGTTTCATGCGATACTCATGGTCTGCCTGAATCCTAGCAAGTTCAATTTGTGCCTCCTGAATACGAGCCTGAGACTCAGCCTCCTTAGAACGTGACTGAAACTCAGCCTCCTTAGCACGAGCCTCCTGCAGGGCTAGCTGTAACTTAGCTATTTCAATCTGTGTTTGCTCATCTGGAGGAATTACATCAAACAAGCTTTTATTAATCATGCCAACAATTTGATCTTAAGAATGATGAGAGTGAACAGCAATTCCCAATTGTTGAGCAACAAGCTTAAGTTCATTCTTTGTTCTGTTTTCTACATCACACACTGTTTGCACATTTGACAAAAAATCTTTGGCTTCATCAAGCGTAGTAATAGTAGACATCATGAATAAATCACAGTCACAAAATATCAAGCAATATCTTTATGATAATATCCTGAATATCCTGATAAGAGGTCGCCAAATTTATGTTACGGAACAGAGAGAGATAATGAACATTTCAAGTGAGAATACTAAAATCACTACTGTCCCGCAAAGTTCCAGGTTCAAAACAAAAGAGTTAGGTAAAATTACAAGTTAAAGTTTAATGCTCAAGCTAACAACTAAACATTCAGGACTCATAAAGATAATGTAATGGCAAAAAACAGGTTAAATATATGGTTAACTGCAATAGCCTCTATTAACACGAAATTAGCAAGAGTAACTTTATCTAAGTCAGCCCTGATAAAATGAGAAAACCGGATAATGCTCAGTTAATACAAGATATATTATTACAGATACAAAATATTATTAATAATGGCTGACATCAAAAACTCCACATGAATCACAAAAACCCTACTAGGCCTACGAATTAACACCTTATGCAATACAGTACAAGAAAAAATGTAATAACACTTATACTCAAATTACACAGCAGCTAGATGGTTGGAGACTTCCTGAGCACTCACAAAAATAATAACAACTGTACAGGGGAGGACAGAGATGTGAACAAAATGAGGAGTAGATCTAAGTGGCAATTAATGCAGAGACTGAGCTCATTATATAGGGTCCGGCAGAGCTTGATACAACTAGTAAGAAGGACGCGCAAATGAAGCCATAGGGGACAAAGAGTTGACACTCCTGCTCTGAACAACAGAAAGAATGACTTACTCTACTATAAGGGAGGAGAAAGGGGGAGTGAGGTAGAACACGGAAGCTTGGTCACTATGGAAGCCACGAGGCGAATCGTGATCAAACATGCAGCATACTGTACGTTAGAATTATACAAAGGATGATGAAATCATAGGCTATGTAAAAATATATATATATATATATATATATATATATATATATATATATATATATATATATATATATATATATATATATGTATATATATATATATATATATATATATATATATATATATATATATATATATATATGTGTGTATATATATATATATATATATATATATATATATATATATATATATATATATATATATATATATATATATATATAAGCCTCGGACAAGGACTGACCAAACAGTGACGACCAAGGATCGGACAAAGGACATGGTTATCGGAACGTGGAATGTAAGGGGAGCGATTGATGAGGTGAAAGAGAGAGGGATTGTCCAGGTGCTTGAGGGTGCGAAAGTGGATGTATGTGGAATAACTGAAACAAAATGGAGAGGAGAAAGTGTGAGAGAATGGGAGTATGGATGGGGTATATGTGCTGGAGTAGGTGAGAATGAGAGGGCAATGGTAGGAGTATGTATAGTTGTGAGTAAAAGATGGAAGAAGAGCATAAGACAGTATGGATCAGTTGGGTCAAGGATTGTGTCAGTAAAGTTGAAAGTTGGAATACAAATGTGGGCGATTGTGTGTGTGTGTATGCGCCAACGCAAGATCGTGCTAGAAGAGTGAGAGAAGAGTTCTGGACAAAAGTAGAAGTGTGCAAGGAAAAGTTTGGAAGGAATGAGAGAGTGTTTTTGATCGGTGATATGAATGGTAAAGTTGGGAATGTGAAGGTGGATGGAATAGTTGGTGAGTGGGGTGTGCCTGCTGAGATAGATGAAAATGGGAGTGCGTTAGTGTACATTTGTGCTGGGAGGGGGTTAGTGATAGCCAATACCCTCTTCAGGCATAAAATGATCCACAGGTATACATGGCGAGTGATGAGAAGGGTGGGTGGTGAACTGAATGAAAGGAAAGCAATGATTGATTATGTGTGTGTGGATGAAAGGATGCGAAGATGTGTAATGGATGCAAGAGCTTATAGAGGTTGGGGGAGTGGACTTTTTGACCACTACTTGGTGGTGGCCAGAATTAAGATTCAAGTAAGATGGAGGAATAGAAGAAGGGAAGGACGAGAGGAAGGAGTAGTTGCAAAGAGAGTGGAAAGGTTACAAGAGGATGAGAAAAAGGCAGAGTATAAGAGAGAAGTGGAGGAACGATTGGGCAAATATGAACTGGAGCAGATGGGAGACGTGGAAGGTGTGTGTAGGATATTTACAGAAGAAATATGTGCAGCATGTGATGTGGCATGTGGAAGGAAAAGAAGACGGAGGGGGGTGCAAGGAACAGCGTCGTGGACTGAAGAGGTGAGACAGGCTGTGGCACAAATGAAGAAAGCATACAATGAATGGATGAGAAAAAAGGGCGTGGAAGAAGTTGAGAGGCGGAAGAGAGAGTTATATGTAGAAAAAAAGAGAGAGGTGAAAAGATTAGTAAGAGAGAGTAAGAAGAGAGTGGATGAGGAATTTGGAAGGAATTTGAGTGTAAAGTGGAGGGACTGTAAGAAAATGTTCTGGAAAGAGGTGAAAAGAGTAAGACAGTGTGGAAGTGAAGTTAGCAGGGGAGTGAAAGATAAAAATGGTAGATTACTAGTGGAGAAGGGAGAAAAAGTGAGCAGATGAAGAGAACACTTTAAGGAATTGTTGAACATAGAGGATGGAAGTAATGTGAGTATAAGTGGCTGGGGAATGGCTGGGAGAAGGAGGGAGGTGAGAAGACAGGAAGAAATCAGTAGGATAGAAGTTGTGGAAGCAATGAAGAAAGTTAAATCGTGGAAAGCCCCAGGAATTGATGGAGTGTATGCGAAATGCTGAAGCATGGGGGAGAGATAGTAGTAGAATGGATGTGGAAGATGTGCAGATTGGCCTGGGAGGAAGGTAGAGTCCCGGAGGATTGGAAGTCAGTACAATTATGCCCTTGTACAAAGGAAAAGGGGAAAAAGAAGTGTGTGGTAATCATAGGGGCATTTGTCTTCTTAGTATAATAGGAAAAGTGTATGGTAGGATACTTATTGACAGAGTTAGAGAAAGAACAGAGAAATTAGTTGGAGAAGAACAGGGAGGCTTTAGGAAGGGAAGAGGTTGTGTAGATCACATATTCATTCTTAGATCTTTAGTGGAAAAGATTCTAGATAAGGGAAAGAAGTTGTATGTGGCGTTCATGGATTTGGAGAAAGCATATGACAGGGTGGATAGACAAGGATTGTGGAAAGTGTTAAGAATATATGGAGTAGATGGGAAGTTGTTGAATGCTGTTAAGAGTATGTACGATGGTGTGAAAGCTGCAGTGCGTGTGGATGGTGAACTGAGTGAATTTTTCTCTTTGAAAGTTGGGTTGAAACAGGGATGTGTCATGTTTTCATGGTTGTTCAATATGTACATGGATGGGGTAATAAAAGAGGTACCAGGTAGGGTAGTGGATGTTGGAGTGGCCCTGGTGAGAGAGGATAGTGTTTGGAAACTCCCTGTACTGTTGTTTGCAGATGATACTGTGTTGTTGAGTGAAGACGAAGGGGAGCTGCTAGGCTTGGTGGATGAGTTTGGGAGAGTGTGTAAGAAATGGAATCTAAAGGTGAATGTAGGGAAGAGTAAAGTGATGGTCTTTGAGAGAGGTGAAGTCAGTGAATGTACAGCGAGGCTGGATGGTGAGGAATTGGAAAATGTGAGTACGTTTAAGTACTTGGGTAGTGTGATGAGTAAGGATGGAGGTTTGGAGGGTGAAGTGCTTGAAAGGGTACAGCAGGGAAGAAAAGTTGCTGGTTCTTAGAAAGCAGTAATAAGAAACGGAAGTGAGCATGGATGTGAAAAAGTTACTACACGACAGTATTGTGATATCAACTCTAACGTATGGAAGTGAAGCTTGAACGTTGTTGGAAGGACACAAGTTAAGAGTGAGAGCAGTGGAAATGAGTTATTTAAGAGGACCCTGTGGAGTCATATGGAGAGACAGGCTGACGAATGAGGATATAAAGGAGCGTTGTGGTGTGGATGTGGATGTGATAGGAAGCGTTATGAGGAACACACTGAGGTGGTTTGGCCATGTGGAGAGGATGGAGGGTGAAAGACTGACGAAGAGAGTGTATGTGAGTGAGGAGGAGGGAGGATGAGGGAGGGGGGAGGCCGAGGATGAGATGGAGGGATGGGGTGGAGAGGTATATGAGAGCGGGGTGGGTGAGTTGGGAGCAGGGGAGTAAAATGGCGGGGGACAGGGCGACTTGGAGGCGATTTGTTTGTGGCCACCCCAAACGGGATTGAGGCGTCTGGCAATATATATATATATATATATATATATATATATATATATATATATATATATATATATATATATATATATATATATATATATATATATATATATATATATATATATATATATATATATATACGTTTATATATATATATATATATATATATATATTTATGTATTTATATGTATATATATATATATATATATATATATATATATATATATATATATATATATATATATATATCGTCATCATCATCATCATCATCATCATCATCCGGATCTCCTTTCCCACCCAAGGGCAGAGTGAGGAGTAGCAATATCCAGACAGCCCAAAATTACCCAATCCAATGGGCCACGCTTCCATTCACTCATCATTCAAGACCCCAGAATCCTGGCTCTATCGGATATGCCAAAAACATTCACCACGTTCTGTAGCTTCACATATCGTATCCGACAGAGTCAATCCAGAGCTGCCACGTTAAAAAGGGGTGCCAAAAATCCCTGATCATGCATATCTCCTCACAAAATTCATCCAGCCAGCTCGATCTCCTGTCAGTTCCCTAGCCTCTCCGACTTCCAAACCTCTCTTCCTCACACATTCATCCACCATATCTCTCCACCTTCTCCTTGGCCTACCTCGTCTCCTCTATCTATCTATCTATCTATTGCCAGACGCCTCAATCCCGTTTGGGGTGGCCACAAACAAATCGCCTCCAAGTCGCCCTGTCCCCCGCCATTTCACTGCCCTGCTCCCAACTCACACACCCCTCTCTCATATACCTCTCCACCCCATCCCTCCATCTCATCCTCGGCCTCCCCCTCCCTCTTCCCCCCTCCACCTCACTCACATACACTCTCTTCGTCAGTCTTTCACCCTCCATCCTCTCCACATGGCCAAACCACCTCAGTGTGTTCCTCGTCTCCTCCCTCCTTCGAATTCGCTCAGATATACCTTCTTCACCACTCTATTGTTATCCATTCTCTCCACATTACCATACCATCTCAGTACACTCTCTTCAATTCTGGTGTCCACCGACTTCCTCACTCCGCATCTGTCACGAATCACATTATTTCGTATCCTATCCACCCTCTGTACTCCACATACATTCCTCAGCAGTCCCATCTCCACTGCTTTTACTCCTGACTTCATTTTCATGCCACATCATAGTCTCACATCCATATGTTAAAGTTGGCACTAACACTCCTTCATTTAAGCCTCATGCAGCTGCAACAGTCAAGCCTCTGTTTCTTATCAAGACCTTCATTGCACCAGCTACTTTTCTTCCTTGTGTCACTCTACTTTCAACTTCTTTTGCACATTTTCCTCTCTTTTCTATCACTGTACCCAGGTATTTGAACTCTCTCACCAATTCCAGTCTCTCTCCATTCACTGTTACATTGCACTGGGAGTCACCTTCTCTCTCAATAACCATCACTTTACTCTTTTCTACATTTACTCTCAAGGCACGACGCTTACAGACATCAGCAAAACTCTGCACTAGCCTACCAAGTTCTTGTCCGGTATTTGCAAGCAGTACTGCATCATCATCATACAACAAATTTGAGATATTCCATCCGTCACCATTCATTGCCAATGCCATCCCTCTCTCCATTACTCGTGTTTTCACTTCTCTCATCACCCCATCCATATATACATTGAAGAACCATGGGGACATCACACAACCTTGTCGCACGCCCACACTGATTGTGAACCATTCACTTAGATGCCCATTAACCCTGACACATGCTTCACTACCATCATAAAAACTCTTGACGGCACCTAACAGCTTACCCTCTACACCGTACATGTGCAAAACTTTCCACAATCCTTCTTTGTCCACTTTGTCATATGATTTTTCCAGATCCATGAATGCCATAAACACCTTATGGTCCTTCTCACAAGCCTTCTCTACTGTCTCACTGCAAATATTTGGTCCACACATCCTCTGCCACTCCTAAAGCCACCCTATTCATCACTCACTAGAACTTCTGATATCGCTCTTGCTTTATAATAATTCTTCCATATACCTTCCCTACCACACTTAGTAAGCTTATGCCACGATAATTCTTACACTCACTTCGTTCACCTTTATTTTTGTACAGGAGTACAATCACAGCCTTTTTCCACTCTGCAGGCACAGTTTCACTCATCCATATCTTCTTACATATTTCCAACAAGCACTTCATTCCATGCTTTCCACTACATTTAAACATCTCTACATACACCTCATCAACCCCAGCTGCTTTCCCATTTTTCAGCCGCTTCACAACACTCCTCACCTGTGCGAGTGTCACGTCTCCTGACACTGCATTCCTTCTCTGCACACCCCCAGAATCAATCATGTTTACAGCTGCTCTGCTCTTTCTATCCCCATTCATCAGGCTTTCAAAATATTCTTTCCATCTGGTCCTTACTTCATCTCCATGGGTTAATAATATACCACCTGCATCCTTCACACCATCCCATTTCTTACCGCTTTCGCTTCTACATTTCCGCACCTCTTTCCAGAATAACTTTCTATTTTCAGAGTAGTTCACATTCATTTTTCTTCCTAGATTCTCATATATATATATATATATATATATATATATATATATATATATATTTATACTGTATCTATCTGCCTATATCTATATCTATAACTTTCTATCTCTCTGTCTATCAATATGTCTGTCTGTCTATCTATCTATCTATCTATCTGTCTATTTTCTATCTATCTGTCTGTCTATCTATCTATCTCTATCTATCTATCTATCTGTATATATAAGGAGCCTCTGTGGTACAGTGGTAGAGTGTGCGTTTCGTACACGGGTGAGCCAGGGTTCGCACCCCGCCCGGGTAATAAACTTTGGGAGTGTTCACCTGACCACGTATTGCATTGGCGGACACAAGGGGTACTGTGGTTGAACCAATGTCTCTTACTATAAAGTATGCTTACATCCAGTCGGCTTACGCGGGCCGATTACACTTGGTTCACAGACTACACACACATCCAAAACCACTCCAACACTACAATTACACTTACAAGCACTTCTCACCCTACATACAATCTCTACCAGACAGCCTAAGCCACTTGGTAGAGATACATTGGCTGTATCGTCCCGACTTCGGTCTGGATAGGCCGGTCCTGCAGTGGATACTCAAATGGCTGATGATATATACTGTACACCAGGAAACCATTTACTATGCTGGGTGGTAACCATATAACCAAATTTTGGCGCCTGGTGATTTAGTGTGTAATTATTGAGCTCCAATCGGATTGAGCCGGTGAAGGTTTATATCCAAGGGATGGTAGGGGTTGATTGCTCATGTAATGCCACTCAGGGATGAGTGAGGCTGGTCACTCTCATCTTAAATGTCGGGACCAGCTGCCTAGCCCCGGGCTCCTACGCTCCTCATGGGGCAATTAAGGATTGGATGATGGATATATATATATATATATATTCCCTTCTCAGCCTGGTATGCGGCGATAACACTGTGTCGGTGTTGCAGTTAGGCACTCAGATTGAAGAACCGGCGGCATCTGACCCTGGCAGGTGTGCGGTCATTTTTGTATTTTGTTTAATGATTAAATCAATCAGTCAGAGGGAAAGTAGGAAAGGAAGAGGTGACCGTTTATACTTTTTCTGTACATATTTCTTCCTCTACTTTAGTTCTCATTTCAGTTGTTCGATGCCACATATGTGTATCAGGAATGGTGTGGTGCTAAGCTGATGTAACCGTATGACGGAAAAAAGAAAAACATACTGAAGGGTTATATGGCGTCTGGATCGTACGTTATGGACAGACCGAATTTCTTTGTCAGAGTCTGTATTTGTGGGGTGTCCTGAATTGAAGTTTCTTTTGTTGTGGTTGTTTTCGCCCCGACCTAGTTTGAACCTAAAGTCGCCGGACTACTGGATGAAGTCAATCTTCTGTGCCACTATTATACTTTCCTTGAGTAGGAAGGGTATAAGGATATTTATAAAACTGATCGGTAGAGCCAGCCAGCCATATCGGTGACACCATGGGAGGGCGTCACTTTCCACAGTACATGGTGGTGCAAGTGTTGTGTGTTGGTGTGGTATGGTGGTGTAAACAGCGTTGCATTATTGTGGAATGGTGTTCTAATAGTGATGTGCGGTGTCTAGGAGTATTGGTGTAATAATTTTCTGGAGTGGTATGGCATAGTAATATAACCGTGCTACGTAGTGGCAGGGTATGGTGCTCGAAAGGTTCGGACAGTATGACAGTGTGAGTGACTGAGAAATTAAAAGTGTGAAATCATTGTAATGAGAGCAAGTGATATGAGTGTAACAGAGAATGTGAGAATTGGAGTGTGAAGAGACGAGTTAATATATTAGAGAGAGAGAGAGAGAGAGAGAGAGAGAGAGAGAGAGAGAGAGAGAGAGAGAACATTTATGGCATCATATCTATCAAATAATATTCATGGTTTGAAGAGAGAGAGAGAGAGAGAGAGAGAGAGAGAGAGAGAGAGAGAGAGAGAGAGAGAGAGAGAGAGAGAGAGAGAGAGAGAGAGAGAGAGAGAGAGAAAATTTATGGCATCATATCTACCAAATAATATTCATGGTTTGAAGAGAGAGAGAGAGAGAGAGAGAGAGAGAGAGAGAGAGAGAGAGAGAGAGAGAGAGAGAGAACATTTATGGCATCATATCTATCAAATAATATTCATGGTTTGAAAGTGTTCTTTATTTAAGAACTGAACCATGTCTCTGTAGATGTTACTCATTTTACCGGAAGCACGATGAACGTGTTGCCGGTCTGGTGTGTGGTCGGAAAAGGTAGGGGGAAGGAAGATTGAAGATGTGAGTAATTCATCTTTAGATGACGACCTGGGGTTTTAATATAACTTTAATGGCAAGTTTCAGTAAGATCAGCATAGTTGACAAAGAGTTGGTAATACAGATAACAGGCACGCTGGCACATCACACATGATAAATGGATCACGAACCAGCAAAGTTAGTCTTGGTATATAATATCCCCGTGAAACAAACATGGCATCAGTCAAACTCTTATGATATAAGACATGTCTGGCTGGGTTGTATGATGTACTGTACCAAGCCGAGGTGATAGTCTTGATTAAGCCTTCTAATGAAACCTTACTTATTATAATATTTTAACGATTCCTTCATTATTATTGTTCAGAATAAAACCAGCCAGGTGTTTCGCTTCAGGTTCCCATGTGCATTACCTCCTGTAGTACCTGGAAGTGTCCCGTTACATCAGTCAGTGGGATCGTGCAATGGTGAGCTGAAAAAAAAAATGTCATTCTAAATTCTTATCGTCTTCCTTGACATATCACCTTTCCTAATTATTTAATTAATAAATGATGCATGTTGCCACTCCTTACATCTTAGTATAACACAAAAACTTCATGTGTAAAATATATAATGCTTGAGCAAGAAATGAATACCCCCTAACTATTTTTCACCGTAACAGGAGAATCCGGAAGAATGCCCTGTCTGCTACATTACCTATGATGAGACTGAACGTCGACCTCGCACGCTGCCGTGTGGCCACACGTTTTGCTTTCCATGTATTGACAGCTTAATAAGGAACGCTGAGCTTTCTTGCCCTACTTGTCGTTCTTCTCACTCTGCCAACAGCGTTTCACAGTTACCCATTAACTTTACTATTGAGGCACTCGTAAAGAGGCTGAAAACTCGAGACTTATCACAAGGAACGCCAGGCCCACGTAACCCTGAAAACACAGGTATAGGCGGGAAGCTACAGCATGTGTTACAGGAGCAGAAGGCTCATGGAAACCGTGTGGTTACTGAATGCCAAAAAGTCTTGTCTGATGTGAAAGAATACCAGGCACAACTTGCTGAAAAGAGGAAGAAGCACCTCAGTCACATCAAGCGACTCAATACTCTTGTAAATCAGCACAAAGAAGCATTGAACACCTTGAAACAGGAAGAGACAAGAGTGCTGGAACTTAAAAGAGAAGGAGAAGAAATGCAGAAGTACTTAAAACATGAACTTTGTTGTCTTAGTAGCGTCACTACAGCTCTGGAGGCTGGCGCAGCCATAAATGATGCTGATAGTCGATATGACTTGACGAAGGATTGGATAGAGAATATCAGAAGTACCATCCCAAGCGCTGACGTCTCGACTTCATTCAAACAGGTATGATTGTTCTGCTTTCTTTTCAGGAGTTCATACTTAGTGTGATGCAAAACGGATGGTTCTGCATGCATGCGCTCGCGCTTTCGTGTGTGTGTGTGTGTGTGTGTGTGTGTGTGTGTGTGTGTGTGTGTGTGTGTGTGTGTGTGTGTGTGTGTGTGTGTGTGTGTGTGTGTGTGTGTGTGTGTGTGTGTGTGTGTGTGTGTGTGTGTGTGTGTGTGTGTGTGTGTTTTAATCTCTTTACTATGAGAGAACTTCGCAAGCTGAATCTGGAGAGGCTGTAGCCAAACGAATAATTTGGTGGCTTTCTGCCAAATGACTAAAAAAAAAAAAAAAAAAAAAAAGATTGCTGGGTCTCCGCACTACGATGGAGACTTATTATATTTCCTTAGTTACTTTCTTCTTCCTTCCAAACCATTTCAGTTTTCAGTTATTCCTTCACAGATTCACCAATTCCCCTCAAACTTGGTAAAATTTTTCCATGGGCAAATGCCACCAGAGAGGTATTTCATGGTTTCATTTGCGCCTAAAGAGGCTTTCTTGTCAGGGAACAAAGGTCAAACCATAAACACAAAAATTATAAGATACTATGTTCTTGAAGCTTCATTAATCATCATTTAAACTTGCACAGAAGAATATCAGTGTAACATACTGCAGCTATTTGTAGACCATCCTTTATTCCCTTGGGAATGTATGTAATCTTAATTTTGTTGTTCCTTCACTGTGAAAGGTCACCTCTAAGCTAAATATAGTTGTCAGTAATGATATGAATAAGTGGATAAACAATAGCAATATCAGTCTCAGGGGGAAAATATTAATAACTGTAGTGCTTTATGCCCTCAGGATACAAGAACATTAGAGTCTATAATAAGAGCTTCACTGTTTCTGTAATGATGGCATCATAACAAACGTAATTGGTGATTTTTGATAGCTGGACAAGTAAAGACTTAGAAGTCACTCATAAAAGAAAATATATAATTCTCTCTCTCTCTCTCTCTCTCTCTCTCTCTCTCTCTCTCTCTCTCTCTCTCTCCTGGGCGAAATCTGTTAAAGTACAGTGTATTTCTTCTTCATTTGGTGGAATTCATTTCGGTATTTATTTTATTTTTTTTTATATAAATCAGTGTTTCCAAAGTTCTCAGTTGGTATCATGTGCATAGAACATGAAATTTGCGTCTATCACCATAGTTTTTATATGAAACACCAGCCCCTTTATTGTTATATTTGGCACAGTAAAACCGTTGGATATGGCGATATGGTAATAAGACATTGTTGTCAGTAGCAATTCGTAGAGTGGATGTTGCAGAACTTATTTTGTAATGTAATACAATGTTGCTCTTTCTAGAAAGGTTACTTATTTTTCTTCATTTATGGTTACTTTAAAATGTGTAATTCAAACAAATGAGAATAGGACTGAGTGTCCTGTGGCTCATTCTCATCTGTTTGTTAGTGAAACGGCCTCGTCACTATTGGTGCTGG
Source organism: Coenobita brevimanus (assembly GCF_032717465.1). NCBI lineage: Eukaryota > Metazoa > Arthropoda > Malacostraca > Decapoda > Coenobitidae > Coenobita > Coenobita brevimanus. The sequence goes on from NC_136970.1 coordinate 35,517,399, forward strand.
CCAGTTACACCACCTCATCACTACAGCTTGTGTTGGTATGAGCAGGTGCGGGACACAACCAAAGCTGCACTGGAGGCAATGGCTGCTGAGCTTGATGACACAGGAGCAGCTGTCCACCCACCGCTTACCAAAAATAAAGATCTAGTCACAAACCGTGACGATCCTTCTGAGGTAAGTTTTAACAAGCCTTTAACAATGACATATCTCCACCACGTGGTAAAGAGTATACTGACATGCACTAACAGGTATGGTAGACTGGGTCACAACCTTTAAGAAGCGAAGATGATCCAGCAAGTAGTTTTCAAGGTACAGCTATTTACAGATTAGTTTACTTACATGGAAAGAGCTCGTAAAATACTTATAATCTGGCAGTTTCATATATAAGGACATAAACTAGGACTTATACTCAATCTTTCTAAATATGAAGAGAATCCAAGAAGTTTCCAAAATATAATACAAGACAGGTCTTTCCTTATATGGTCATAGCTCGTAAAGTACAAACAATATCGCAATTTTACATATACGGCCATCAGCTACGATACATACTCTATCTTTCTATGTGATATGAAGCCAATCCACCTAGTAGTTTCCGAGCTACAATCCCGGACGAAAAGACAGACAGACGAACAGACATACAGACGGACGAACAGGGGCGATTCCTATATCCCCACCGTATGGAATAATGGTGGAGATAATAACGTTATAACCAGTGAGTAAGCGAGCGAGTTTACTGTCAGCGTAAGAGCGGAAAACTGTACAGTAATGTGCGGCCTAGCTGGACTTGGCCAGGCCCGATCCAAACATCGCGCTTTTCAAAGACCAAAAACTTTTATCTAATACATCTAGAGCAGCGATTTTCTTTCTGTATGGTTCGTCGATCAATTCAATTTTGATATTATGATTCACAAAGCTATTATCACATTGCAACACCGTGCAAAAGAGAAAACAATTACTATACCTCGCTTGCTGTCTATGCAAGAAAATGCGCATCATACTAGCATACTACTTTGTTCCACGAAGCACATTATGCAGTATATGTACTCATTGTTCATTGGTAGTCGATTTATAAATTTAATTCCCTTGCTAGACCCAATTAAACTTTTTACACTTGTGCAAAAAACGGCAAAGGGGTTATGCATTTAGTCTAGTCCGTCTGACCTTCAATTTAGTTATTGATTGTCTGCCTGCATGTATGCTTGTATGCATGTGTGTATGTATGCTTGAACATTAGGGAAAAATATTGGATGATATTACGTTATATCTGGCATTATGACTGAGAACCATCAGAGGAACGGGTGATCAGTTATGGACCTAAAATGTCAATGGAGATCATAGTCTTTTATTCTGTTCTGATCAAATGTTGAATGCACAGAGGGGGGGAAAGGAGTAAATTAATTCGATTAGTACAACAGTAGGTTAAAGACAAAAGCCACTCAGCAAGGTTACATATTGGTCCTGTACCTCATCATGAATTGATGTGTATGTTTAAGCAAGGAAGAAATTATTCTATATTCAGAATGATAGGTAGAAGATGGTCACAAGCAAATGTCAGCTTAAAGACCTTTGAGTTTATTTGAACCAACCTTGTTGAGAGGGGAAGAGGGTCAGGTCAGGATAAATTAATTCCGTTCTCGTAACACTTGCTGAAAGGTCAAGGGCACATGATATGATCGATGTTTCGGCCTCAAGACCCTACAACAAAACCCGTGGGGACAATGCGAATCCGATTTCCTTGCTCATTAGATTCGAAGCATGGTAACGAATCACACCATAACCCCCATCTGAACACTGGAAGGTAATTCAAATAATAATCTATCTATCGCCAGACTCATTAATACCGTAAGGGGTGACCACAAACTAATCGCCTCCATGTCGCCCTGCCTCCCGCCATTTCGCTGCCCTCCTTCCAGTTCACACCCCTCTCTCTCATTTACCTCTCCACTGCATCCCACCATCTCATCCTCGGTGTCCCTCCCCCTCATCCCTTCTCCACTTCACTCACATACACTCCACGTCAGTCTCTTACCCTCAGTCCTCTCCACGTGGCCAAACCAGCTCAGTGTATTTCTCCTAACACTTTCTATCACATCCACACTACAATGCTCCTCCACATCCTCATTTGTCAGTCTGTCTCTCCATGTGACTCCACATGCTCCTCTCAGATAACTCATTTCCACTGCTCTCACTCTTGATTTGTGTCCTAACAAGGTCCAAGCTTCTCTTCCATACGTTATAGTTGGTATCACAGTGCTGTCATGCAGTAACATTTTTACTTCCATGCTCATTTTTTTGTTTAATTCACTCACATTTTTCATTTCCTCATCATCCAACTCGCTGTGCATTCAGTGACTTCATTTCTCTCGAAAACCACAACTTTACACGTCCCTACATTCATTTTTAGATTCCATTTCTAACACACTCTCCCAAACTCAATCACCAAGCCTTGCAGTTCCCTTTCGTCCTCACTTAACAACACAGTATCATCTGCAAACAACAGAACAAGGAGTTTCCAAATGTTGCCCGCTCTCATTAGGGCTGCTCCATCCATATACTTGTACAGATTGAAAAACTACAGAGACATGACACATCCCTGTTTCAATCCAGCATCCCTATTTCAAATCATATTACACTGCAGCCTTAGTGCCCTCATACATACTCCTCACCACATTCAACAACTTCCCATTAATTCCATATATTCATAATATTTTTCACATTCCTTTTCTATGCACTCTGTCATATGCATTCTCCAAATCCATGAAGGCCGCATACAACTTCTTTCCCCTCTCTAGATCTTCACCACTATAGACCTTAGGAATCTGATCAAGACAACCTCTTCCTTTCTTAAGACCTCCCTGTTCTTCTCCAGCTAATTCCTCTGTTATTTCCCTAACTCCGTCAATAAGTATCCTATCATATATTTTTCCTGTTACACTAGGAGACAAATGCCCCTATGATTACCACACATTTCTTTTTCCCTTTTCCCTTTGGACAAGGGGATAATCATACCTCTCTTCCAATCCTCTGGGACTCTGTCTTCCTCCCAGACCAGTCTGCACATCTTCCATATCTTTTCTACTATGATCGCTCGCCTGTGCTTCAGCATTTCACCACACATTCCATCAATTCCTGGGGCTTTCATCATTTTGACTTTCTTCATTGCTTCCACTACTTCCATCCTACTGATCTCCTCTCTTCTCATCTCCCTCCTTCTTCCAGCCATTCCCCAGCCTGTTATACTCGCATTACTTTCATTACCGTTCCCCGCACCAGATGGGCTCGGGGACGGGAATTGTTTTCACTCTATTTGTGTTTGTTTGTTTGTTTGTTTGTGTTGTGTGTCTGTCTGTTAACAACTTTACTCGAAAACTACTGGTGCGATTTTGACTGAATTTACAGGGATGATGGCCTATGACCCTCTGATCACCTGCTTAAATTCTGAGCAAAATTGGGCCAAGGCCCAGGCTGTACATCCAAAACGTAATAAAACGTGGATAGGTTAAAATATTTTTTCCCCATAACTCCTTTCAAATTCGTTACCGTTATGAAACCAAAACCTAAAGGTGTATCTTTCAAATCTGCATCCAATGACATGCCACATTACGTCAGGGGGTCACCTCCCAGTCAGCAGTAGGAGGGGTCAATGTCAGGTGGGTCGGGCCTAAAATTTCAAATGGGCATATAATCGTCAATTTTCACCCGATTTTCTCCAAATTTTTTATGTGACTAGCTATCCTGTTGCGTTTATACAGCACTGAAATGACTGCCAGGGACGAGTTTCCTGTGCCATGGCACCGATTCTTGTTCTCTATGTTTTACAATTCCTTAAAGTGTTCTCTCCATCTGCTCACTTTTTCTCTCTCCTCCACTGTCAAGCTACCGTTTTTATCTTTCACTTCCCTACTACCTTTATCACTCTGTCACACTGTACCTCCTTCCAGAACATTTTCTTACGTTCACTCAAATTTCCACTTAAATTCCTTCTAAATTCTTCGTCCACTCTCTTCATACTGTCTCATACTAATATTTTCACCTCTCTCTTCCTCTCTGGAATTATATACAGTAACTCTCTATTCCGTCTTTCAACTTCCTTCATGCCTCTGCTTCCCATCCACATACTATTAGCATTCTTGTTTTGTGCCATAGCTTGTCTCACCTCTTCATTCCACCATGCTGTTCAAGGCACCCAGTTTCATCTTCTCTTCATCTCACACACCACCTCACGTGCTGCACAGATTTCTTATGTGAATATCTTCCACACTATTTTCCCATGTGCTCCAAATCATATTTAATCAATCGCACCTCTACTTGTTTCTTCTGTTCTAACTTTTTTTTTCGTCCTCATGCAACCTTTCCATCCTCCTTCTATGGACTACTTTCTCCTGTTTTCTCTCCTGTTCATTCAACGCATTTCTACCATAACTTTCACCATCACCATGTAGTGTTCAGAAAGTCCACTTCCCCTACTTTTGTACCCTTTCACATCAAGTACAGACCTTCTCATTCTTTCTTCCACGCACACTTAATCAATCATTGCCTTCCATTCATTCTGCTCACAACCCACCTTTCTCATCATTTGTCACATGTACTGGTGGATCATTTTGTGCGTAGAGTAATGGCTATCACCAAACCCTTACCTGCACAAATGTCCACTAGAGCACTACCATCTCATACACTTTTGGAGGCACTCTCCTCTCTCTACAGTAACTACTCCATCCACCTTCACATTCCCTACTTTTCCATTGATATCTCCAATAAAAAGCACTCTCTCACTACTCTCAAACTTTTCCATGCATGCTTCCATATTTGCCTAGAAGTCTTCTTTCACCTTGCTCGCATGGTCTTCCATAGGTGCTTATACACACACAATCGCCCACACTTGTATTCCTACTTTCAGTCACACCCACACAGTCCTTGAACGAACTGATACATATTCTCATATGTTCTCCTTGCATCTTTTGCACACAACAACACATACGTCCTCCATTGCCCTCTTATTCTCACATACTCCGACACATATACCCAATCCATGCTACCACTGTCTTACTCTCACCTCACCATTTAGTGAATCCACATATGTCCACTTTAGTATCCTCTAGCTTCTGGAATTTCTCTTTCTCTTTCACATCATCATTTGCACTCCTCACATTCCAAGTTGAAATCTGTCCCCTGTTCTTTCAGCCCTTGGTCATCACCTGTTGGTTAGTCCTGGTCCGAGGCATTTTGTTTGTCTTTTTACTCAGTTGTTTTCCGGGGAGGGGTACTAACCCTATGCCAACCAACTTTTTACCCTGCAGAGAACATGTTTTGGTTGGTTATAGGGTTCCCTTCATAAAATTATTTATCAAAAAGATTATCAGTATAATACACCAAAACTACAGGTACCCATTAATAGTTAGATGAGACTAGAAAAAATCTACAGTACAAAGGAGTACAAAGGAAATCAATGAGCAATAAACTTATGGGCCTTTCGAAACTGTTTGTTATTGAGAAGGCCATGATTATTGTACCTCGAATTCTGTGAGCTAAATAGGAGGGTACAGAAAGAAGGTTCCCTGGACCCCTACCCATCAAACTCTTCACTCGAAGCTGCCAAGAATAAGTGGAAGGGAACATTGTATAACACAGAAAAACTTGAAAAATTAAAAGACTAAATCTGCTATTAATGTGCTTAAGGTGAATTAGAAATGTGATCCCTGTCCACGTGACTTTTAGGTGTTATTACACTACTCAAGCCCATTGGATTCCTATAGAGTTTGTACATATGGACAAAATATGTGTTGAAAAATATGCAATTTGCATAATTTGACTGGATATGTTTGTTTATAATTTTATTGTCATTACCTATAGTGTATTTTGACCACTTTCTTGTGGAGTGCTTATCGACTATTATAATTATCATCATATCCTTTCATAGGCGCAGCCATGAGTGGGAGGGGAGGGGCACTTAGGGTTCCCCCATTCAAATGTGAAAAGCCACTCAAATGCATAGAAAAAATAAATAAAATTTAGCCATTTATTAATACTGTTCTTTTCCTCATTTGGCTATCAGTAATCGATTCCTGGTGTGCATCGTTTAATTCAAACATGAGATAGTATTATCGAACCACATATAGTTAGTTTTTTTAAAGTACCTGGATCTCGGAAATCAGGACAACCAAATTTCAGGCACCCTGCTCCCCATAGCAAAATTCTGCCTGCACCCCTGCATCCATTATTATTATTATTATTATTTAATACGTGAATTAGATCCTGCAGTAATCCACGCTTTGATAAACATGATTAGTTCTTCTTGACATTCTATATAATTATTTGTTCCCTGGTCTGGTTATCATAAATTATATAGAATTTGCTCTTATATTCTTATGTACTTCAACAGCTACCATATTTACTACTCTGCTGCAGTTTTCCTAACTTCTCCATATCTTCCCTGTAATATGATGACCAAAATTAAACGCAGTACTCCAGGGTTAGTCATACTAGGGAACTGTACAAGGTGAAAACTCAAAAAAAAAAAAAAAAAAAAAAAATATTGTTTCCTTGTACAGTTGTCCTCATTGCAAATAATTTCTTGTTTTTATTCCTAAATCACTGTTGTTGCTGCTACTGTTGTTAATGTTTTTAACCTTTATGAGATGAACATTACTCATAGTGTTCCTTAATTCTGTCCATTTTAATCTCCAATAAGCAGTACTTTGAATTTATCAGTGTACAACCCATTTGCATGTCTGAGCCCAGTTGAATAATGTATCAGAATCTTTCAAAATGATCAAGATTTCTTTGAGCATATCTGACCAGTTAGCAATTTTTGTATCATATGCTGATTTGAATAATTTAACAACATGAATTGTTCTCTTCGTCGACATTTATTAGAAAATGGACTCTAAAGTGAAACTTGTGCCACTCCACTTGTAACATTAACCCGCCCCGTCCCGGAGACGTGAATTCACGTCCTCACATGATGTGGACTCATATCCCGGAGACGTAAATTAACGCAGCAACATTGCAAGGTCTCTAATTTGCACAATTTTCAATTTTCGCGAGTGATCTTTGGCACGTATATATGGGACACCTTCCTCTACAAGATGCCAGGCAGGGACAATGCCTTACCCAGCATGATTTCCTCCCCCTCTCTGCATGACCTTTTCTCAGCAATTCACCTGTTATCAGTGACCTGTCCAGTAAAGCCATGTCATGCCACGGGACGAATTTTAGGGCCAGAGTGATTCCCCAATCGATGACAATGTGGAGGACAAACATTAAAGGAAGAAACAGTTAGAAATTATGATCAGGTAATGTGGCAAAAAAAGGTCAGGAATGGTGATGAGTTAGTGAGTGAAACAATGCTTATAATGCCTATATTACCGTTTGAAAACCAATATACTCTCGTACTACATATAAATTCGTACCAAATAAAAAAATAAATGCCGTTTATGAGTGGTGTAGAATAGTCATCCTCCCATAGAACTCGTTTTCTTTGCAGCCAGCCTGATAGAAAACCATGTAAGGTAAGGAGGTACTCCTACCTGGATCGAGTATTTTAACCTGCCGCATCCCAGAGACGTGAATTCACGTCCTCACATGATGTGCACTCATATCCCGGAGACGTGAATTAATGCGGCAACATTGCAAGGTCCCTAATTTGCACAATTTTCAATTTTTGCGAGTGATTTCACGAGTGATTTTTGGCATGTATACACGGAACACCTTCCTCTATTCCTCTACAAGATGCCAAGCAGGGACAATGCCTTACACCACATAACCTCTCCCCTCCCCCTGCACGCCATTGTCTTGGCAATTCACCTGTTACCAGTGACCTGGCCAATAAAGACATTCAGGGCCGGAGTGATTCCCCAATCGATGACAATGTGGAGGACAAAGTTTACATAGCATTAGAGGAAGAAACAGTCAGAAATGATGATCAGGTAATGTGGGAAAAAAAGGTCATGAATGGTGATGAGTTAGTGAGTGAAACAATGCTTATAATGCCTATATTACTGTTTGAAAACCAATATACTCTTGTATTACATATAAATTCATACCAAGTAAATAAATAAATACTGTTTATGAGTGGATAAAATAGTTACCCTCCCATAGAACTCGTTTTCTTTGGTGCCAGCCTGTTAGAAAACCCAGTCAGGTAAGGAGGTACTCGTACCTAGATTGAGTATTTTAAACCTCAGGTGAGCGATTTCTCTATGAATTTTCGATGTTTCTCACCAAAAGTGGATGTTTGAGCCAAAAAAAAAAAAGGTCCAAAAATGTCGGGACTGGGGCGTACCACTGCCCAGAAAACGTCGGGATGGGGCGGGTTAAACCTCAGGTGAGCGATTTCTCTATGAATTTTCGATGTTTCTCACCAAAAGCGGATGTTTGAGCCAAAAAAAAAAAAAAAAAGGTCCAAAAATGTCGGGACTGGGGCGTACCACTACCCAGAAAACGTCGGGATGGGGCGGGTTAAGTTACTTTGATTTCTTCTGAGTGTTTACTGCTCTGTTTATTTTCCGATTACATTCCATTAGCCAGTTTTCAGTTCGGCTGTGTGCAGTACATTGCTTCTTTATATAATAGGTGTTATGTTTCTCAAAAAGTTGTTTATGAAGATCATTTTGAAATGCTTTCTTCAGCCAAGACAGAATATGATATATATAACTTTAGTCCCACTGCACATACTTTTAGACCATATCAGTGTATTTGTAAGATGATCATTTTATTCTGGAATCTGTGCTCTGAGTCTTTGCTTAAATGATTTTATCTAAATACATAATTATTTTTCCCACATAGTTTCCAGTAATTTCCATAATTACTAATGTTAAGGTAACTGAAGTGTAATTTCCGATTGTATTGCCTTTTTGTATTGGGAACGTGGAATGTGAGAGGAGTGAATGATGAAGTGAATGAGAGAGATTGTTCAGGTGCTTGAGGATGCAAGAGTGGATATATGTGGATTGAATGAAACTAAAGGGGAAGGTGAAAGGGTGAGAGAATGGGAATATGGTTTAGGTATATGTGCGGGTGTTAATGAGAATGAGAGGGCAAGAGAGGGAGTATGTCTGATGATAAGCAAGAAGTGGAAGGAGAATATAAGACAGTATGGAACAGTGGGTGCAAGGATTGTATAGGTGAGGATGAAAGTAGGTATACAAGCGTGGGCAAAAGTATGTGTGTATGCTCCGACAGAGGACCGAGTGGCAAGAATGAAAGATGAGTTTTGGGCGAGAGTAGAAGCATGCATGGACAAATCTGAGAGGATCGAGAGAGTGCTTTTGATTGGAGACATGAATGGCAGAGTTGGGAATGTACGAGTGGATGGAGTGGTTGGTCAGTGGGGTGTGCCAGCTGAAGTAGATGGGAATGGTAGTGCTTTGGTGGACATCTGTGCTGGTAAGAGGTTGCAACAGCCAACACCTACTTCCGACATAAGATGATCCACCGGTATACATGAAGAGTAATGAGGAGGTTGGATGGTGAACTTGTTGAACGAAAGGCAGTGATAGACTACGTGTGTGTGGATGAGCGAATGAGAAGACAAGCGTTGGATGCAAGAGTGTGGAAAGGGTGGGGGAATGGAGTCTCGGACCATCACTTAGTGATGGCCAAGATAAAGCTGCAAAGAAAATGGTTGAGGAGACGAAGGGGAAGACAGGAGGAAACAGCTCCTGTGAGAAGAGTGGAGAATTTGCAAGATAGTGAGAAAATGGCAGAGTATAAGAGCATAGTGGAAGAAAGATTGGGAAGGTATGAGTTAGAGCAGATGGAAGGGGTGGAAGACGTATGTAAGATATTTACGGAAGAGATAGGCGCAGCGTGTGAGATGGTTTGTGAAGTGAGGAGGAGATGCAAGGGACAGCATGGTGGAATGATGAGGTGAAACGAACTGTGGAACAAAAGAAGAAGGCATATAGTGAATGGTTAGCGAGTAGAGGTAGGGGAGAAGATGAGAGAGAGAAGAGAGAGGCATATGTGAGCAGGAGAAGGGAAGTGAAGAGACTGGTGAAGGAGAGTAAGAAGAGAGTGGATGAAGAGTTTGGGAGGAATCTGAGTGTGAAATGGAGGGAGAGTAAGAAATTGTTTTGGAAGGAGGTAAAGAAAATAAGGCAGTGTGAAAGGGGAAATAGTAGGGGAGTGAAGGATATGAATAATAGATTGTTGGTGGAGAAGAGAGAGAAATTGAGGAGATGGAAGGAGCACTTTGAGGCTTTGTTGAATGTAGAGAGTGAGAGGAGTGCGAGTATAAGTGGTTGGGAATGGCTGGGAGAAGAAGAGGTGAGAGGAGGGAGGAAGAGATCAGTAGGGCGGAAATAGTGGATGCAATGAAGAAGATCAAGTTGGGAAAGGCCCCAGGAATTGATGGAGTGTGTGGTGAAATGCTGAGGTATGGGGGTGAGATTGCTGTGGAGTGGATATGGAAATTGTGTAGATTGGCTTGGGAAGTGGGCAGGGTCCCAGAGGACTGGAAATCAGGTATAATTGTTCCTTTATACAAAGGAAAAAGGGAGAGAGAAGTATGTAGTAACCATAAGGGTATTTGCCTTCTTAGTGTGACTGGTAAAATATATGGAAGAATATTCATTGATAGGGTTAGGCATATGACAGAGGAGCTAGTTCGAGAAGAACAAGGGGGATTTAGGAAGGGAAAAGGGTGTGTAGATCAGATATTTGTTCTAAGATGTTTAGTGGACAAGTATCAAGAGAAGGGAACGAAAGTGTATGCTGCCTTCATGGACTTGGAGAAAACTTATGACAGAATAGATAGGCAAGGTATGTGGAATGTACTAAGAATATATGGAGTGGATAGGAAATTGTTGAATGCTGTGAAGAGTATGTACGAAGAAGCTAGGGCTACGGTGCGAGTGGATGGTGAGCTGAGTGAGTTCTTTGATCTCAATGTGGGACTGAAACAGGGTTGTGTGATGTCTCCATGGCTGTTTAATATATACATGGATGGAGTTGTAAAGGAGGTGCAAGGTAGGGCAGTGGATATGGGGGTGGCTCTAATGAATGAGGGTGAGATTTGGAAGATTCTGGTGTTGCTGTTTGCTGATGATACAGTATTGTTGAGTGAAGATGAATGGGAGTTGCAAGGTTTGGTGAATGAATTTGGGACAGTGTGTAGGAGGAGGAAGCTGAAAGTTAATGTAAACAAAAGTAAAGTTATGGTGTTTGAGAGGAATGAAGTCACAGAATGTACAGTGAGGTTGGATGGTGAGGGTATGGAGAATGTGAGTGCATTCAAGTACTTGGGTAGTGTGATGAGTAAGGATGGAACTTTGGGGGATGAAGTGAGTGAAAGGGTACAGCAGGGAAAGAAGGTTGTTGGTTCACTGAAAGCAGTGATGAGAAATAGGGAGGTGAGTATGGAAGTTGAGAAGTCACTGCATGATAGTATTGTGATCCCTACCCTGACGTATGGAAGCTAGGCGTGGACCTTGCAAGAGGGGAACAAGTCAAGAGTGAGAGCAGTGGAAATGAGTTACTTGAGAGGAGCATGTGGAGTGACATGGAGGGACAGGTTGATGAATGAAGAAGTGAAGGAACGTTGTGGGGTGGATGTGGATATGGTTGAGAAGATTAGGAGAAATACACTGAGGTGGTTTGGACATGTGGAGCGAATGGAGAATGAGAGACTGAATAAGAGGGTGTATGTAGGTGAGGTGGAGGGAGGGAGAGGGAGGGGTAGACCGAGGATGAGGTGGAGGGATGGAATTGAGAGGTATATGAGGGAGGGGGAGTGAGTTGGAGGGAGGGTAGTCAAATGGTGGGTGACAGAGCGACTTGGAGGCGTTTCATCTGCGGCCACCCTTTGCGGGATTAGGGCGTCGGGCTGTAGTAGTAGTAGTAGTAGTATTGTTTGACTTAGATTTGTTAGTTTCCTGTCACATAGTGCTATGCCACTTCTTAGTGATATACTGAAGTTTTGAGTTAACGGTTTAGTGTATATTTAAATTCTTACTTTCCTGAAAACTATTGTAGATATTAAATCTGACCTCGGTGTTTTGTTGATCTTTAAGATTTTGGACGGCAAACAGTACATATCTATTGCAGATCACAATGTCACTAAAAATGCTGCTTTCTTCAACACATCCAGTGGAAGAAAAAAAATATTGGACCAGCACTTTTTGCAGAAAATAATGGTGAAAAGATGGCACCTAAAATCTTAGCTGTCTCGGCTTAGTAGTCAGTATGCTCTTCATTTGCTGAAACCAGCAGTTCCGTTGTAGATGTTAATATATACGTCCTCTTCCCACACTGCTACAGGCTCTATCATCAGCAATTCAGTATAGGAAGCACGTCTCCCAGTGAATCGTTCCTTGTAGGGTCAGCCTTTCCATGTACGCAAGATCAATTTCAGCACCGTAATAGCACAATAACACAGGCTTCTCGCATTTGTAGTATTTATTGTCCCAGTAGTTACACTGTCGACTTAACTATTTTCACAAATGCCAAAGCTACACAAACTTCACAAGGCCACAAGAAAACTTACTCCTCTGTTCTCTCCCCCATCCTTTTATCACCTTCCTTGTTACTCAAACCTTCTAGGTACTCCCATGAACAGTTCCAAATTGGAGACCTCCTAAATATTCCAGATTACTTACATTACATAGCACTCTAAATGCTTCAGCATACAAACTGAAATTAAATCCTAATATTACAATTTAACAGTCATCCAAATATTATAGAGAAAACAAATAAAAATTAACATATACTTTACAAAATACCTCCGCTCACAGCAGCATGCTATCTGGCTTCTCCAACTAGCAACTAAAAATGCGAGAATTATCCTGAATCTTCCACCACCACCCAGTTAGCATTCCTACATCTTAACTATTTCCATTTCTGATGTACATAGTTTTATATAACACGTTTGACCTTGGTTTACTGATGTTATGAAAAAAGTACTTTAATATTTTTACTTTTTTTATTATCTGTTTAGCATTTCAACAAGGGATGTAGTGTTTATTTCGTTCCCCTGGTTACTTTTGGCTTTGTAAATTTGATGAAGTTTATTTGCCAAAAGATGGTTCTTAACCCTTATCCACTGGGGGTTTCCCACCATCGCCCATTCCTCCTTATGGGAAGTTTCCAAGATTTTTGGGGAAAATACCCTTATGTCAAACCCTTATGTCTGCCAAACTATAATAGCTAAAGAAAAATATAAAGATCCATGACTCACCAACTCTTTCCCTTTCAAATGAAAGTATCCCGAGGTCTCCAGTCATCCCGTCGATGAGTATGGATAAGTTGATGTCTGCTTAGGCGGGCTGTTTCCGAGCTCGTGCCACTGGCAGTGACCTTGGACTCACTGGCTAGCGCTGGCAGCACTGACCAGAGTGGTGATTGTAACACTGCCCGACCGTCCTTGAAAGGAATGTGGAATATTCCACTCGATCATCGATTTTCCTTACCGTCGTAATGATGAGACATCACCCTATCCATGTGGCTCCCCAAAGGGTTTTCCGCCTGTTTCACAGTGCCACTATGCACCGTTAGGTATGTGGGAAAAGAATAGCTCTTTCATTTTCTGTACTCACTTCTTGCATCAGGTATAATCATTTCCTTCTACTACGACACTTATAATTGCACTTGACATCACGATTACAGGTAATTGCCCTTTGACAAGTAAATGCTGTGGCTGTTTCATGCAGCATGGTTCAGTATTAGGTAATTACTTGTACTATAATTCAGACTGATTTGTACGAATCAGGGGCATTGTGAAAATCTTACGTTATACACAATATACATTATTTGTACTTCACATTACAAATACGCTTACGTTCACATATTCAGCACTATTTCCTGAGTATCGAGAGAAAAAATTAGTTATAGCCAACCAAATAATTTTCTTTCTGGACCTCTCACAATTGGTTTTCTTTCATGTAACAGGTAGGCTGACTCAAGGGATTTCCAAAAAATTTTTCACCAGTAACCAATAAATATTAACACTTATTGCACTGCACTTGAAGAAATTATTATAAAACAAATCATAGCACTTACTAGAAATCACTTATCTAACATTTCACTTATTTATAAAAAAAAACACACACTCTTGTGCATACCTGTATGCTATTTACATTTTCCCACACACTTGCTCAGTAATCACGCACAGAGTGATACTCGCAAAAACATTTAGGGCATAGGGGGACCTTGGACTCTGCACATTGGTAGGCTGTCACTTTTCGTGCTGGGGGACGACGTTTGGTCGTGTTACAGACGTGGCACCGCCTGTAGGCCTGACGACCTGCTGTGGTACGGCCAATCTACCAGCCTGTGCCGCCGGAAGTAGTCTGCACAGCTTACCTTGTCCACTGTATATGCTGTCTGTGTCCTCTGCCCAGCACCTGGCACCTGTGCAGTTGAATACTCTTCAGGGAGTTTGTGTGCAAACTCTCTCTCAAACTCTTGTAGAGAGACAGGTTTCCTGACGAGCTCCTTGAACAGTATGAAACTGTTCAGGATAGTGATATCAGGAAAGTGTAAAAATGCCTTCTTGTACAACCTGCAGGACTTACATAGGGAATCAACCTCACTAATTTGCATATTTGATTTATCAACAAGTCGCATGTTGATATTATAGTCGCTGACAGCATCTGGCTTCAACAAGGGGTCCCTGATCCTGGAGTCAGTTTTTCCCATTTCCTCAAACACACCTGTATGTACTGTTGTCAACTTGTTAACCCGTCTCTTGTCATGCCAGAGAAGGGCTAACATGTTGCCACATTTGTTGGTAAGAAGGGCTCCTTCTCAGTATTTGCCAGGAATACAGGGAAATTCTCTCTGTTTGCCAGAACAGTTCCACAGGACCCAGTACCGTGTTCAAGCAAATACTTGGTCAACACAGGGGCTGTGTAATAATTATCGGTGTACAGAATGTGGTGCCTGTTGAAATACCTTTCTCAGCACTTCCACGATTGATGCCAAGAAATCATGAGAAGCATCACTAGGTATATCAAAATCCATTGCTGATTATCACATCGAGCGCATATCCAGTTTTGCTGTCTCAAAGGACAAAGAATTTCATCCTCAAGCAGTGACACTTGGATGGCACATACCGTATAAATGCCAAGCAGCTCTGGAATAACACCAGCAACTCGTCAATTACCACTTTCTGAAACGGATGGAGAACAGTGGAAAATTTCACCTTGAGCATTGTTAGAATGGGTCTAGTTTTCCACAATCTGTTGTTCGGTGCAGGCCCATAATTTCTATTGAAATGGAGGAACCTTATGATGGCCAGGTACCTGTCACTTACCGAAGACAGGTGTGCCCACAAGTTCATCTACTGACCCATATTCATGGAGCACATGTTTTCTTACATGAGCCATCAACATGGGAAGGGTTAACCACACAAACAACTCCCTCACCTCCACAGGTTGCCAGTTCCTCATGTGTGTGCTATGGCTGGTAGCCACGTCCAGCCACCACACACACATAGCCTGATGGAAATTAATTTCATCCACCAGGTATTGCATAATTGCAGTTATTAATACCGCCCTGAAAATATTGCTAGTAGTCCAGGGCCTGGGGGACAGCTCATCTTCCTGTACACCTGCTCCTTCCCCATCAAACACCGGTACAGAGGGCTCAGATCCTGCCGCTTCCTCCCAGACAGAGGTATCCACTCTACCCTCACATGGTAAAGTGGGCCGTTTGCCATGTGTAGCACATTTTTTCTGCATGGGCGCACGCCATGTGCGAGCCCACTTGAACACCCACGGACAATGGGTGAGGGGTAAGGAGAGGGATAGGTGTGGGAGTAAGGGTGTGATGACTCACCTGATGCGGGAGACAGTTCCTGCTACGTAACACCACGTGGGGCCTGTGTGGAAAATTCCACTCCTGAAGGGTGACGATGCCCTTGAAGTATTTGGCTGAGGTGAAGGTGGACGTTCAAGGGCGAGATGATGGCAAGCAGGCAGTGAGAGTGGCAGTGAGACGTCTCATCGGCAATTATTTTGCAGATCACCAGCCCGGTATGCTGGGTCATCTACGTCCTCTTCCTTAGTGAATTCGTTGCAGTCGAAGGCCCTGCCTTCCTCCTGCAGGAGTTTGAGAGCCTTTTCAGGTATTTGAGAGCTGGAAGGGGTCAGAGGGAGAGAGAGTTCACTTTGCACATGATATATTCTTTCCTCAGAAGAAGTACTCTCACTAAGTGTCCATGAGGACATGGTGTCGTCCAAGCCACAACCAATGACACTGTCACTGAGCCCTTTCCCCAGCAGTAAGGGTAGAACTTTCGTGGGGGTCGAAGATGCAATCAGCCCAGTGCATGGTGGGATGGACCTGGAAGACAACGATGATGAAGACATGTCTCCTCACTCCAGCAGTGCTGCGTACAGCTGAGCCGCGTATCAGTGGGGTACCTGGGGGGTCTAACTACCCTATGGGCGTCACAGAAAATGGTCGTGAGTTCATAGGGTGGCAGGAAGATACTTGCAGCTAATCCCGTCAACCGGCATCACTTTGCGCCCTGAATCGTGACAGCTATACATGTCAGCTGGCGCATAGGGATTAACATAACTTTACCATCATTCTGGCTTTGTATGCAGGCTGTCAATTTCACTGATTAATTTTGATGTTCTGAAATATGTCCATGCATCATGGATAATTGTTTGAATAAATGGTTCCCAGTCGATACAACTTATGATAAGTAAACTTTTCAAAGCCAGCGTTCTTCTGGTGTGGGACCTTTCATAACTGGAACTTACATTGTTATTACAGAAACTAAAATTTGATGTGACTATCAAATGATCATATACTCATTTTTTCACTCTAACTTGGCTTAAAATTGCACTCTGTCCATATTTAATAATTACAACTAAGGGCGAAGTCCTTGTGAGTCTCTCGTCAAGTAGTGGCATTTTCTTACATATGAGCAGCCCCACCCGGCCCAGCCCAACCCAGCCCAGTCCAACTTGGCCTGGTCAGACAATGCCAGACCTTAACCTTTTGAGAAGCTTCTATCTCAGCAAGCACAGGGCCGATTACTGTGTGGTTTGCACCATATGATACCCCTATTCTTTACGCTTTGTTTTTGACAGGTTTCATCACACCCCAGCAGTGCACGTGACCCGTGACATCCGCCAAGTGCAGCATGTCGAAAATCTTCAAAATAGGGCCACAGGTCAGACAGTTTGCCATAAAGGCTTGAAACCTGGTAGGTAGATAGCCATCAATATATTCAAGGCATCCTCAGAGTGTAAGGTGACATTTCAATACTTTTGGATTTAAATGGCTTCATTCGTAACTTGTTGACAAAGGCGGTTTACTGGTAAGTTGTATCAATACGCACACACACACACACACACACACACACACACACAGAGGGATTCAATCTAGGCGGACGTGTGACACCGGCGCTCCGTACCAAATCATCACGGCCAGTTGCATTACCTAAATAGTATCTTTGTATGAGTCAAGCTCAGTACCAGGTTAAACTAAATGATTGTTCATTATTAAAAGGAAAAAATAATAAGTTTAAACAAGACTTGTAAAAACAGGAAATAAAACCAAGACGAAAGAATATTGCTGAGTCATCTCTGAGGTTTGTTTAGACTACAAGAACACGCAGATTGTAAGTACATGCTTTGCACTTTAAGTATTGCAAAATGGATACATACTTCAGTAAAACAAATTTGGAAAAGAAAAGGGATAAAGGTAAAAAGCAAAATGATGATTTCTACCAAGAACTGGTTGAAGTAGAGACCCACAATAGATTGGTTGAACGTGTGAACAAACTAGAAATGGCTTTCAAAAATGAAATTGATGAAATAAAGAAGCAGATGCACTTGCAAAAGGAAGAGATAGAAAAACTAGGAAGGGAGGCCAATAAGAAAGACACAACCATCAGTGAACTAACAGTGGAACTGAGTACACTTAGGAAGAAAATGAGTGAAATGGCAAGTACAGTAGTCAATCACGAGAGTGTTATGGAAGAGTTCAAAAATGACGCAGAGACAATTAGGCAAGTTAGCAGTCTTATTGACCAGAGCAGTGATATTGAGGAGAAGATAACACAAGTGAATGAAGCTGTGCAAAGCTACAAAAATGATGTAGAAACCACGTATGCTGAAATGGTGAAAGTAAAGAAAGACTTAGAAACAAGGGTGGAGGAAAAAAGCATTAAAAAGGTGAAAAGAATAATCCAAAACAATCCAAAGTTAGTCAGAGATTCAGTAGAAATAAACAAATCAATAGTAATCACTGGTATAGAAGAGGAAGAAATTAAAAACAAGATCACAAGAGACAAAAAGGAGATGGCAAATGTAATGAGCTTACTGAAAGATGTATCAGAGGAAATCTGTAGTAAAGACATAGAGGAACACAAAAGGTTAGGGAAATACGAGAAAAGCAAGACAAGACCTCTAAAGGTGACTTTCCAGAGTGTAAACACTGTGGAAGAGATACTAAAAAATGCAAAGAATCTTAAGGGAAAAGAGGAGTTCAAAAATGTATGGATAAAAAGATGCCTAACACAAGAGGAACTGGAATTACTGAAAGAGAAAAGGGAGGAAGCAAAAACAAAAAATGAGGGAAGATCAGAAGAGGAGAAGAAATTTTTTTTTTTACAAAGTAATAGGATTGCAGGTACGAAAGTGGTACACAAACAGGATGGAAGAAAAAGGAGGAAGGTAGTAGAACCATGTCATGACAAGTATATAAACAAGATGATAAAGTTGATGTACTCAAATGTGGATGGAATGGTATCTAAATTACTAAAGATGAATGATTATGTCAGAGAAAATGAACCACAAATAATATGCCTAACTGAAACAAAATTAATACCAAGGATATCAAATGACATACTAAACTTAGAGGAATACAATATATGGAGAAAAGACAGATATTTAAAAAAAGGAGGAGGAATTATAATATTAACTAAGAAAAATCTAAAAGTCAAGGAAATAAAACTAGATATACCATCACAAGTAGAACTGATTGCAGTAGAGATCAACACATCTGAAGGTAAAGTAATTGTAGCCAATTTGTACATGCCACCCAGGTCAAACACATGGGAAAGAGACGAATATGAGGATCTGGCAGAGAGTATCATTCAGAGTGTAAAATCACTGCTACATAAAATGGAAGAGAAATCGGAAAGAATTATACTAACTGGGGACTTCAATAGAAATATAAATTGGAATACTCTAGATATAAATAGCCAAGAAAGCTGTTGGGACCAAAAGCTCCTGGATCTCGTATAAGAGTTTTTCTTAACGCAACATGTTAGGGAAACCACCAGAAAAAGAGGACTTGATGTACCTTCAGTGCTAGATCTAATATTTACAAGGCAAGAAAATGATATTGACAGTTTAATATATCACCCTCCACTCGGCAAAAGCGATCATGCAGTACTAAATTATAACTTCAGGATAGCATATGACATAGTAAACAGCAATGATAGTTACAAAAAGAGCCTAAACTATAAAAAGGGAAATTATCAAGACCTAAAGAAGTATTTCTTAGAAGTTGATTGGGAAAATGAGCTTAGAGGACAAGATTTAAATGCTGTATATAAAATTTTTTGTGAATTTTATGAAATAGGAGTCCAGAAGTACATCCCACAGCACAAAGAAGCAGATAAGAAAATACAGAAATGGTTCAATACAGAATGTAAAAAATCAAAAGAAAGACGAGATTTGTTGTGGAATAGATACAGAAGACACAATAGTGAAAGGGCGTATAATAATTACAAACAGGCAAGAAATGACTATACAAGAATAAGGAGGGAAGCCCAAAAACAGTTTGAGGAGGATATAATAAATAAAAGTAGTGATCAACCAAAGCTGTTTTATAGCTATATCAGAAGCAAAACTAAAGTAAAAGATATAATACAATCCATTATGGACGAGGGAATCACTTATACACAAGAGAAAGATATTTGTGAAGCACTAAATAAGAATTTCCAATTAGTTTTAACAGAAGAAAAAAATTTTGAGAGGGACTATGTGGAACACGCATGTCCACACATACTACCAGATATACAAATAGCAGAAAAGGTAATACAGGAGGAGTTACGTAGATTAGACAGAGGAAAAGCAAGTGGTCCTGATGAAATTTCATGTTGGGTATTACGAGAATGTGCAAAGGAGTTATGTAAACCATTATTTTTAATTTTCAAGAAATCCTTGAGTCAAGGTAAACTACCTGATATTTGGAAGAAAGCAAATATTGTCCCCTTATTCAAGAAAGGAAATAGATAAAATCCACTCAACTACCGACCAGTATCACTGACCAGTGTTGTTAGCAAGGTATTAGAAAAACATAAGAAAAGCTTGGGTAAATCATCTAGAAGAACACAGTATGATAACAGAAAGACAGTTTGGTTTCAGAAAAGGAAAATCATGTGTTACTAATCTGTTGAGCTACTGTGACAGAGTAACAAACACAATACAGGAAAGGGAAGGATGGGTGGACAGTATCTATTTAGATTTCAAGAAAGCTTTTGACACAGTACCACACCAAAGACTTTTATGGAAACTATACCATCAAGGAGGAATTGGAGGCAAACTGTTTTGTTGGATGCAAGACTTTCTCATAAAAAGAGAAATGAGGACAGTACTAAGAGGAAACTACTCATCATGGAAAGAAGTGACTAGTGGAGTACCACAGGGTTCAGTGCTGGCACCAATCATGTTTTTAGTGTATATAAATGATATAAACAGTAACACTGGAAGTGAGAGCTATCTGAATATGTTTGCAGATGATGCAAAAATACAAAGGGGAATTACTAACACAGACTCTTGTAAAGAGCTACAAGAAGAATTAAATAAACTTCATGAATGGAGTAGTACATGGCAAATGGAATTCAATGTGGACAAGTGTCATGTAATCAAGTTTGGTAAAAGTGGAAAAAGACCTGATTGGGATTATAAGTTAGGAAATAAAATCCTATACACATCAGAAAGAGAGAAAGACCTAGGTGTGATTATCAATAACAGACTATCTCCGGCTGACCACATCAGCGAGAAGGTACGGAACATGTATACACTGCTTGCAAATATGAGAATAGCATTCACATACATAAATGAAGACATGCTAAGAAGGATAATAACATCATTCATTAGACCAACCCTGGAATATGCATCAGTAGTCTGGAGTCCTTATCTCAAAAAGCACATAGACAAGATTGAAAAAGTTCAAAGGGCCGCTACAAGATGGATACCAAGCTTAAGGGACCTAAGCTACGAAGAAAGACTAAATAAACTGAATCTACCAACACTACAGGAGAGAAGGAAAAGAGGTGACATGATAATGCTATATAAATGCATATCAGGAAAGGAGAAAATAGACATAAATGATTACTTAACATATGGAGAAGCATCAGCAAGAGGACACTGCAAAAAATTGCATAAGAAGAGAGGTGATAAAGACGTAAGGAAATTCAGTTTCCCAAACAGAGCAATTGATCAATGGAATGCACTACCGAATGAAATAGTGTGTGCCAAAACAATTCACAAATTTAAGGATATGTACGATAAAATATGGTTTAAGACACGGGACAGTACGAGCTTGACTCATTCCTGTAAAGATACAATTTGGTAAGAACAATTAGGTAAGAACACACACAACACAAAAGGTGCTTGTCACAAACAGGTGCTGCGGGAAGGACACTGAACTGCAGTGTAGACTTTTCTGTCAATTAGCTATAAAAAAAAAGATGAAAAAAAAAAAAAATCTTGGCCAAGATAGTGTGAAAGAATTATAGTACTAAATCAGTCTCCTACAAGAACCTTGTCTAGTGAAATGTTTAATGTTGCTAATTCACAATCCAAGATTTCCTTCGTGTGCTGGGTCTTCTACAGACTGAATAAACTTTATAATGTACGTCTCCAGCCGTGTGTGATGAGAAGGATTCTATTCATCTTCTTACAGGAAAATTAAAATTTTCAACAGTAACAGTTTACTGGATATAACAAAATTACACAAAGTGACACAAAGTATCTTTGCAAGACTGAGCTGGCTGGTGATAAATTAATCCAAGTGTCATCTTTCCATGTGATTCATTTGAAGTTAAACATATGTAAATATTATTAACCCTCTTGCACACGGATAAGTTTTATAACTTTTGCGACATACGATTTTATTCCAGCCCCCTCCACACCAGCCCACCCCACACCGCTATAAATATGTATTCTCGCCTTATATTCGCCACCCAAACCTCTACATATTGCCATGAAACCTACATCAGCTTAACAGAAAAAATATGAATAAAAGTACATTAGGCCAGCGTGAATAAACATTTCAGAATGTCAATCTCACTTCCCAACATCCTAGTTCGAATGTTTTCCATCATACAGAAAAATGTTAATGGAAGTTTAGATGGAGAATTTCGTCAGCTTTCTAATAAGATGGACCGGTTGTGATATTTGTAGTTTTTGAGAAAATAGCAAAAAACTGAAAGCCATCTTCTGAAAAAAAGAAACTGATTTTTGTTCAGGGAGCTCTACCACAAAAGTTATGTTTTTATTTTCTAATCTTGTGTAGAATTTCATGAGCTTTCTCATGGTACCAGCCGATTTTTTTTATATGCCTCATAGTTTCCAAGTAAATCAGAAAAAAATTACTGGGTACTCATGGCTGTGCTGCACCTTCGTCATGTGCGCACAATAACCGCTATATTCCCGCCTAAGTAACAACGACTTTTCATCAGAGATATTGCATTGTTATGTCCTGTACATACGTAGAATTCACTGATCTTTATCATGGTTTTTACAGCAATCGATACGTCCAATAGTTTTCAAGTAACTGGATGACAAACGTAGAATAGTCCTCCTCACCTGCAAGCAAGATAATAACACATTCTTTCCCTGCCTCACCCACACCTACATATTTTCGTTGGTTAGTTTTATTATTATTATTTTTTTAAAACTCAAAATATACACGTAAAATATCATAAGCTTTTGGATAGTGCTCTCAGAAACTCGACATGACCACTAGTCTTTTTGTTATGTACTGATACTGAAGCTGAACTTTCTTCCATCTCATATGTGTATATGTAAAAAACAGTACTTATTTGTGTAATAAGTATAGAAATATAGAAATAGGTCAATATACAAATCAACAAAATACGGATAACGCATTTCCTCCAGAGGTGTGGAGAAGCTGGCAGGACCTTGAAAGGTTTGAAGATGAGGAGTTATGTAGTGTGTGAGCGTGTGTGTGTGTGTGTGTGTGTGTATGGCTTGGCGTATTTTGTTCTCTCCTCCTTGCGCTACGTTTGCCTAACACACGTGATGCACACAGTAGATTTCTCTACGAACATTCGCTGCATGACATACGTATAATACTGTATATATCTATATCTATATCTACATCTATCTGTCTATCTATCTATCCATCTATATCTATCTATCTATCTATCTATATCTATATATATATATATATATATATATATATATATATATATATATGGCTGTGACATATTTCTTGTCTCTGATCCTTCTCTAGGTTTTCGCTAAGTCAGTCAATGCATGCAATATTTCTCGGTGACACCCGTTGCACTATTTTATACGTATGTTTCACACTAAACCATACACAATATAGCACTGTCTGAGATTGGTACAATACCTTTTCACTGAAGTCTGTGATTGTGTGCCGTATTTGTTGTCTCTGATGCTTGCACTACTAAGGATTTCAGGGGCAGTGTCCAACTGCTTTTTTTAAATAACGTCTCAACAAAGCGTCGGACAAGGATTTAACTTTGGCAGTGCATGTTTGAGACCCCGACCTAATTTGTAAAAATATGCTTTTGTACCAAATGTGTATGATTAAGGCATTTATAAGAGTAAATGTAGGGTAAACTTAGCTAAAATCGTCAGAGGCATGTAGCGAGGCTAGCTTCGGTCACGATACAAGCCCCGCCCACAATTCGGAACGTGACGTCGGTGTGACGTAGTAGTAATCACCGACGCAAGTGGCATTTCTATCTTTCTAACCCCCCCCACATACTGTACTCTCTCTCTCTCTCTCTCTCTCTCTCTCTCTCTCTCTCTCTCACACACACACACACACACACACACACACACACACCGAAGTAATATTTCACCCCTACTATACATTCAGTATGGTCCTTATATGAGAAGAATGTTTGCGAAATCTATCTATGCTCGCCATCGCTGAAGTTTCGGTTTGGTAACGTCTCGTCTGTCGGCGGCCGCCACATCACCTCGCCCAGCGGTGCCGGCTCAGGCAGTGATTACTACTCTTCAGAAGTGATTTAGTCATATTGACGTCACAATATGTGTAAGAGGGCGATGCATATACTATGTACTAATAGGGAGTCTGGAGGGATGTACAGTCACTCTAAAAATCAGCCGCAGCTCAGAAATATGAGTAACCCTGAGGCACTGAATCTGAAGCAGCTTACATAGAGACAGAACTGCCACTTGCGTCG
>NC_136970.1:35546789-35769289 GCF_032717465.1 Coenobita brevimanus
CACCACCACCACCACAACAAAAACCACCATCACCACCACCACAACAAAATCCACCATCACCACCACCACAACAGTACCTGCCATCACCACCTCCTCCACAACAACATTCATTCTCATAGTCTGAATTCACTCTAAAACAAGCCCCTCTGTTACATGCTTGACCGCTCCAAGATGGCGGACACACAGACGCACTGCTGCTATACTGAAGAATGGACGATGCGGCATCTAGTCTTATTTATATCTATGGGGAAACCCAGCCACAGCTGTTACATATGGTGATGAAACCAAGATATACACCCACCAGCATATTGTCATATCTTCACAGTCATTCAGTTATCTATACTGGACAAAGGGAAATAGAGGGGAGATTCTAGTTATCACAAATAAAAGCGGTTTTATATCATAATCGTGACGTTTCATTAAATTCCAAACACTTGTTATGAAACGTATTCCATCGTTATTCCGTCTTCTGAAGTATTCCAAATATCAAAGATGAATTAGACATGACAACCCATGTATATGAAACTGTAGTATATTTTGATTACATGTAAACTCATGGTGATGCATATGTAGACATTTAGTGACATAACAGTGATGATAGTTGACTATAACCCTATTACCCAGTATGTTATTCCCAACAATTTCCACCCGACAGTAATACATGGCACCCCAAACCACCCACCCCCACCACCGTCTAGTCTGACACAGTTGCCAGACTTGTGAAGCTATCCCTGCTGCTTCGCCTTATCTGTTCGAATATTTAAGGGGTTCGGAACGATGACACAACTTTTTTGGCTAACTATACAATTACAATATTTCAATAATGGCTTCTGCCTCGGGTGGAGGGGGGAAAAGGCGGATTGAAAGGGACAACTGACAGCAGCGTTATGCTTCAGCCAGGCTGGTCATGAGATACTGAGTTTTTTTATGCTATGCATTGTCTCAACAGAGCAGTCACAGTGTTGCCTAGTGTTTACCTTGAAAGAGAGACGCACCTGCTAGAACGCACAAAAATTTGACACAAATCAGCTGAAAACTTTATTTTTGGCGATTTTTTTTCTGCTCAACAATGCGGTACACATCCACATGTGTTTATGTGCCAAACCACAAAGAACGCAATTCAAGTCAACGTGTGCAAGAGGGCTAGTGATAGATTTTGGAGTTATTGATGAGTAAAAATTCATGTTAACTCCTAAAAGACAGGTATCCGCATATGCTGTCCAAGGGTACTAGGGCCAAAAAAATGGCTGTCCGCATATGCAGTCATGCCTCCCCCATCCCCCCAAACCCACCACACTCACCCCACCCCCCTACCACCACAGCAACATACCATGTGCCACCCACCCCACCCTTCCCCCACCACCCCACCCCCAACTCCCCCCACCGTCTCCTACCATATCTAACTCCCACCCTTCCACCACACCAACCCTCCCCACCCCACCCACATCCCTCATCCCCCAACAACCCCTAATCCCCCCAACAACTCCCCCACCACCCCCCACTTCCCCTACTATCCCCTCACCAGCCACAAACATCAACCCACCACCCCCTACCCCCACCACCCCGATCCCCTACCCTCCTCCATCACCTATCCCACACACCCCATCCCCCCACTCCCCACAACCCCCCACCCCCCACAACCCCCCACAACCCCCAAACCACCCCTTCCCTCCAACACCCACCTCCACCCCACCTTCTTCCCCCACCCCCCTATCCACCGCCACCTACCACCCCTACCCATCACCCCCTACTCCCACCATACCCTAAATCCTACCCCCCACCTCCCCCAAGCACCCAGTCCCCATCCCCGCGTCATCCAACAACCCCCACATCCCCCACGCCTCCCCCTCCACAAATCCCCACAATATCACACCCGCCGATTATGCCTGTCCTGAGTGTATGTCAAAACATTCCGATGCCCGTCTGTTAGGATGCATATCACCGAAATGCCTCTCAATTCCTCCATTTCTATAGTTACCTAAAGACTGTAATCTAGTAGATTATAGTCCGTTGTAAAATGTCTTTGATTATACAGTATATATTCAGTGATGATACATATTTCATAGTTTTCAAGAAACGATTGAATCTTTGAAACTCATTTTTTTTTTTTTCAAACCATACGTATATACAAGAAAAACTTTCACTCGTCCATTTCTGTGAGAGAACGAGTCAGGGATACAAAGCTTCCCCTGAGTATAGTTAAGTTGACTAACCCATCTGTGAAGGGTTTGCACTATGAGTGCGTTTTACTGGTCTTCATGTTTTCGGTTCCAGTTACCCTACAAATGATGGAAATTGTTAATGAAATATTTACAGTGATTCGGAAACATTAAATCAGCATGGCACGCCTGTTAGACAAAGGTTTAATCAGCATGGCATGCCTGTTAGGCAAAGGTTTACCAGCTGGACTAGTGTCATATTGGCATTCTTTTCTTAAGTCACCATTATTTTGCTTATATTTTATGGAAAAGTTGTAAATATGCGATGACGTCGTGACATATTGGATGTGGCCTTTCATTATAAGAAATCTCATTTGAGAATGAGATGTTATTATACATACCAGTCCTTTCCCATAACTCTCCTACTCGGGCAAGTCATACTGTCTATGCATGAGCTGCCATAACTTGCTAACAACTTATATATCTATAACATATAATAGTTTCTCATTCTATCTACCTGTTGCCAGAAGCCTTAATCCCGTAAAAGGTGGCCAGTGACAAATCGCCTCCATGTCGCCCTGTCCTCCGCCAATTCACTGCCCTCCTCCCAGCTCACACCTCCCTCCCTCATATACCTCCTCACTCCATCCCTCCATCTCATCCTCGGCCTCCCCTTCCCTCTCCACCTCACCCACATACACTCTCCTCGTTAGTCTCTCGATCTCCATCCTCTCCACATGGCAAAGCCTTCCTCCTAACACTTGTTATCACGTCCACATCCACACCACAACGATCTTTCACTTCCCTATTTGTTATTCTGTCTCTCAAAGTAACTCCACATGCTCCTCTCGGATAACTCATTTCCACTGCTCTCACTGTTGACTTGTGTACTTCCAACAAACTCCAAGCTTAGCCTCCATACGTTAGAGCTGGTATCACAAGACTGTCATGCAGCGACTTTTTCACTTCCATGCTCAATTCCTTATTTCTTATCACTGCTTTTAAAGAACTAGCAACCTTTCTTCCCCATTCTACCCTTGCAAGTACTTCATCCTCGAAACTTTCATCCTTATCAAACTACCCAAGTACTTTAATGCACTCACATTTTCCAATTCTTCGTCTTCCAACCTCACTATGCATTCATTGACTTCATATCTCTCGAAGACCACAACCTTTCTCTTCCATACATTCACCATTAGATTTCGTTTCTTACACTCTCTCCCAAACTCATTCACCAAGCCTTGCAGTTCCTCTTCGTCCTCACAAAACAACACAGTATCATCTGCAAACAACAGAATTGGAAGTTTCCAAACACTGCCCTCGCTCTTTAGGGTCGCTCCAACATCCACTCCCCTACCTTGTATCACTTTACAACTCCATCCATATATAGATTGAACAACCACGGAGACATGACGCATCCTTGTTTTAATAGAACATTCATATAGACAAATTCACTTAGTTCACCATCCACACACACTGAAGCCTTAACGCCCTCAAACATACCCTTCATGGCATTCAACAGCTTCCCATTTACTGCATATACTATTAATATTTTCCACAATCTTTGTCTATCCACTGTCATATGCTTTCTGAAAATCCATGAAGGTCACATACAACTTCTTTCCCATTTCTGGAAACGTTCCACTGAAGACCTAGGGATGAATTTCTGATCTACGCAAACTCTTCCTTTCCCAAAGCCTCCCTGTTCTTCTCCAGCTGATTCCTCTGTTACTCCTCTAACTCTGTCAGTAAGAATGCTACTATATACTTTTCCTATTGCTCTAAGAATACAAATGGCTCTATGATTACCACACCCTTGTTATTCCCTTTTTCCTCTGAACAGAGGAATAATTATAACTTACTTCCAGTCTGCCGGGACTCTACCTTCCACCCAGGCCAATCTGCACATCATCCATATCCACTTCTCTACCATCTCTCCCCCGTGTTTCAGCGTTTCAGTACACACGTCATCAAATGCTGGGGCATTCTTTTCCCTCCTCCCCCCATTTTTTTATTTTTTTATTTCATTGCTTCCAATACTCTCATTCTTCTGATATCTTCCTCCTCCCAGCCATTGCCCAGCCACTTATATACACACTACTTTAAATCTCTATGTTTAACAGTAACTTAAAGTGTCCTCTCCATCTGCTTATTTTTTTCTCCCTTCTCCACAAACAATCAGACATTCTTATCTCCTACTCCCCTATTGCATTCTTTATCAGCCTAACTCCCTTTACCTCTCTTTATCTTCTTACATTCCCTCCATTTTACACTCAAATTCCTTCCAAATTCTTCATCCACTCTCTTCTTTCACTTGTTAATCTTTTCACCTTTCTCGTCCTATCTATCTGTCTATTTATCTATCTATCTATTGCCAGACGCCTCAATCCCGTTCGGGGTGGCCACAAAAAAATCGCCTCCACGTCGCCCTGTCCCTAGCCATTTCACTGCCCTGCTCCCAGCTCACACCCCCCTCTCTCATATACCTCTCCACCCCATCCCTCCATCTCATCCTCGGCCTTCCCCTCCCTCTCCTCCCCTCCATCTCACTCACATAAACTCTCTTCGTCAGTCTTTCACCCTCCATCCTCTCCACATGGCCAAACCACCTCAGTGTATTCCTTCTAACGCTTCCTGTCACATCCACATCCACACCACAACGCTCCTTTATATCCTTATTTGTCAGCCTGTCTCTCCAGGTGACTCCACAGGCTCCTCTTAAATAACTCATTTCCACTGCTCTCACTCTTGACTTGTGTCCTTCCAACAACGTCCAAGCTTCACTTCCATACGGTAGAGTTGGTATCACAATACTGTCATGTAGTAACTTTTTCACTTCCATGCTCACTTCCCTGTTTCTTATCACTACTTTCAAAGAACCAGCAACCTTTCTTCCCTGCTGTACCCTTTCAAGCACTTCACCCTCCAAACCTCCATCCTTACTCATCACACTACCCAAGTACTTAAACGTACTCACATTTTCCAATTTCTCACCATCCAGCCTCGCTGTACATTCACTGACTTCACCTCTCTCAAAGACCATCACTTTACTCTTCCCTACATTCACCTTTAGATTCCGTTTCTTACATACTCTCCCAAACTCATACAACAAGCCCTGCAGCTCCCCTTCGTCTTCACTCAACAACACAGTATCATCTGCAAACAAGAGTTTCCAAACACTAACCTTTCTCACCAGGGCCACTCTAACATCCACTACCATACCTTGTACCTCTTTTATTACCCCATCCATGTACAGATTGAACAACCATGGAAATATGACACATCCCTGTTTCAACCCAACCTTCAAAGAGAAAAATTCACTCAGTTCACTATCCACACGCACTGCAGCCTTAGCACCATCATACATACTCTTCACAGCATTCAGCAACTTCCCATCTACTCCATATATTCTTAACACTTTCCACAATCCTTGTCTATCCACCCTGTCATATGCTTTCTCCAAATCCATGAAAGCCGCATACAACTTCTTTTCCTTCTCTAGAAACTTTTCCACTAAATATCGAAGAATGAATATCTGATATACACAACCTCTTCCCTTCCTAAAGCCTCCCTGTTCTTCTCCAACTAATTCCTCTGTTCTTTCTCTAACTCTGTCAATAAGTATCCTACCATACAATTTTCCTATTATACTAAGAAGACAAGTGCCCGTATGATTACCACACACTTCTTTTTCCCATTTTCCTTTGTACAAGGGAATAATTATACCTGACTTCCAATGCTCCGGGACTCTACCTTCCTCCCAGGCCAATCTGCACATCTTCCACATCCATTCTACTACTATCACTCCCCCATGCTTCAGCATTTCACCACACACTCCATCAATTCTTGGGGCTTTCCCCAATTTAACTTTCTTCATTGCTTCCACAACTTCTATCCTACTGATTTCTTCCTGTCTTCTCACCTCCCTCCTTCTCCCAGCCATTCCCCAGCCACTTATACTCGCATTGTTTCCATCCTCAATGTTCAACAATTCCTTAAAGTGTTCTCTCCATCTGCTCACTTTTTCTCCCTTCTCCACTAGTAATCTACCATTTTTATCTTTCATTCCCCTGCTAACTTCACTTCCGCCCTGTCTTACTCTCTTCACCTCTTTCCAGAACATTTTCTTACAGTCCCTCCACTTTACACTCAAATTCCTTCCAAATTCCTCATCCACTCTCTTCTTACTCTCTCTTACTAATCTTTTCACCTCTCTCTTTCTTTCTGCATATAACCCTCTCTTCTGCCTCTCAACTTCTTCCACGCCCCTATTTCTCATCCATTCATTGTATGCTTTCTTCTTTTGTGCCACAGCTTGTCTCACCTCTTCATTCCACCACACTGTTCTTTGCACCCCCCTCTATCTTCTCTTCATCCCACACACCACATCACATGCTGCACATATTTCTTCTGTGAATATCCTGCACACACCTTCCACGTCCCCCATCTGCTCCAATTCATATTTGCCCAATCGTTCCTCCACTTCTCTCTTATATTCTGCCTTTTTCTCATCCTCTTGTAACCTTTTTACTCTCCTTGCAATTATTCCTTCTTCCGTCCTTCCCTTCTTCTATTTCTCCATCTT
The DNA here is from genome assembly GCF_032717465.1 of Coenobita brevimanus. Lineage (NCBI taxonomy): Eukaryota > Metazoa > Arthropoda > Malacostraca > Decapoda > Coenobitidae > Coenobita > Coenobita brevimanus. The sequence continues at coordinate 35,553,534 of NC_136970.1, forward strand.
ATTTGGATCTTGATTCTGGCCACCAATAAAGTAGTGGTCAGAAAGTCCACTCCCCCAACCTCTGTAACTCTTGCATCCATTATACACCGCATCCTTTCATCCACACACACATAATCAATCATTGCCTTCTTTCATTCAGTTCACCACCCACCCTTCTCATCACTCGCCATGTATACCTGTGGATCATTTTATGCCTGAAGAGGGTATTGGCTATCACTAACCCCCTCCCAGCACAAATGTCCACTAACGCACTGCCATTCTCATCTATCTCAGCAGGCACACCTCACTCACCAACTATTCCATCCACCTTCACATTCCCTACTTTACCGTTAATATCACCGGTCAAAAACACCCTCTCATTCCTTTCAAACTTTTCCATGCACACTTCCACATTTGTCTAGAACTCTTCTCTCACTCTGCTTGCACGATCTTGCATTGGCACATACAAGCACACAATCACCCACATTTGTATTCCAACTTTTAATCTTACCACACAATCCTTGACCCAACTGATCCATACTTTCTTATGTTCTTCTTCTATCTTTTACTCACAACTATACACACTCCTTCTTTTGCCCTCTCATTTCACCTACTGCACATATACCCCATCCATACTCCCATTCTCTCACACTCTCTCCTCACCATTTAGTTTCAGTTACTTCACATACATCAACTTTCACACCCTCAAGCACCTGGACAATCTCTCTCTCTTTCACCTCATCATTCGCACCTCTTACATTCCATGTTGCAATTATCATGTCCTTTGTCCGGTCCTTGGTCGCCATCTTTTGGTCAGTCCTTGTCCGAGGCTTCTTGTTTGTCTTTTTAGTTAGTTGTTTTCCCGGGGAGGGACACTAACCCTCCGCCAACCCTTTTAGTCGCCTTGTACGACAAGCAGGGATACTGGGGGAGTATTCTTGAAAACTCCCCCTACCCCCAGGGGGTATATATATATAACTCCTTATTCTGTTTCTCAACTTCCTCTACTATACGATTTCTTCTTTTGCTCCACAGCTTGTGTCACCGTATCATTCCACCATGCTATTCCTTGTAGTCCCTTTCGTCTTTTCTTCACCTTACACACCACCACTCATGCTGCACATATTTTTTTCTTTGGATATCTTGAACACACCTTCCCCCCACCCCTATCTGCTCCATATCATATTTACCCAATCATTCCTCCACTTCTCTCTTATATTATGCCTTTTCCCCATCCTCTTGCAATCTTTTTACTCTCTTAGTACGGGCTACTTCCTCCTGCCTTTCTCTTATATTTATCCATCACATTTGTAACTTTCATCACCACCAAGTGGTGGTCTGAAAGTTCACTTCCTCAACCTCTGTTACTCTCGCATCCTGTGCATACTCTCTCATTCTCTCATCCACACACATATAATCAACCATTGCTTTCCATTCATTCAGTTCACCACCCACGCTTCTCATCACTTGCCATGTATACCTGTGGATCATTTTGTGCCTCAAGAGGGTATGAGCTTTCACCAACCCCATCTCCGCACCAATGTCCTCTTGAGCATTACCATTCTCATCCACTACTGCAGACACACCCCACTCACCTTCACATTCCTTACTTTTCCATTCACGTCTCCAATCAAAAACATTACCACTCCTCTCAAACTTTATCATGCATGCTTCCTCATTCACCCAGAACTCTTGTTTCATTGTGCTCGCATGGTCTTCCGTTGGTGCACGCACACACACACACACACACACACACACACACACACACACACACACACTCTGTGCTTTTATTATTGCAAAATGGACATATACTTTAGTAAAGCAAATTTGGAAAAGAAAAGGGATAAAGGTAGAAAGCAAGATGATGATTTCTACCAAGAACTGGTTGAAGTGGAGATTCACAATAGACTGGTTGAACGTGTACACAAACTAGAAATGGCATTCAAAAATGAAATTGATGAAATAAAGAAGCAGATGCACTTGCAAAAGGAAGAAATAGAAAAACTAGGAAGGGAGGCCAACAAGAAAGACACAACCATCAGTGAACTAACAGTGGAATTGAGTACACTTAGGAAGAAAATGAATGAAATGGCAAGTACAGTAGTCAGTCACGAGAGTGTTATGGAAGAGTTAGAAGATAACACAGGTGAATGAAGCTGTGCAAAGCTACAAAAATGATGTGGAAACCACGTATGCTGAAATGGTGAAAGTAAAGAAAGACTTAGAAACAAGGGTGGAGGAAAAAAGCATTAAAAAGGAAGTGAAAAGAATAATCCAAAACAATCCAAAGTTAGTCAGAGATTCAGTAGATATACACAAATCTATAGTAATCACTGGTATAGAAGAGGAAGAAGTAAAAAACAAGATCACAAGCGACAAAAAGGAGATGGCAAATGTAACGAGCTTACTAAAAGTAGTATCAGAGGAAATCTGTAGTAAAGACATAGAGGAACACAAAAGGTTAGGGAAATACGAGAAAAGCAAGACAAGACCTCTAAAGGTGACTTTCCAGAGTGTAAACACTGTGGAAGAGATACTAAAAAATGCAAAGAATCTTATGGAAAAAGAGGAGTTCAAAAATGTATGGATAAAAAGATGCCTAACACAAGAGGAACTGGAATTACTGAAAGAGAAGAGGGAGGAAGCAAAAACAAAAAATGAGGGAAGATCAAAAGAGGAGTAGAACAATTTTTTTTTTTTTTACAAAGTAATAGGATTGCAGGTACGAAAAAAAAATAGGATTGCATGATGGAATAAAAAGGAGGAAGGTAGTAAAACCATGTCATGACAAGTATGTAAACAAGATGATAAAGTTGATGTACTCAAATGTGGATGGAATGGTATCTACTGTAAATTACTAGAAATGAATGATTATGTCAGAGAAAATGAACCACAAATAATATGCCTAAGTGAAACAAAATTAACACCAAGGATATCCAATGACATACTAAACTTAGAGGAATACAATATATGGAGAAAAGACAGAAATTTAAAAAAAGGAGGAGGAATTATAATATTAACTAAGAAAAATCTAAAAGTCAATGAAATAAAACTAGATATACCATCACAAGTAGAACTGATTGCAGTAGAGATCAACATCTCTGAAGGGAAAGTAATTGTACCCAATTTGTACAGTAGCTCCCAAAAGTATCTTTAAAGTGTGGTGCAAAGAATGGCAGAATGAACAGAATGAAACATTATTCCCGGCCACTTGTCGTGTCGGTGCGGTTGGTACGCATGGTTAGGTATCGTGGGTGGTACTGCTAATAAACACATCAACGACACTATGTGACTGCAAACATCCATCGACTTGTAAATGGTAACAGTTCAGCGATATTTATACCTCTGTGTTAAAGAATTAACCCATTACACACATTATACTGTGATAAATTTATCTTGGGAAACATAGTAACTGCGACGGGCAGAGTTGCCATGTTCGAAAACTGACTGCGATGGGCTGAGTTGTCATGTTCGAATATAAGTGAAGGAATGAATTCTCCGAGGTAGGCCTATATTAGACCATATAGCCCTGATAAGGTGATGAGAGCGCTAACTTTCAGCTGAGTAGCTACTCGGGTGGGGCACGAACTCACTACCTCACGGTCTTGAGCTACGCACGCCACCATTGAGTCACCCAGCCCCCCTTGAATATAAGTGAAACTCGGATTATTAAACAGCATGAGAAAAGTACCCATCACAATTCTTTCGTTATCACAACTACAAATAGAGTAACAATGCAGAGGTTAATAATAGCCTATAGGGTCTGCATGTCGGACAATTTTAACCACACATCATTATTTATACATACTACCCGAATGTGGCAATATCTCGGTGTCGGAAGGTATTGAGGTGTGGCGTTTCGTTACGTGATTGGCACAGCTTCATAGTAGGTGTCGCGTCGATTGATCAGAGGTCTGGATGCAGGCGGTGGATACAGTGGTTATTAAATGAATAAAAGGAGTCCCCCAAAGTGTGTTTAACCTTGTATTTCTTTTACATATAATGTCCAATATAAGAATGAATCTCGCATGTCACCTCAATACGGCTGGTGTATCAGTGACAAATGGGTTTATACGCTGCTCTGGGGATTAGTTTCAGATAAGTTAATTTACTGTCTTCACATTTCGTTTACCTCTACTTGTCTCTAATATTTATGTGCCGTTCACATTACACTGGGTATCATATGTCTCCCAGTCATAATCACAGATATTATGTAAACACTTTCTCAAAATATATCAGTTCTGGGAAAGCTTGTATACTATTTATCTAGAGTGCTGATAACCTTGTGCTGGCACTCGTGAAAGCATTACAGATGAACCACAGAAAGAGTAACCGTGCCTGTGTTAAAACGAACTAGTTGTCACCATAATAACATCAAATATATCTACATATGACAAAGTGATTAGTATTACGTCAGTTAGAAAACGGTATATACAATCCCAGGGCATATGCAGGTGTATGGCAACCACTCCCCAGCATGCGGGTCAACCAATTTTGTTGCCGCTTCACGCAACACGTGTCAGATACATCGTCCATTGTGTCAGAATGTATAGTACTTTTTTTTAAAGATACTTTTGGGAGCTACTGTACATGCCACCCAGATCAAACACATGGGAAAGAGACGAATATGAGGACCTGGCAGAGAGTACAATTCAGAGTTTAAGATCATTACTACATAAAATGGAAGAGAAATCGGAAAGAATTATACTAACTGGAGATTTTAATACACATATGAATTGGAATACTCTAGATATAATTAGCCAAGAAAGCTGCTGGGACCTAAAGCTCCTTGATCTCGTGCAAGAGTTTTTCCTAACGCAACATGTGAGGGAAACTACCAGAAAAAGAGGACTCGATGTACCTTCAGTGCTAGATCTAATATTTACTAGGCAAGAAAATGATATTGACAGTTTAATATATCACCCTCCACTCGGCAGAAGCGATCATGCAGTACTAAATTGTTGGGTACTACGAGAATGTGCAAAGGAGTTAAGTAAACCATTATTTTTAATTTTCAAGAAATCCTTGAGTCAAGGTAAACTACCTGATATTTGGAAGAAAGCAAATATTGTCCCCTTATTCAAGAAAGGAAATAAACAAAATCCACTCAACTACCGACCAGTATCACTGACCAGTGTTGTAAGCAAGGTATTAGAAAAGCTTATAAGAAAAGCTTGGGTAAATCATCTAGAAGAACACAGTATGATAACAGAAAGACAGTTTGGTTTCAGAAATGGAAAATCATGTGTTACTAATCTGTTGAGCTACTATGACAGAGTAACAAACACAATACAGGAAAGAGAAGGATGGGTGGACAGTATCTATTTAGATTTCAAGAAAGCTTTTGACACAGTACCACACCAAAGACTTTTATGGAAACTGTACCATCAAGGAGGAATTCGAGGCAATCTGTTTCGTTGGATGCAAGATTTTCTCATAAAAAGAGAAATGAGAACAATACTAAGAGGAAACTACTCATCATGAAAAGAAGTGACTAGTGGAGTACCACAGGGTTCAGTGCTGGCACCAATCATGTTTTTAGTGTATATAAATGATATAAACAGTAACACTGGAAATGAGAGCTATCTGAATATACAAAGGAGAATTACTAACACAGACTCTTGTAAAGAGCTACAAGAAGAATTAAATAAACTTCATGAATGGAGTAATACATGGCAAATGGAATTCAATGTGGACAAGTGTCATGTAATCAAGTTTGGTAAAAGTGGAAAAAGAAATGATTGGGATTATAAGTTAGGAAATAAAACCCTATACACATCAGAAAGAGAGAAGGACCTAGGTGTGATTATCAATAACAGACTATCTCCGGCTGACCGCATCAGCAAGAAGGTACGGAACATGTATACACTGCTTGCAAATATGAGAACAGCATTCACATACATAAATGAAGACATGCTAAGAAGGATAATAACATCATTCATTAGACCAACCCTGGAATATGCATCAGTAGTCTGGAGTCCTCATCTCAAAAAACACATAGACAAGATTGAAAAAGTTCAAAGGGCCGCTACAAGATGGATACCAAGCTTAAGGGACCTAAGCTACGAAGAAAGACTAAATAAGCTGAATCTACCAACACTACAGGAGAGAAGGAAAAGAGGTGATATGATAATGCTATATAAGTGCATATCAGGGAAGGAGAAAATAGACATAAATGATTACTTAACATATGGAGAAGCATCAGCAAGAGGACACTGCAAAAAACTGCATAAGAAGAGAGGTGATAAAGACGTAAGGAAATTCAGTTTCCCAAACAGAGCAATTGATCAATGGAATGCACTACCGAATGAAATAGTGTGTGCCAAAACAATTCACAAATTTAAGGATATGTACGATAAATATGGTTTAAGACACAGGACAGTACGAGCTTGACTCATTCCTGTAATGATACAATTAGGTAAGAACAATTAGGTAAGAACACACACACACACACACACACACACACACACACACACACACACACACACACACACACACAATCGCCCATGCCTATACTCTTACTTTCAATTTCACCCACACCATCCTTGCACCACCTGATCCATACTCACTTATATTCTCCAGTCATCTCTTGCACACAACAATACACACACCCTCCTTTGCCCTCTCCTTCTCACCTACCCCCCCATATATACCCTCAAGCACCTGGACAATCTCTCTCGTTCATCTCATCATTTGGACCCCTTACATTCCATGTTGGAATCCGTACCATGTACAGCCGTCCACACTGCCGCGAGGTACACCACAGAGCGGTGGCAACGCTGGGGAGACATAGTAAAGAAGCAAGTGAAACGCTTCGAAACCCTCCCCCCGATTGAAGCACAGGTGCGCGCTGTTTATCTGCATGGTGTAAAAATGCTGAATAGCAATATTATCTGTGATAATAAACACTTAAGACTGAATATTTGTATTGAATGACCTCTTACATCACTCGTAACTCGTACGATATGTGGATTATGCCTCCCATTCCCATCTCTCCCTCCCACCAATGACTGCATCGAATGAAGTTCGAAAACTTGAGGTTCCGGGTTACCGTCTTGGCCAGCGTTGCCAACGTTCTGTGATGTACCTCGCGACAGTGTGGACGGCTGTATTTTGAACGGTCCTAGGTCGTCACCTGTTGATCAGTCCTGGTACGAGGCATTTTGATTGTATTTTTAGTTAGTTGATTTCTGGGCTGGGACAATAACTCTCCACCAACCCACTTATTGACACGTAGGGAACACGTATTAGTTGGTTATAAGGTTACCATCCTGAGAATTAAATGATTTCCCTTCTTAGAAGAAATCATTTGGCTTGTCACTCAGTACTGAGTCACTCTAGAGCAGCACTACACTTAGTGAGTAGAAAGTGGGCGGCAGTGACCACACTCCTGTTTATACGGGACAATATGGGATTAGATGGTGGTGATGATGATGATGATAACATTACATATACTAATGAAAGAAAAGCATTCGGGGGCCGAATGCTATTCACCCGCCAGAATATGCTATTGGCCAAGTCCAAGATTTTAGCCATATCTTGACACTATAAAGGTTTCATGCTGATAGTTCAAGCCATTCATGAGATAAAATAGTGCTAATGACGGGCGATAAAAACTAGTTGACCTTTGGCAGCCATTTTGGTGACCTTGTCCTTGACCCCAAGTGCCCATTTTCGAACTCGTCCAAGATTTTGGCTATATCTTGATAACCTGAAGGGTTTATTTTGACATCTCAAGCCTTTCATGGGATGTAATGGGCACACACACACACACACACACACACACACACACACACACACACACACACACACACACACAGGTGGGCATAAACATAATCGCTCCACCATGTAAAGGCAGGGCGAAAATAATACACAAGGACACCCACAGAGTGCAACACTTGCGCCCACCTACTGATTTCTAGGGAGAATATCTGACTTTATTCTGAGACATTTTCCATCAACAGATGGCATTATCTACTTCGAACTATAATGATAAGTATCTCGCAATTCGCCTGGAGTCTTATCCCAGGAAACAGCTCCCCCTAGAGCTGACAGGCCACTCCCTCCACCCATGGGGATGCAATATAGCCAGACCTATTACAGCCTTTTCAGTCAAGACATGCTGTGATGTTGATCCCACCACAGCCATCAAGGTAGCCTCGAACATCATCCCTAACCCAGCTATGATAACTTTTCCTGCTCATCACAGCAGGTAGGTTTGAAAAACATGGAAATATTCACACTATTTACACCAACGATATTACAGTGAAAGAAGAGGAAAGAGAGCAAGGGGAAGAGGAAAACCCTGGCAGAATTTATAATGCTGGCGGCAGGGAAAGAAGGCCAAATAAAGAGGCCATTATGACCCAACCACTGGCCTCAAAACTCTCCCACTATGGGAAGGGTTAGGAATCTGTGTGATTTGACATAGTAACTTCATGAGGTGACACACAGGTAAAACTCCAGTTAAAAATGCAATGTCAACACAGGCCAGATTCTAAACCGTTACAGAACTACAGGTAATGATGACCAAATGGGTAAACTATGAGGTAGATCATTTGGCCCAGTGCGTGTGTATGCCCCGACAGAGGATCGAGTGGCAAGAGTGAAAGATGAGTTTTGGGCGAGAGTAGAAGCGTGTATGGACAAGTTTGAGAGGAGCGAGAGAGTGCTGTTGATTGGAGACATGAATGGCAAAGTTGGAAATTACGAGTGGATGGAGTGGTTGGTCAGTGGGGTGTGCCAGCTGACGTAGAAGGGAATGCAAGTGCTTTGGTGGACATCTGTGCTTGTAACGGGTTGGCAATAGCCAACACCTACTTTCGTCATAAGATGATCCACCGGTATACATGGAGAGTAATGAGGAGGATGGATAGTGAACTTGTTGAACGAAAGGCAATGATAGACTACGTGTGTGTGGATGAGCGAATGAGAAGACAAGTGTTGGATGCAAGAGTGTGGAGAGGGTGGGGGAATGGAGTCTCGGACCATCACTTAGTGATGGCCAAGGTAGAGATGTAAAGAAAGTGGTTGAGGAGACGAAGGGGAAGACAAGAGGAAGCAGCTCCTGTAAGAAGAGTGGAGAAATTGCAAGATAGTAAGAAAATGACAGCGTATAAGAGCATAGTGGAGGAAAGATTGGGAAGGTATGAGCTACAGATGGAAGGGGTGGAAGAAGTATGTAAGATATTCACGAAAGAGATGGGCGTAGCGTGTGAGGCGGTTTGTGGAGTGAGGAGGAGATGCAAGGGTGTGCAAGGGACAGCATGGTGGAATGATGAGGTGAAACGAGCTGTGGAACAAAAGAAGAAGGCATATAGTGAATGGTTAGCGGGGAGAAGATGAGAGAGAGAGAAGAGAGAGGTATATGTGAGCAGGAGAAGGGAGGTTAAGAGACTGGTGAAGGAGAGTAAGAAGAAAGTGGATGAAGAGTTTGGGAGGAATCTGAGTGTGAAATGGAGGGAGAGTAAGAAATTGTTTTGGAAGGAGGTAAAGAAAGTAAGGCAGTGTGAAAGGGGAAATAGTAGGTGGAGAAGAGAGAAATTGAGAAGATGGAAGGAGCACTTTGAGGATTTGTTGAATGTAGAGAGTGAGAGCGGTGCGAGTATAAGTGGTTGGGGAATGGCTGGGAGAAGAAGAGATGAGAGGAGGGAGGAAGAGATCAGTAGGGCGGAAGTAATGGAAGCGATGAAGAAGATTATGTTGGGAAAGGCCCCAAGAATTGAGTGTGTGGTGAAATGCTTAGGTATGGGGGTGAGATTTTTGTGGAGTGGATATGTAAGTTGTGTAGATTGGCTTGGGAAGAGGGAAGGGTTCCAGAGAACTGGAAATCAGGTATAATTGTTCCGTTATACAAAGGAAAAGGGGAGAGAGAAGTATGTGTGGTAACCATAGGAGTATTTGCCTTCTTAGTGTAACTGGTAAAATATATGGTAGAATACTCATTGATAGGGTTAGGCATATTACAGAGGAGCTAGTTGGAGAAGAACAAGGGGGATTTAGGAAGGGAAAAGGGTGTGTACAGTAGAGAGATATTTTTTCTAAGATGTTTAGTGGAGAAGTATCTAGAGAAGGGAAGGAAAGTGTATGCGGAAGGAATTAAGAATGAAAGTGTATGTGGAAGGTATTAAGAATATATGGAGTGGATGGGAAATTGTTGAGTGCTGTGAAGAGTATGTATGAGGGAGCTAGGGCTACGGTGCGAGTAGATGGTGAGCTGAGTGAGTTCTTTGATCTCAGTGTGGGTCTGAAACAGGGTTGTGTGATGTCTCCATGGCTGTTTAATATGTACATGGATGGGGTTGTAAAGGAGGTGCAGGGTAGGGCAGTGGATGTGGGGGTGGCTCTAATGAATGAGGGTGAGATTTGGAAGCTTCCGGTGTTGCTGTTTGCTGATGATACAGTACTGTTGAGTTAAGATGAATGGGAGTTGCAAAATTTGGTGAATGAATTTGGGACAGTGTGTAGGAGGAGGAATCTGAAAGTTAATGTAAACAAAAGTAAAGTTATGGTGTTTGAGAGGAATGAAGTCACAGAGTGTGCAGTGAGGTTAGATGGTGAGGGTATGGAGAATGTGAGTGCATTCAAGTACTTGGGTAGTGTGATGAGTAAGGATGGAACTTTGGGGGATGAAGTGCGTGAAAGGGTACAGCAGGGAAGGAAGGTTGTTGGTACACTGAAAGCAGTGATGAGAAATAGGGAGGTGAGTATGGAATTTAAGAAGTCACTGCATGATATTATTGTGATCCCTACCCTGACGTATGGAAGCGAGGCATGGACCTTGCAAGAGGGGAACAAGTCAAGAGTGAGAGCAGTGGAAATGAGTTACTTGAGAGGAGCATGTGGAGTGACATGGAGGGACAGGTTGACGAATGAAGAAGTGAAGGAACGCTGTGGGGTGGATGTGGATGTGGTTGAGAAGATTAGGAGAAATACACTGAGGTGGTTTGGACATGTGAAGAGAATGGAGAATGAAAGACTGACTAAGAGGGTGTATGTAGGTGAGATGGAAGGAGGGAGAGGGAGAGGCAGATCGAGGATGAGGTGGAGGGATTGAGTTGAGAGGTATATGAGGGAGGGGGGGTGAGTTGGGGGGAGGGTAGTCAAATGGTGGGTGACAGAGCGACTTGGAGGCGTTTTGTCTGCGGCCACCCTTTGCGGGATTAGGGCGTCGGGCTATAGATAGATAGATAGACAGACGTTATTTGCAGTTGTACTCCGCAGTCAGTGAGAACTGACGATGATGGTGATGATAATGGATATTATTATTGTTATTATTATTACTGCGGTATTATTATTATAGTTATATTTATAATTATAATTATAATTATTATTATTTTAGTAGTAGTAGTGGTTGTGGTAGTAGTATTGTTTCCTATTATGGGCTACGATTGTTAGCAACACGGATTTTCATCAGGATTATTGAAACATCATCATTCACCAGAGTGCCCCTTCAAACAGCAGAAGTTTTCGACAAAAGATTAGTAGTAGTGAAATATATTAATCAAAAGATAAACAACTTTTGATCAAGTAGTTCATACACTAAGGAGTTAATTTATTCCATGCAGACATAGGGGCTGAAGCCAGCTCTTTGGCTTTGAAGCCGAAGCCCTTCAAAAGTCATTAAGCCGCTGAAGCCGAAGCCAGCTTTGAACCCATGTCTGATCCCATGATATTTCATTGAGAACGAACTGTTTATTATTTTTGCACATCCTTGCACACAGACACACAAACATGCACAAAAGAGTGCTTGTAGTCCCATAAGCTGGGTGCATATCATGAACCCAGAGAAACCTGAACCAGTGACCATGAAGTCCCACACGTACGTATAAAAGTCAGTGATCATTGCTCGATATCATCAGGCCACTTAAATGCTTTTCATATTTTATGGCGCGTTTTTGAACATCTGTTATGTTACTTTTGGACAAATGGTGCTTTCTTCGTATGTAAAGCTGTATAGAAATTAGATTTTCCTCTCGGTATAATGTAGGCTAATTTCAAAGCATATAAAGATCTGGGACGAGTTGTCAGACGATGCTAGATTGATTAAAATCAGCATTGTTTACTTATTTTGCCTGCAGTTTGTAAGTTTGGTTGAATTTATAGATTGATGTTCTTGATATCTAAAAGTGTGGTAAAGTGGTTTCCATTGGGATATTATCTAGCCTTACTTTCCTAAAAGGATGTGGGCCAAATACATGTAAAATAAACAAAATTTGCCTAACAAAGCCTCTTCACACTAACTAGCAGATCAGCTTCCTCTCTTCACTTTAACCCGCCCCGTCCTGACCGATTTTCCACCACTGACTCCCCCCAGTCCCAACCAATTTTGGAAAAAAAATTTTTTTGGCTCAAACCTCTGCTTTTGATGAGAAACATCGAAAATTCATAGAGAAATCGCTCATCTGAGGTTTAACGTACTGGATACAGGTAGCAGTACCCCTTATCTTACTGGGTTTTCTATCAGGCTGGCTCCAAAGAAAACGAGTTCTATGGGAGGGTAACTATTCCACACCACTCATAAACGATATTTATTTATTTATTTGGTACGAATTTATATGTAGTACAAAAGTGTATTGGTTTTCACACTGTAATATAGGCAATATAAGCATTGTTTCACTCACCAAACACATCAACATATCTGACCATTTTTGGCGACATTATCTGATCATCATTTCTGACTGTTTCATCCTCTAATGCTACGTAAACTTTGTCCTCAACATTGTCATCGATTGGGGAGTCACTCTGGCATTGAATTTCGTACCATGGGACGACGTGCCTTTACTGGCCAGGTCACTGGTAATAGGTGTCTTGCCGAGACAATGGCATGCGGGGGAGGGGAAGTAATGCAGGGTAAGGCATTGTCCCTGCCTGGCATCTTGTAGGGGAAGGTGTCCCGTGTATACATACCAAAAATCACGCACAAAATTTGAAAAATATGCAAATGACAGACCTTGTATTTGCGGTGCATTTATATACGTCAATGGGACTCAACAGTGACAAAACGTTCGGATGTATATACTGTATACGTCAATGGGATGCAGCGGGTTAATAATCCATAATTTCTTTCTTAGTGGATCACACAGGAGTCGGAAAAGTCGTGTATAAAGTCCATGAGTATTACTGCATCCAAATGCAACACAACCAAACCATTAATAAGAGCAAAAATAATACAAGTAAAAGAATACAGCATCCTTCATTTTGCGGCTGTCAACAATTTGGTCTGTCAACAGTATAATTCGGTGACTGTCTTTGTGTTTACGTGTACTTTAAAGTAAAATTCATAAGTAGAGATGAAGATTGAAATGGAAATCTTCATTAGGTCAAATTTACAAAATATACTACAACACAACAACATTTCATTCATCAACGAATCATATACCACACCAGGTGATAAGATGTGTTATTAGACAAATATGCAGTACGCCAGCCCCATGGCTGTGAGGCATTGACACAAACATTGCACCGCCATGTCGGCCAACCAATCAGTGAGCAGCTGAAAATATTGTCAGTCCAGTTTCTCTTTCTATAGGGTCTCTATCCGTCGCTACTGGGCCAACCACTTCTCTTTTGTCCCCCTTCAGGGTCGAGGAATCACCACATAATATACTAAAGGAGGATATACTGCATGATAGCATTGTGATCCCTGCCCTGACATATGGAAACCAGGCGTGGACCTTTCTAGAGGGGTAAAAGTCAAGAGTGAGAGCAGTGGAAATGAGTTACCTGAGCGGAGCATGTGGAGTGGCATGGAGGGACAGGTTGATGAATGAAGAAGTGAAAGAACGTTGTGGGGTGGATGTCAATGTGATTGAGAAAATTAGGAGAAATCCACTGAGGTGGTTTGGACATGTGGAGAGAATGGAGAATGAAAGCCTAACTAAAAGTGTGTATGCAGGTGAAGTGGAGGGAAGGAGAGGGAGGGGGAGACCGAGGATGGGGTGGAGGGATGGAGTTAAGAGGTATTTGAGGGAGGGGGGTGTGAGTTGGGGTGAGGGCAGTCAAATGGTGGGTGACAGAGCGACTTGGAGGCGTTTTGTCTGCGACCACCCTTTGCGGGATTAGGGCGTCTGGCTATAGATAGATAGATAGGATACAAACAATCAGTCAGACCCGTACCCTACGTAGAATAGTAAACCATACATGTAAAAGGAAATCAAGAGAGACATGCGAAATTATAAATAGAAAATGCAGTATTACACTAAGCAAACATATGTTATTCCATCTATGTAATGAAATACCACACAATTATTACCAAAAATGCATGTAAATAGATACTCAAACACATAACCTCACAATCTCGCAGGAAAATATGGACAGACAGACAGACAGACAAACACACACACACACACACACACACACACACACACACACACACACACACACACACACACACACACACAAACTATTGCACAAAAAAAACACACACAAATGCACAACCTCACAGAAACACAGACCCAGAAACACACATGCTCATAATCAGAGAGAGAGAGAGAGAGAGAGAGAGAGATCCTCTCCTGTCTAGTACTGCATTATGGTTAATGCGCCGCGTCCCGACCAATTTTTCACCACTGACCCACCCAATCCTGGCAGATTTTCAAAAAAAATTTTTTGGGATAAAACCTCCGCTTTCTATGAGAAACGCTGGAAAATGCCCCCCAAAGTGCTCATCTGAGCTTAGAAGTGGTCTAAACAGGTTACCCTTTAAACACCTGACAAAATGTTCTCTGGAGCCACGCTGTGGCTGTTGCTTTTTCTGTGTAACGGTAACTATTGCAAACCACTCAGAATAGGTAGATATTTGTTCATTTGGTACGAATTTATATGTAGTACAAGAATATATTGGTCTTCACACATTAATATAGGCAATATAAGCGTTGTTTCCTCACTGAACACATCGACATATCGCACCTTCCTTGGCGACGTTACCTCCTCATCACTTCTGCTCATTTCTTCCTCTGGCGCTAATTAATCTTTGTCCTCCACATCGTTATCGATTGATGAATCACTCTCGCCTTGAATTTCGTTGTCAGACCATAGCACGACATGTATTTACTGGCCAGGTCACTCCTAACAGGTGAGCTGTCGAGACAATGGCATGCAGGGGGGGGGGAGGTCATGCGGTATAAGACAGTGTCCCTGCCTGGCGGCAAGTAGAGGAAGCTGTGCTGCGTATACATACCAAAAATCACGCATGAAATTTGAAAAATGTGCAAATGACGGACCTCGCGGTTGCAAAACGTATGGGTACATCAACGGGTGTCACCATGACAAAACGTGGTGACCTATCCACACGTCAACGGGAAGCGGTGAGTTAATTATTTGAGTGAGAATGAACTCAGTTTGAATCTCAAGTGGTGAATGTCTGTCCGTTTGTCTGTCAGCTTGCCTCTCGTACGAGAGTTGTGTTTTCACCTTAGCATTATATACTTGTAATTATCTAGGGATACTGAGAATACGAGTAAAATAATAATACCGATGGATCTCAGGGTGTCTGCTTATCTTTCAGCTGGTCTTTTTATGTGTGTCTGGCTGTCTTTTACGTTCTTCTTGCAGGAGGCAGTGATCTCAGCTTAAGTAAAATCTTCTGGTGATGGCAAAGAAAAACTAGCCATCACTGCAAATTGATTATTCAGAGACTGTCTGTCCATCTGTCTATCTGCCCACATCATATTTTTCGCATTACGATAGTGTTGATTTTCTACCTGGGCCTAATAACATCGTCCAGTGGTAGCAAGATTAAATAATTTCATTGTAAATCAATGATACAAAGAGTGAAAAAAGAGAAACAAAGACTCTCCCCCTGTCGTTCAGTATGTCCTCCTGCCTGTATAATGTCTGTCACCTTTTCCGTCAAGGAGAGGGACTACTCTCCTATGTTGAATAAAACTGCTCGACAGCAGCAAGACTATGCTAGCCTGTCTTGCTACAACTTCCTGTCTATTTCTGTTTGTTTGCCCGTTCCGGGGAGTGATTGATTGTTTCTTAGATCGAAAAAAAAAAAAAATCTAGAGATGGCAATATAAAATTGCTTAATCTAGGGATTACTTCCATCGACTGTATCAAGCCTAGAGTCCTATAGTGATAACGGAAGCGAACTCCATAAATACATGATTTACACAATACTTGTATGCTTTATCGAAGCAACCGCTTCTGCAGGAGGGGATGATATCAACAGCATCCCATTAACATGGTCCTATTTTATTATGGAGACATGGCAAATTTCCAAATGGACCTATTTTCCCACATGAACCTGTTTCCTCTATGGACCTTTTTTACCCACTGGACCCATGTTTTCATCTGGGACAGCTGCTTACACTACAGATGCCAACTTCACAGTGTAACGCAGTCTAACGGCAGATAATACTATTCTTTACCGGGAGATTGCCAAACCGAAAGAGGGTTAGATGTAGGTTTTATTCCGGCTACCGACACATGATAATTCTCGTTACGGGTAAATGCTGTGCTCCACAGAATTAAACAGGGATTTTCCTTTGCCTGACAGCAGACGAGTTTATCTACCACAGGAAAACTTCTCGTGTGACGGTCAAACATTGCATTCTGGGTAACGGCATTTGAATTTACTTGTATCTCCATCCAGGCTGGGTAATTTCTGGTAAATACCCTGTGTTCTAAAGTATGGTATTTTCTTCTGGTTAATACCTGCCGGGTTTTGGGTAACAGCAGAATATTTTACTCATTAACGAGATATACCTTCGTGGAGAATGAACCAAATTACATTCTCAAACACCATTTCCTGGTAAATGAACAGTCTTTCTCTCCTAAATCATAATTCCCCTGACAGTAGTCCTTATAAAAAAATCCCTACACAAGACAGGTTCCAGTTCTTGATGGAAGGACAATCTATGAAGCATCTAGGATTCTAAAACTCTGACATTTTGCGTTTCCCTTCGGCCGTCTGCCTCCATCCAGCCACACTATTCTATTTCTCCACAAAACACAGGCACCCATCACTCACTCTCACGCTCCTGGTAAAGAATTAATGTTTCATATCCGAGTTCAGATCTAGGGGAAGTCAGAGAATGGAACCAAATATATACCTGTGTCGTCTGCCTGGTTTTGTAACATAAGAGAGACAATGTATTCTTTAAACACCATACTGTATATGATATATTCATGCTATCAGATTCAAACCTTCACGGTAGATACTACTGCCGCTATGTCCATTAGCACAAGGCTTGAGCTGAAGGGATGTTTTCATCAGATGAAAAGCAGGCAACAGCTTTGCTCGTGAATGCGACGCTGCCACATACACGGGTTGGCTGGAAGAGGATGGATCTCTACTCGTGTTCGCTGTAGTACTTTCCTAATATGTTTCTATTGTTAAGTTTCAAACACTGAAACACGACTCATGGCTTATAAATATAAGGTTCTTTATCAAATGTCAGTCTAATTACAGTACAGTAAATATAATCCAAACTATGAATTAAAGTACAATATATATATATATTTTTTTCTCTGGAAGCTCTGCCGGCCCCCGATAGCCCCAAACCTCACCATGACAGCCTCAGGATTGTCCTATGGTCAACCTCCCCAAAGGAGAGCATTCCCGAACATCATCCACAGCCAGTCTTCAATTTTTTGAAGGTAGGTAGGTTTGAAAAACATGGAAATATTCACACTATTTACACCAACGATATTACAGTGAAAGAAGAGGAAGGAGAGCAAGGGGAAGAGGAAAACCCTGGCAGAATTTATAATGCTGGCGGCAGGGAAAGAAGGCCAAATAAAGAGGCCATTATGACCCAACCACTGGCCTCAAAACTCTCCCACTATGGGAAGGGTTAGGAATCTGTGTGATTTGACATAGTAACTTCATGAGGTGACTCACGGGTAAAACTCCAGTTAAAAATGCAATGTCAA
This sequence comes from Coenobita brevimanus, assembly GCF_032717465.1. NCBI lineage: Eukaryota > Metazoa > Arthropoda > Malacostraca > Decapoda > Coenobitidae > Coenobita > Coenobita brevimanus. The sequence continues at coordinate 35,571,396 of NC_136970.1, forward strand.
CACAGGCCAGATTCTAAACCGTTACAGAACTACAGGTAATGATGACCAAATGGGTAAACGATGAGGTAGATCATTTGGCCCAGTACGTTATTTGCAGTTGTACTCCGCAGTCAGTGAGAACTGACGATGATGGCGATCATGATTATTATCATTATTAATATCAACATTTGTAGTAGTAGTAGTAGCTGTGGTAGTAGTAGCAGTAGTAGTAATAGTAGTAGTAGTAGTAGAAGAGGAATTGTTTCTTATCATGTTCTATTATTGTTAGCAACATTAAGTTTCATCAAGATAATAGAGACATCACCATTCACCAGAGTGCCCCTTCAAACAGCGGAAGTGTTCACCAACGGAATAGTAGTGGTGAAATATATTAATCAGAAGACAACTTTTGATCAAGTGGTTCATACACTAAGGAGTTAATTTATCCCATATTTCATTGAGACCGATACTGATTAATATTTTTTTTGCACACACACACACACACACACACACACACACACACACACACACACACACACACACACACACACACACACACACACACACACACACACACACAAACACACACACACACACACATTAACCTCGAATTTTCAGGCTTCCTCTTCTGTAAGTACTCTCGTGATGCATGATCAGTACACAAATAAAATTCCTTGGTCTAGAGATATCTATGAGAATTATTGATGGGTAACACTATTGCCAGGTGTTATAATATGCGTTTGTCATTTGTATTTTTCATACTGTTTTGTCTGGGTGTACTTTCATACCTTGTTTATATTCTACTGGGACCCTATTGAGGCAGCATGCCATGTAAGCTATCTTCTTTTCTTTATTAATTTGAGCGTTGTATGTAGCATGTATTTATGTTAATTATTTATGCTGTATGAAGGACATTGTATGTATTAATATGAAGAAGCCTTATTTAGAGTAATAAAGATAGATGAGTGTCATGGTTAGAATGCTTTATAAAAGGTGAAGTTTTATACCAGTATTATAAGGCAATATTTGTTTTCAGGACTGTACTTGTGATTGAGTTGAGTAAAGCTTGGGAAGCAGCAGCCAAGTTGTTTTTGTCACATCAATTTACTCAACTCAATCATGGAGAAACTACTGAAGCCAGCTCGCCTGGATTTGGACCCCAGCTCTCCCACTGCAGCAAAGGAATGGCGGCATTGGCACAGGACGTTTTCCAACTTCATTCAAGAGTGTGGGGATAAGGCACCAGACAAGCTAAGGGCACTTGTAAACTGTGTGACCCACAGTGTCTATGAGTATATAGAAGAATGCACTGATTTTGATTCTGCCATCTCAGTTTTGGAAAAGTTATATGTTAAGACACCCAATGAAATATTTGCTAGACACTTAGTTGCCACTCGTCAGCAAAAGTCAGGTGAATCTTTAGACGAATTTTTGAGAGAACTTCGAAAATTGGATAAAGATTGTAATTTGAAAGCAGTTAGTGCCGAACAGTATAGGGAGGAACTTATTAGAGACGCTTTTATTAATGGACTAGCCTCACCTTTGATTCGCCAGCGTCTACTAGAAAATAAAACCTTAGATCTACAAGCAGCATATGATCAGGCTTATTCCTTGGACCTAGCTCAACGCAATGCCAGTTCTTACAGTTCCCTCACTCCTCAGTTTGGACATACTGCCACTGTGGTGACCCCTGATGGTGTACAGATGGAGGGAGATGATACTATGAAGAATAGGCCTACATCTGAAAACTGTGAGACAGCTATTGAGAGTCAGGTATTGGCAGCCACACTATCCACAAAGAAGAAGTGTTATTTTTGTGGAGGTCCTTATCATAATCGTAATACTTGCCCAGCACGAAGCTTTGCCTGTAATAAATGTGGCAAGAAAGGCCATTTTGCTCGAGTGTGCCAATCTAAGACCTCAACATTTGCTGGCAAGACAACAACGGCGACCGTGTTTGACTCTCCACAGCCATCATTTCTCGCTACTGTCACTGGCACCACTTTTCCTCAGAGCCTTCATCGGGCAGCCACCTCGACATCAATCAATGGGCGGAAGTTGATGGCACTCATTGATTCTTGTAGTGATGACAGTTACATAGATGAAGATGTTGCACGGGACTTGAAGCTACAAGTACATCAAACTGACAAGAATGTTACCCTAGCACAGAAATCACTACACACGAACTCTCAAGGCTATGTCAATGTAGACCTGAATCTCCATCTTAATGGTCAAACATATCCATCTACACGTCTGGCACTGATGAAGGATTTGTGTTCTGGGGTGCTGCTTGGCCAAGACTTTCAAAAACAACATCAGAGTGTGACTATTGAGTATGGCGGACCTAAACCAGCACTCAACTTACCTGGTACCAATTCATATTGTTCTCTAGCAGCAGCTAATGTAGATGAGCCTTCTCTTTTCCAACATTTACTCCCTAACTGTAAGCCTATCGTCACCAGGTCAAGATTCTACAGTAAAGATGACCGAGAATTCATTGAAGAGGAGACCAATCGTCTGCTTGCTGAAGGGATTATTGAGGACAGCTTGTCTCCGTGGAGGGCTCAGGTTGTAGTAGTAAAGGACCCCTTGAACAAACATAAGAAGAGGATGTGTGTTGACTACTCACAAACCGTAAACCAGTACACAGAGCTAGATGCATATCCATTGCCAAGAATCGACACCATGGTGAATGAACTCTCAACATATAGTGTGTTTTCAACTTTTGACTTGAAAAGTGCCTATCACCAAGTTCCGCTGAAGGAATCTGACAAGAAGTACACAGCTTTTGAAGCCAATGGCCGCCTGTATCAGTTTTGTCGAGTACCCTTTGGAGTGACAAATGGAGTTGCAGTTTTTCAACGGACTATGGATAGACTGGTGAAGGAGGAGAATCTTCAGGGTGCATTTCCATATCTGGACAACGTCACCATTGCTGGACACACTCAGGAAGAACATGATGACCGTGTGCGGCACTTTCTTGAGGTCATCAACAAGAGAAGTCTAACCCTTAATGCTTCTAAAACAATTAAGTCTGTGCGCTCCATCAACATCCTTGGCTACTGTGTAGGAAATGGTGTCATTAAGCCTGATCCAGAGAGACTCCGACCATTGCAAGAACTGCCACCTCCTATGAACCAAGGATCTTTGAAAAGAACAATGGGCATGTTTGCTTACTATGCCAAGTGGATACAGGATTTTTCAAGCAAAATTCAACCATTAGCAAGAGCAAAGAAGTTTCCTTTGGATGAAGAAGCTTTGAAGGCCTTCAATCTGCTAAAACAGGAACTTGAAAGAGCAACCTTATACTCAGTTGATGAAAACATACCTTTTGAAGTTGAATGTGATGCCTCGGAAATAGCAATCTCTGCGGTACTTAACCAGGGTGGAAGACCAGTGGCATTCATGTCTAGGACACTACAAGGAAGTGAAGTGCGCTATCATATTGTTGAGAAGGAGGCTATGGCCATAATAGAAGCCGTGCGTAAATGGAGTCACTTCCTTGCTAGACAGCACTTTGATCTCATAACTGACCAACGTTCTGTAGCCTTCATGCTTGATAACAGGAAACGCACTAAAGTTAAGAATAACAAGATCCAGGAGTGGAGGATGGAACTCGCAGCCTTTAGCTATACTGTACATTATCGACCTGGTAAAGACAATGTAGTACCTGATACCTTCACCCGAGCCTTTTGCTGTTCTGCGGTCTCCACATCATCTACTCTCAATGAACTACATGATAGACTCTGCCACCCAGGAGTGACTCGTCTACTACACTTTGTGAGGTCCAAGAATCTTCCCTTCTCCACTGAGGATGTGAGGAAGGTGTGTTCCTCCTGTAAGGTGTGTGCAGAGTTGAAGCCAAGGTTCTACAAGCCACGAGAAGGACAACTAATCAAGGCAACACAGCCGATGGAGAGACTGAGCATCGACTTCAAAGGCCCTCTTCCAACTGCTTCACGCAACCCCTATCTGCTTACTGTTATTGATGAATATTCTCGGTTCCCCTTTGCTTTTCCATGTCCCAATATGAATACAACAACAGTAATCAAGTGCCTAGAGAAAATATTCAGCCTGTGTGGGATGCCTAATTATATTCACTCCGATCGAGGAACATCATTTATGTCTAAGGACCTCAAAACATACCTCGCACAGAAAGGAGTAGCAACAAGCCGAACTACTCCTTATCACCCAACTGGTAACGGACAAGTGGAACGACTCAATGGCACTATATGGAAGGCGATTCAGCTGGCTCTCAAGGCTCGGAACCTCTCTGAAGAACATTGGGAATTAGTTCTTACTGATGTATTACACTCACTCAGATCCCTTCTGTCTACTTCAACTAATGTCACACCGCATGAACGATTCTTTGGGTTTCCAAGACGTTCATCTTCTGGGAGCTCTCTGCCTTCTTGGATCATGACATCAGGACCTGTATTATTGAGAAGATTTGTAAGAGCAAGCAAGAGTGAGCCTTTAGTGGATCAAGTAGAACTTTTAGACGTTAACCCAACATATGCTAATATAAGACATCCGGATGGACGGGAAACGACAGTTTCCATTCGTGACTTGGCCCCATGTCCAAGGGATCAAGTTGACTACACTGCTGCTGATGGCCAAGAATCACTTTCACCTCCATTGTCACCAGAGGCATTACCTACAGCCGCACACCAAGGAACACCGAGGAGTATTGAACCTAATCCGGAGGCCAAGATGGAAGTGGATGCGGCAACACCTTTAGTACGGCGATCAAATCGTGTGTCGAAGGCTCCAGATCGATATGGGTGGGACTGAGTATTTAGAGGGTTATCGGATGGTAGTCTCTTTTTCATCTAGAAGGGAAGAATGTTATAATATGCGTTTGTCATTTGTATTTTTCATACTGTTTTGTCTGGGTGTACTTTCATACCTTGTTTATATTCTACTGGGACCCTATTGAGGCAGCATGCCATGTAAGCTATCTTCTTTTCTTTATTAATTTGAGCGTTGTATGTAGCATGTATTTATGTTAATTATTTATGCTGTATGAAGGACATTGTATGTATTAATATGAAGAAGCCTTATTTAGAGTAATAAAGATAGATGAGTGTCATGGTTAGAATGCTTTATAAAAGGTGAAGTTTTATACCAGTATTATAAGGCAATATTTGTTTTCAGGACTGTACTTGTGATTGAGTTGAGTAAAGCTTGGGAAGCAGCAGCCAAGTTGTTTTTGTCACATCACCAGGCATATTCTCTCTCACCCACCGAGTACCCAGTCTCTCTTGGTTGTAGCTTATGACTGGCAAAGGCAAAAGGCAAGAGTCCATCCTCAAATTCTTGCAACATTGCTGCACCAATAGCATATGCAGAAACATCTGTTCGAAAACAAAAGGTAAATTAAAGTCCAGTTATCTTTAAATTCGTTTTGTAGTTACCCTTGCCTTTAGTTCCTTCAAGGCACGTTCGTGATCCACCCCCCACCAGAGATTGTTTGGTTGTTTCTTCTGCAGAAGATTAGTCTGTTCAGCTGTTATTGAGGAGTAATTAGGAATAAACTTTTGATACCAGCCAATCTAGCCCAAGAATGATCTTAATTGTTTCTTAGTAGTGGGGGAAGGAAAATTAAGAATACGTTGAACAATGCAATACTGAGGCGTAATCTTCCCATGGCCAATTGTTTGACCCAAGAATGATAGTCTTATATCCCAGTAAACACTTGGATGGTCTGATTGTAAGGTCAGCTGCCCGTATCCTAGTAAACAGCCTACGTAACATGGAAACATGTTCATCCCAGTTTGCAGTGTTACCCAATTCATCATCTACATAATTATCTATCTTTCTCCTCATAGTAGTTTCCTCATCATTCTGTTATATGTTGCGGGCAAGTTAACTAAGCCGAAAGGTAATGTGGTCAAGTTATTGCATCCACTGGAAATAGTGAAAGCAGCACATTTTTTAGAGTCATCATCCATAGGGATCTGCCAAAATTCACGACTAAAGTCTACTTTGGAGAAAAATCTTTCACCAATTGACTTTACAAGAATATCTTCAGGCTGATTCATAGATTCACTGTCAAACCTTGTTTTCTTGTTGAGATTTTTAAAGTTACACATAATCTACCTTCATCATCAGGCCTGTTAACTAAAACTACAAGAGCAGTATAATTAGGGTTAGAGCGTTCTATGATCCCAAGGCTTAACATTGTACTTCCAACCTATACAGCCGTGCGGGTAGCGAAGTGTAGTGGGTAAGGCTTTTCACTAACGGGTTCTTCATCAGTTAGGTCGATAGAGTGCTTCACTAAGTAGGTTAAGCCTGTTTTTTTTTTTTTTTTTGTAAAGATCTCAACATTCTAGTATCAACTTCCTCGGTTGTTTTTGCCGGGAGGAAGACAGATCTGGAATGATTCTCACATCACTATAGGTTTCCTTACCCTCCGTCTCTGGCAACCGCAGCAGTTGTCCTCCATCACAAACATCTTCACTGGGAATAACTGAGACAGTAACTACTTAGTCTTGAATTCATGAGGCTTAAGTAGGTTCACATGAACTACTTTTTTTTTTTTTTATATATAAATATCAGAACGGAGGAAGGAAAAACAAATGAGTAAAAAAAATAATCCATACACCAGATTACTGGTGTCCTCTGTTCATAAAATATCGGTAACAGTTACACTTGAACAGTTGTGGGTTGAAATTTGGAGGGAAACAACTCTGGGGAAGCGAGTTCCAGACAGATGCAGTTCGGGGAATGAAAGAATTCTGATAGGCAGAAGTTCTGCAATATGTCTGAGTGACATTCCAGTCATGAGCGCTACCAGATGCCCGTGTAGCACGAGAGAAGGCATGGAGAGGTGACACCATGGAAGCAACTTCGTCTGAGCATTTGCCAAAAAAATATCTGTAAAATAATGCAAGGGAGGCAACATTCCTTCTTACTTGCAAGGGAGGTAGTTTATATGTAATGGCAGGGTTGTTAATGATTCTAACAGCTTTATTCTGAATTTTGTCTAGTTGTCTTAATGCAACCTCTCCACAACCATTCCACAAGGGTGAGCAATATTCAAGCTGAGAGCGCACATGACTCTTATAAATTATAGTTAACTACTCATCGGCGAAGAAGTTACGGACTCTGTACAATAATCCAAGTTTCTTTGAGGCGGTTTTAGCAAGTGATCTGACATGAGAGGTCCAGCTAAGAGCACTGTTAAGTGAGACGTCAAGAATTTCAATACTTTTGGAGATGGGGATATTAGTAGCACTGAAGGTAATGTACGAATCTGGCAATATCTGTCTATTAGTAAACTGTATATTAGTTTTACTAGCATTAAAAGAGACAAGGTTGCTTTGTCCCCATTCACTGATTTTAGATAGATCTTGATTTATGGAGATGGCTGTACTGAGTTGAGAGGTAGAGATATTAGACTTTGTAAATGGATGTCTGAGTGTGAATGAACTATGTAGTGTTGAGTCATGTGCATATGAGTGAATGGGATTGTGGGTGGCAGATAAGAGATCATTAATATGAACCAGAAATAGGGTTGGTGCCAGAACTGATCCCTGTGGCACGCCAGCGTTAATTGAGTGGAAATTGGAATATACATCATCTACTTTTACACTTATTTTCCTGTCACTAACATATGAAGAAATCAAAGGAACAAAAGACGTTAGTCCATAGCAAGGGAGTTTGGACAGCAGGGAACGGTGCCATACTCTGTCGAAAGCTTTAGAGATATCAAGAGCTACTGCATGAGTTTCTCCAAAAAGATCAATTGATTGATGGATGGTATGAGTTAAGAGATTGAGTATGTCAATGGTGGATCTTTCGTGGCGAAAACCATGTTGTCTATCACTAATTAAGTTGTTGGATTCAGTATGTTTAACAATGTGCTTATTAATTAAAGTTTCAAATACCTTACCAAGAGAAGATGTGACAGCTATTGATCTGTAATTGGTGGGGTCAGACGAACTTCCTTTCTTCGGAACTGGGTGGATATTGGCTTCTTTCCATGAATTTGGGAATAAAGAAGTACTTATGCATAGTTTGAATAATTTAGCTAAGACAGAGTCAAGTTCAGGGGAACACTTTTTCTAAACAATTGGCGGAATTCCATCTGGGCCTGGAGCTTTGTTGGTAGGTAAATTGTCTAGGATGGATTTTACGTATCTTGTCTGTACTTTAAGTGGGTCAATTTCGGGAGAATCAAGTTCCAGTACTGGGACATTCTGGCTGGTATCGTCTATCGTAGAGTTTCTGGCAAAGGTACTGGCAAAGATATCTGCTTTCCCACGTGGGTCATTTGTAATGTTGCCATCTGAAGATTTTAGTGGGGGAATGGAAGATGACTTGTTAAAGTTATTATTGAAAGAATTAAGAGTTGACCAGAATATTCTATTGTCATTAGGGTTAAGTAGTTTTGATGCTTGCTTTTGAAGAAAATTTGATTTAGATAGATTTATTTATTTATTTATTTTTATGTGGAGAAGAAGGAACGAAAGGCAATGAGCCCTCAAAACTGTTCCTTCCAAGAGAAAAAGAAAATACAAGAGAGAGCCAGATTCAAGATCCGATCACTTCGAGATGCCTAGACACACTGCGTTTGAAAGACTGGAGATCATAGGAAGCAGGAAATACAGACAGAGGGAGACAGTTCCAGAGCTGACCTGTTGCATAAATGAAGGACTGGGAGTAACGGTTAACTCTTGCATTAGAGACTTGGACAGAAAAGGGGTGAGAGTTTGCTGCTAGACGGGTGCTATGCGCCCATCGTAGAAGTGGAGGAATGCATGCAGACAGTTCAGAGGAACAATGACCATTGAAGTAGCAATAGAAAAGAGATAAAGATGCAACATTGCGGCGAAGAGACAGAGGTTGAAGGGAGTCATTAAGAGGGGGAAAGTTAATGAGACGAAAAGCCTTTGACTCCACCCTATTGAGAAGCGCTGTATGTGGGGAGCCTCCCCACACATGAGAATTGTACTCCACACAGGGGCGGATAAAACCCCTGTATAGAGTCAATAATTGTGCAGGGGCAAAGAAGGAATGGAGTCAGCTTAGGACACCCAATCTTTTGGAAGCAGATTTTAAAAGAGATGTAATATGATCTTTCCAAGACAAGTCCCGAGCAAATGAAACCCCAAGCATGTTTAAGGATGATGCAGGATTAAGATGAGTATTATTAAACATAAGTGGGTATACCTGTGGAAGATTTTGTCGGGTTGATAGGTGCAAATTACTGAGTCTTTGATGCATTAAAAATAACCAGATTATTTTTACCCCAGTCAGAGATACGAGCCAAGTCAGACATTAGGTTTGCCATAGCCTCATCCCTTGCCTGTTGAAGTAACTGCTGAGATGGACGTTGTAGGAATCGAATGGAAAGGTGAAGGGTGGAGTCATCAGCGTATGAGTGGATAGGGTTAGATGTACAGCTTAGAAGGTCACTGATGAATAAAAGGAAGAGCGTTGGCGATAGGACAGAGCCCTGAGGAACACCACTGTTAATAGATCTAGGAGAAGAACGATAGCCGTCTACAACAGCTGCTATAGGATGACCAGAAAGGAAGCTAGAGATGAAGGCACAGAGAGAAGGATAGAAACCGTAAGAGGGCAGTTTGGAAATTAAAGATTTATGCCAGACTCGATCAAAAGCCTTTGAGATGTCAAGTGCAATGGCTAAGCTTTCGCCAAAGTCCCGAAAGGAGGATGACCAGGAGTCTGAAAGGTAGGTGAGAAGATCGCCTGTGGAGCGTCCCTGATGGAACCCATACTGACAATCAGAAAGAAGGTTGTGATAGGAAAGATGCTTTAAAATTTTTCTACTCAAAAACTTTTGAGATACAGGATGTTAAAGCAACTGGACGATAGTTAGAGGGTTGGGAATGGTCACCCTTCTTTGGGACCGGCTGAATGAGAGCAAACTTCCAGCAAGAAGGAAAGGTACAAGTTGACGGACAAAGGCGAAAGAGTTTGCCTAGGCAGGGTGTAAGCACAGAAGCACAGTTCTTGAGAGCAACAGGAGGGACTCCATCAGGCCCATATGCCTTATTAGTACTGAGGCCAGCAATGGCAGAAAATACATCAGCTGAAGAAACTTTAATGTTAGCCATGAGGAAGTCAGAGGGGGAAAGTGATGGAGGAACAGCACTGGAATCGTCTAAGGTGGAATTGGAGGAGAAAGTCTGAGCGAAGAGATCTGCTTTATCAGTAGAAGAAATAGCTACAGAGCCATCAGAGTAGAAAAGAGGAGGGAAGGATGATGAGGTAAAGTTTTTAGGAAGGTTTTTGGCAAGGTGCCAGAAAGAGTGAGAAGAGTTCGAGTTAGAGAGTTGAGAGCATTTTGTACGGATGAAATCATTTTTAGCAAAGCGAAGAACAGACTTAGCACGATTCCGGGCAGAAATGTATAAAAGATGTGATTCAGGGGTGGGTTGGCTCTGGTACCTTTTGTAGTCCCTTTCCTTGTTGTGGACAGCATTAGAACAAGCGTGATTAAACCAAGGCTTTCGTGCATTAGTCAAAGGATATGAGAAAGGAATGTATGCTTCCATGCCTGAGAGAATAATCTCCATAATGTGCAAGGCACACCCAGATGGCTCCCGGCCATGGAAGCAATAATCATTCCAGGGAAAATCAAAGAAGTACTGCCTGAGGGCCTCCCAATCAGCAGCTCCAAAGTGCCACAGACGACATTTTTTTGGAGGGTCTGCAGGCCGCACCGGAGAGATAGGACAGGTTAAGGTGATAAGGTTGTGATCGGAGGAGCCCAACGGAGAGAAAAGATTAACAGTGTAAGCAGAAGGATTAGTTGTAAGGAAGAGATCAAGTATGTTGGAGCTCTCTCCAAGGCGGTCATGGATACGGGTAGGGTGCTGTACAAGCTACTCTAGGTCATTAAGGATAGAAAAGGTGTATGCTTGTTTACCAGGTGGATCAGTGAAAGGAGAGGAAAGCCAAAGGTGGTGGTGAACATTGAAATCTCCAAGAATGGAGATTTCAGAGAAAGGAGAAATGGATAGAATGTGTTCCATCGTAGAAGTAAGATAGTCAAAGAATTTTTTATAGTCAGTAGAATTACAAGATAAGTAAACAGCACAGATATATTTAGTTAGAGAATGACAGGAGAGCCGAAGCCAGAGTGTAGAGAATTCAGGAGAATCGAGTTCAGGAACACGAGAGCAAGATAAGTTGTTGCGTATATATACACAACAGCCACCTTTGGCTTTGAAATGAGTATAGAGAAATTAGGAGGATACAGAAAAGGGTTTGCTGTCAGTTGCCTCAGACAGCTGAGTCTCAGTCAGGAAAAGAAGGTGAGGTTTAGAGAAGGAGAGGTGGTACTCAACAGAGCGAAAGTTAGAGGAAAGGCCACGAATGTTGCAGAAATGAAGAAGAAGAGAGTCAGACAGTGGTTCCAGGCATGATTTCTAGCAATTTTAAATTGGGAAAGTGATTCAGATGTTTTTTATTTTAAGTAAGAGTTATATGCTAATGACTTTTGGGCTGTTGCTCTGGCACAGTTGCCATCAAACCATTTTGGAGAGTTCGATCTTTTAGTGAACTGTTGACTTGGTATGAATAAATCCATACCAATTAGTATTAAGTTGCAAATGTGGGACTTGGTAGAATTGGGATCACTAGAGAAGAAAGACTGCCATGGAACATCAGCAAGATAATTTCTAAATCCATCCCAGTCTGCCCTATCAAGGTGCCATCGGGTCACCCTGACAGGTTCAGAACGGGGAGGTGTGGGAGGGTTAACTAATGAGGCTTTGATGAGATTGTGGTCAGAGGATCCAAGTGGTGACAGTACCTCTATCCTGTATTGATCTGGATTATTTGTCAAAAATATATCCAAGAGATGGGCATTATGGTCAGGATTATCAGGTATTCTGGTTGGTTGCTTTACCAGGTTGGTTGCTTAAGTAGGTTCACATGAAATATTTTGGTCTTACCATCTCCAAGCATCACCCTGTAATCATTTTCAATGATGATCTCAACGATTCCAAAGGGCCTTTACCTACTCAGGAGTAACTTATTAAAGTCTGTTGGCAGAAAGACTAGTACTTTATCACCTACACTTATATACCTACGTCTGACTCTTATTATAGTGATGCATATATAACTCCTGCTTTACTGAGACTATCATGAACCAACTTACAGGTGTCTTCTGGTCTCTTTCCAAGATCAGTTACATATTGGCAGGTACAGTATTAAATACCAGTTCCTGATTTTCTTGCCAACCCATACGTCTCTAAGCAAACTTAAAGGACCCTTAACAGTGTGACCACAAAGGAGCTTGACTGGGGAGCCTCTCTGTATGCAAATACAGCAGCTGGTAAGTAGCAGTCCCAGTTATTGGAACACTCCTGGCACTTCTTTCTGATCACTAGTTTAAGAGTACTATTGAATTTCTCATTCAGACCATTAGATATTGGATGATGAGGTGTTGCAAATGACTGCCTTACACTGATAAATCTGCAAACTTCTCTCATCAAGTTTGAGGTGAGCTGTGACCCCCGTCACTGAGAATCTTCTGCTGGAATTTTACCGTAAGCATGTTTTTATTAGAGAATCTGCTATTCTTTCTGTGGTAATATCTGGTAATCCCACTGCCTCTGGGCATCTTGCAGCGTTGTTCACTATTGTAAAAATGTACTTGTTTCCCTTAGCAGATGCTGGGGTGATGGTCCTTACCAGGTCAATAGCAATCTCCTGGAAGGGAAAACTCTGAGTTGCCCTTTGCCCAAAGGACATTTAGTTATCCTCTCTTTAGGAATAGTTCGTTGGCAAATATCGCAGCTCCTGCATCACCTTTTTACATCAACAGTAATGCCTGGCCAATAAAAGCATGACAGAATATTATCTTCAGTAGTCTTGACACAAAGATGACCCCCAAGTAGACATTCCTGTACTAACCTCAATGTCTTAACCCTTGTATCCTTTGGAACTAATAACTGCTTTACCTCCTTACCATTTGTGTTACATGCCCTGTACCCTGAACCACCTTCCTTCAGCATGGAGAAGTTTCCACTATTGGATTTCTGACATCAACTCAGCAGACACTGGAGACTTTGATCTGCCTCCTACTCCACACCAGTGACAGTAGCTTGTTGTCTGATGTCTGTCTAATGCACCTTTAACGGGAGTACCTCCTTCCCTCTCTCCTTCAGTTGTTGATGGCTAACTATTGCTCCTCCTAAGTCGACAGCTGTGACCTCCAGCTTCGCAAATGGGTCGTTTTTCTGCTGGATGAAGTATTCTTCTCCTTGTCACTCCTCTGAAACCGATGTTTTCACATTCTAACCTACTTGCCATGGCCTAAAACGTTGTCGTGAAAAACAGCTCTCGGTATGTTGCCAACAATTAGGTCACAAATGGCATCAGTAATACATGTTGCCTCGATCTCACCAGTGTAGTAGGGAGTCCGGATCGAAATCTGTGCAACAGGACAAATCTGAGCAGTACGATTGATGAGGACGCACTTCTTGTTGCTTCCAGTTTTCTCCTCGGGTTTTACGATTTTTTCTTTACCAGGACAGCTAGTTTCTCTAAGCACCTCGACTTCTTGATCCACGACGAGTCCTTCAACATCCTTTAAGCCTTCCTCTATTGAGCTTGATCCAACAATTAGAGGGACCTTTTCACCTGAAAGTAGAGTGACGGATGTTGGTTGGTGCTCTAGACAGTACATGCTCCTGCTTTGTTTTCCTTTCCTCCTTGATCTTGATTCTTCTGTGGCAACTTTGGGATTCTGCTGTACTGTCTGCAGTCCTTTGCAATGCATCTGGTACATGAACACAAGCAGCGTCTTTTAGGGCTCGTCTACACGATGAGTTGGACGTATTGTGGTCGAGCATTTTTCGGATCAGTGTCGAGGCATGAGGACGGAGCATGGTGCTGACGAATCATGGCTGTCTACATGATCAGTCGCGCAGCATGGTTTTGGAGCACAGCACCGAAACTGTTCGTCGAAACTGACCATGTAGACAGAAACACTAAACCACCTAAACATCCTGGGCAAGGACATGCGGGAACTTAATATTAGCGTGGCCACCTGCGTCAACCACAGCCACACCACACATGCTGTGCAGTAGGCAGGAGGAATGGAGTGTGTGCCGGTGCTGACAAGTCCGACCAGTGACCCACAGATGTCACGGGTGCCTTTTGAGTGGCCCAGATCATTGACATTACAACTAATCGAACTATACAGAGACTGGCCATGTCTGTGGAACGTAAAATGTGAAGAATAGAAAAATAGAGATGAAAAGTACAAAGAATATGAGTTTAATAATTATGTGAAAATTATTGATCCTACATACACTCTCGAGACTGTAAAGAAAATAATAAACACATTACGAAGCCAATATAGAAAGGAGATAAAACTAATCTCTACATCTAAGAAGTCTGGTGCCAGTGCAGGAGAAGTATACGTACAAAAGTTATGGTACTTCAACCACCTCGGGTTCCTGAGTGATGGAGAAACGCAGAGGACGGCCACATCAACCATGAACCCTCTGGATGAGGTGAGTTTGTTTCTCTGATTTACCCATCATTACCATATGGAAGTCATGAGCTGCCATTCGCCCACCCACCTATACATAAATTGTGATGTTCAAAAAACATGTGCCTCCAAGTGTTTACTCTTAAATTTATTTACTGAACAGCATTATGTATACATTAAACACTATTATATGCTGGAAATCCTTGTATGGAAAATAACACCATTACATAGCACATGTATACAATTTCATGACTAATAGTCCAAGTGAATGATATCATCCGAGTCCAAGCTTTTACAATAATGGTTGCAATGGACATGTAGCTTACATATTATCGGTTGTTGTGCTGCCAAGATACTGCACCCTCATGGTTGAAGTAACGTATGATTATTCCTCACGGACTCTTTTGGCCTCGATGGTGGGATTGCCACCTCTGGCTCTGAAAAGGGTGAGCAACTCATCCTCTTGCCTAACTACATTCACAAACGATTCCTGCTCACTATGTGTTTCTCTATATGGGTGTAGTACAGTGTTTCCTCAGAAAATTGTTGAGAACAACACAAGCCATGAGAATTTTCTCTGCTTTAGGTGGGTCTAATGCAATAGGACTACATAAAACCCGAAATCTATTGGCAAGAATGCCAAATGCACCTTCTACAGTTCTTCTGGCTCTTGGCAATCTGTATGAGAATGTCCTTTCCTCCCTAGTCTGATCTCGGAAGCTGTATGGTTTCATCATGAATGGTGTTACTGGAAATGCGTCACCAGCAACTAGGACATACGGAACACGTGTTTCGCCTCCAGCAAGTGTTGTGTACCCCGGTAGTCCCGCTTCACCTGATTCTATTACCTGTTGCAATTTACATTGGCTCCACACAACCCCATCTGACACAAGTCCATTTGTGTTAACATTAGCAAAAAGGAATTGATAGTTTGCATCCACCAAAGCCAATAGGAAAATGCTGTGAGATCCTTTGTAGTCGTAAAAATACGATCCAGACCCAGCAGGGGCCTAAATGACGACATTCTTGCCATCAATTGCACCTAAACAGTTGGGGAAATTCCATTTTTCTTCAAATTGGTTGGCAACGTTTATCCATTCCTCAGGGGTAGAAGGTGTCTGCAAAGAGTGTAAAACATGTTGGATCACCGTTAGTATCATGATCGCATTTATCACATTATAGCACTAAACATCACCTAAACGTTTGCCCACATCTCGTACTTCTCAAAAGGACAAAATGTTGTATGTTACACCAAATTATTAGCCATATTCTATTATCGTGTATGCTGAGATTATGGTCATGCTATTATTGATACTTGATTGTACATTTGCTAATTAAACATCTTATGTTAATCATTATAACGGTGAAATATCATTCATTACCATCTCAAGTTGCATAGTAGACTATGTAGGTACAGAACAGGCCATACATATATTACAATGTTACTTTATAAAACCCTAACAGCATGCAGAGTGAATGGGGGAGGACACTGACACAATACTACCAAGTGCATTGGATGTGAGCGGGGACACTAGGCCGTCATCTCCACCGGCAGGCCAGCCCTTACAGCTTAAGAAGAAATGCTGGAAGCCAGACACAATGGAAAGGGCCGTGGAATATGCACTCCATGAGCTACAAACAATGTTGACCTCCTCGGCCAGCATCAATGACGACGCCTATTGCATGGGCACGTTCATAGAAAAAGAACTGTGAAGTATGGAATCACAGCAGCATTCTATTGCCAAGAAATTAATATCGGATGTACTGTTCCGTGGTAACATGTGACTGCTTTGTCATGAGTCCTATGTCGTTTACCAGCAGGAGGAACGACAGTGTGTGTTTGTATCCCAGCAAGACACATGGCATGCCTTGGTCATGCACACATGTGGTAGTAAAATGTATCATATCAACAGGTTCACGCTGGTAAGACTGAATTGTTATTACGTTATTTGGTGTAGCAATCGTCAGTATACTTACTGTACCAGCAGGAATTGTTGTCTGATGAGTTACGATAAATTATGGGACTTGGTTCTAATATATAATAGCAGCATATGAAGCAACATTGTTTCATTACCCTCTGCACCAGTTCAGGGACACTGGTTCTCTCTCTTTTTTTTTTTTTTTTTTTTTCAATAATCCCCCGTTTCCTCGCTCACTGTTGCCATGGGGGGGCTTCGGAGATGTTGATTGGGTCTTGATGGGTGGGGAAGCTGTGGTGGGGTCTCGACTCTACCCTCTCCTCTCTCCTTGGGTCCCTGTCGCTGCCTCAACTAATTTTGCGAGATTCTTTTCCTTATCCTATTGCTTCTTCCTCTTCCCCTATCATCACCAAATAGTGGAGGCCTTTGGTGATGATACTAGTCTCCGCCCCTTTTTTCATCTCGGGTGAGACTACTCCCTCCCCATGTGTTTGCCGTGCATGGTGACCCGTATATTCCCTGCGCCTCTCTATCCGGGAGTTGAGTCCACCATGGGGCAGGGTGCAGTTCCCTGTGGTGGGCAACATGCTTCTTTGGTAGGGGGGTTGGGGTAAGGCGGGCAGTCCAGTGCAAATTGGCTGGCCGTGTGTTGACTCAGTCAACCTTGGCTAGGGTTTAGCAGGCACTGTTTGGTGGGCACCACATTGGTCTGTGGCTGTCACCCCACACCAACCCATGTCCGCGTATACCTCTCCCGCTAACCCTGGGGCTGTTGGGTGAGTTGAACCCAACATCAGCCTCCCCTCGTTGGGCTCCGTGGTGGGTGGGGGGGTGGGGGGGTGAAATCTACCTTTTTTGTTCTATGGACAAAGTTATCTCCTCAGACCTGATTATGGTGACGACCCAGGACTCCCTTTCGATTATGGCCTCGATCTCTTCCCCTCCTCCTACACGTTCGATTGCTTTAAACACCCCATCCTCCTCGCCTACTGTGTGTTCCACTCCTCTAGCTTCTGCTCTGTCTACTTCAGTCAGCGCTTCTACTATCGTCACACTTCATCCTTACCTTCCTCCTTCACCTCCTGCCTCTAATCCTTCGATGTCCTCTGTTTCCCTCTACCGACCTCGCCCTTCTTCCTATATCCCTGACCCCTCCCTCACCTCCCCAATTTTCGGTACGCAGACATGGTAAAAATTTTTCAACGTATACAACATGACCGACGACCTCTCACTCCACCTCCATCTCCTTTGACAAGTAGGCAGGGATGTCACCATCTCGGCCCATCCGAATGGTTCCCGCCTCCTTGTCGTTCACATTGCTACCCAAGCCAAGGTTACATCTCTGGTCAATAATGCAGGACAACCCATCTCCGTGTCCCCAGACATCCAGCTCAATTCTACCACAGGCACTGTACGTTTACCATCTTCGATGTCCTTCGGCCAGAGGGCTTTCCCAGATTATGCTAATGATATTGAACTAATCCTTTTGGAACAACATAATCTAATACTTTCAGTTCATTGCTATACAATTCCTCCTCGTGGATGACGCCAAGAGCCTGGTAATATTGTTAAACTAGTTTTTGCCTCTCGCAATCTGCCCCCCACAATCATCATTGGAGGCACTGTTCTCCCAGTACGCGAATATATTCCATCTCCTCGTCAGTGCACATCTTGTTGGCGCTTTGGCCATCCAGCCAAGTACTGCCGATCATCCACAGTGCACCAACTGTGCACTGGCCAGTCATACCACCTCAGACTGCATTTCCATCATCCGATGCTGCCCTAATTGTCAGGGTGACCATTCTGCCTCCTACTGACATTGTCCTGCCTATCTCTCTGAAGCAGAAGTGTCTAGCGTCTGCTGGAAAACTGGCCTTTCCCTTCATGAGGCTCGCCGCAGAGTTCGCGGTCTCAGTCATCATCCTAATGTTACTTATGCAGTGTAGCCCGTCCTCCTCCTGTAGTAACTTCTAATCCCAGAACTATTTCTTCTTCCCCTTCTGCGTCTGTCCCCTCTTCATCTCCTCTCTCCTCTCGCCTTCCCACCTCTCACTCTATACCTACTCCTGTAACTGTTGTCTCCTCTTCTCTTCCTCCTACCACTCCTATTTCCACCTCTCCCTCCTCTCTACCTAAACCCCTTTCTACCTCAATCCCCCTCTTACAGACTCCTCTTGTTCCTGTCTCTAATTCTTTCTCTGTTTTAGATTCCTCTACCCCTACCTCCTCTTCATCCCCTTCCTTACCTATTCCCTCTCCTCGTCCTGCCCCTCATTCCCAACCTCGTCCTCCTCTCACTAAAGTTCTGTCTCTCATACCGGCCGTTTGACGCCTCTGGCCCAACGTACCATCTGACCCCCACCTTCCTCTATGGTGGTACCATTCTTAAGTGGCAGTTTGGGTGGGGCACCAACCTCTGTACAGTGTTGCCACGTGTTCCATACCCGCTATGTGAACGGCTCATATATATATATGTAATAGGCATCACAATAAGATAAACACATAAGAATATAATGGTAATGTGTGTATTATAATATATGAAAGAACAGTAAATTTATTATGCATAAAATATTTATATGTCAATACAGAAACGTGGCATAATTATTTTACAGTGTTGCTTAAAAAAAAAGTAATCACTTTTATTGGCTGTTACCGTATTTCTGGGGTGGGTAATAATGTCACAATTATGATTATAAGAAAATGTGCAGGAATATAAGAAAAAATATGCCAATTTCTTAGTAAAAAAAATATATACATTAAAACCCTCGTGAGCGGGAACACTCACACACACCCAGCCTGACCTGGCCAGAGCTTCCTCTATCTCTTTCCTTTGTGTCCTTGACTCAGACGGGATGGCAGCTCAGCCAGCTCACTACTCGCATCTACATAGGAATACATTCAGGATTGCTGAAGCCACTTGTCCATGAATCGATTAACAACATTACAGCAGAGAACTGGAAGGATGCTGTGAGGCTTGCAGAAAACCTACAAGATGATGATGCAAAGAGAGATATGGTGATTGACCATTTCCTCGATTCTTTCATTGTCACCCTCACATCTTCTGATGAGGATTCATCGTAACTCATCTATGAGGGATAGAGGAAGAGGCCTGTTTGGGGATACCTCTTAAAAAAAAACGCGCCAAGACTTTTACCTCCTGGGTGGTGTGGAAATAAAGTCAAATTTACAATATGTACATTATAACCTAAAAGAAAATAACCAAAATGTACCCTAAAATACCACAGACGAGAGAGAGAGAGAGAGAGAGGGGGGGGGGGAAGGCAGACCAGGGGCAGTGTTGAGTGCAGCTGAGTGAGAGATGAAGGAAGGGAGGGAACGAAGGAGGGAGTGAGTGATTGAATGAAAACAAATCATGGCGCCACAACAACGAGATCATCTGGCACCATATGTAAAACAATAATATTTTTAAACATAATTAGATATAATAAAATCAAAATAAAGAAATGAAAGCACAAGTTTATAAGTCACTCGTAAAAGAAACAAAATTCCCAAGGGTGAAGCACATCTCCCCCAGGAGAGAGAGAGAGAGAGAGAGAGAGAGAGAGAGAGAGAAGGCAGGCAAGGGGCAGTGTTGAGTGCATTGTCAAGCTGAGGGAAAGATGAAGGGAGGGAAGGAAGGAGGGCGAGAATGACTGAATGAAAACAAATCAAGGCGCCTCAACACCGAGGTCGTCTGGCGCCATATGTAAAACAATAATATAATAAAAAACAAAATAAAGAAATGAAAGCACAAGTTTATGACACATAAAAGAAACAAAATTCCCTAGGGTGATGCACATCTACCCCCAGGAGAGAGAGAGAGAGAGAGAGAGAGAGAGAGAGAGAGAGAGAGAGAGAGAGAGGTATTGCATGTATGGAAAACGTGGCAACACTGTACAGAGGTTGGTGCCCCACCCAAACTGCCACTTTAGAATGGTCATAGTCTAGTGGTAAGTGCAGACTACCCCTGCCCATCATCCTGCTTCTCCGGCTCATAAAGTTCGTGCAACGAATACCCGTCCCTCTCGATTGATACACTCTCCCGCATCAAAGTCTACACCTCAGCAGTCTCCTCAGCCATGTCCCCGGACTACTCCACAGCCGGCTAACTGTTGCACAAAACGCTCTGGAGATGACGACAGTGAAACGATCCCCAAGATTATGGATTACATTTTAACTTCTACGCCAGATTCAGCAGACAATGCTGTACCCTCTCCTTCCACCCACTCTGTTGAAGTTCATCCTGTGTCACCTGACCTCCCTCCTACTCCTATCCCTCCTTCATCTCCCCCTCCTTCACCTTCTGTCTCCTCCTCCTCTTTACCCCCCCTCTTCTTCCACTTCCAGTACTGCATCCCCTCTATCTCTCCCCATGCCTCCAGGCTATGGTGACCGTCCTGCTCATCCACCAGTTCCACCTTCTACCCCTATTCCTGCTATTGTAACGACTCGATGATTTATTATTCCGTAATATATTTTCCAGTGTACTATATTTTACTCCCAGTGTAATTTATTTTACTTCTTATGTATTTATATTTTACTTCCTGTGGGTTATATTTTATCCTTAGTATTACTTTCCTTTTATCTTTCCTAGACACTATTTCTCTGTTAGGTTTTACTTTTATTTGGTGTTTTAAAGTTTTAGAAACATACATAGTCTTACGGCCCACCGCAAACTTCCCAACCAGACCTCGTTCTTCCTAATAGTTATTAGTTTTTATTTTACACAATGGCTTCCATCATACAATGGAATATCTGCAGTTTTACTGCACATCCACCAGACCTCAGGTTTTTAATTTCTCAATATAACCCCCCGATTCTCTGCTTACAAGAGACACACCTCCCCCCCCCCTCCCTCCATTCCGTCTTATTCATAAATGAGTCTACCACATTCCAGTATGATACCTGTCTCCTGATACATGTTGACATTCCTTTTCAAACCCTTTCAGTTACGACTACTATCAAATGTACCTTCGTTAGAGTGTTGCCATCTCGGTGGATTACAGTGGTCTCACTATACATCTCCCCTTCAGTGCCCATCAATTTTACTGACCTCGATCAACTTTTATCTGCCCTTCCCCCTCCTATCCTGCTTTTAGGTGATTTTAACTGTCAGAACCCCCTCTGAGGTGAGTCTTTTAACTGCATGTGGGTGCTCCTTGGAGGAATTCCTCTTTGCCCATGATTTATACATTTTTAACACTGATTCCCCAACCCTTTTTGACAGCTGTACCCAAACTTTCTCTGCCATTGACCTGTCCGTCTGCACCCCAATGCTTTCCTTGGACTTCACATGGTCGGTCTTGAATGATTACTGTGCCATGGACCATTTCCCAATCCTCCTAAACCCTACGTCATACTATCCGGTCTCCGGCCCTCCTTGATGGCGCTTTGATAGGGCAGATTGGGCAACCTTTACATCCTAAGCTGTTCCTCCCACTCCTCTTCTGTTCTACCATGATCAAACTGCTATGCTTTCCTGTTTCCGTGCCTTTCTCCTTACGGCTGCCCGAGCCTCTATTCCGCTTACCTCCCGTCCCAGGTCATCGAAATGTGTGCCATGGTGGAATAACCAATGCACTTCAGCACTCCGGGTCAAGAGGGCCAGGTGGAAGAGCTTCCATAGGAAAAAGGGCACTGCGTCGGAGGTCCAAGCTTTTATACTTTTTCAGCAAGCTAATGCTCTCCTTCGCTGCACAATCCATCGATCAAAAAAGGATAGCTGGATGTCTTATGTTTCTACTATTGTCTCAGACACACCCATTCCACAGATATGGTCCCGCATCAGGAAATTAGCAGGTAAATGGTCACGAACTCCAACTCCAGTCCTCACCACCAATGATGGAACCATAGGCAATGTTTTTCTGGTCACCAGTCTTCTGGGTCACCATTTTAATCAGATTAGCAGTGGGTCTCATCTCCCCCCTACATTTTTAACAACCAAAAGACGTTCAGAACGGATGCCCTTACGGTTCACACTGTTGTCAGATGCGGCGTACAATGCCCCTTTCTCCAGCTCGGAATCAAAGCGGCTCTAACTGCTTGCGGTTCTACCTGTGAGGGACCTGATGGAGTACACTACAACATGATAAAACATCTGTCCCAGCCGGCCCTTCACTTTCTGCTTAAAATATATAATACTATATGGTCCACTGGGAACTTCCCTAATGAATGGAGACAGGCCTACCTCCTACCATTCCTTAAACCTGGTAAATCTGGGTCATCACCTGGAGATTATTACCCTGTTGCTCTTGTTAGCTGTCTATGCAGACTGATGGAACGTTTGGTCAACTCTCCCCTAAGGTGGCATTTAGAATCACGTGGTGGAATCTCACCCTTACAATATGGTTACTGCAAGGGGCCGAGTACCCTAGACCCCCTGATGAGGCTAGCAACCTTTGTCCAACAAGCCTTCACTAACTCAAAGGTGGTCATAGCTGTGTTTTTTTTATCTCAAAAAGGCTTATGATACAGTCTGGAGGTATAACATTCTCCGTGTTCTACAACACTCCAGAATTAATGGCAATTTGGGTGTCTTCTTACAGAGCTTTCTTTGTAACTGGACCTTCTGTGTACACCTTCAGAATGTCTTATCCCGGTCTTATGTACAGCATGAGGGTGTCCCACAGGAATGTGTGCTTAGCACTACTCTTTTTATCCTTGTAATAAATGATATCGTTTCGTCACTCCCACATGGTGTTCGTGCTTCATTGTATGTAGATGATTTTGCTATATATGCCACTGGAGAGGATGTCTTGGCCTTATGAGCCCTGCAGCAATCAGCTATAGATGCCGCTGCAGGGTGGGCCATGGATCATGGCTTTAAATTCTCCCCCACGAAATCCTGTGCTATAACTTTTATGACCCGTCATTCAATCCCTCAACCCCCTCTTACACTATATGGTACCCCCCTGCCATATCGATTATCAGCCCCTTTCCTTGGCCTTGTCTTTGATTCTCGACTGACTTAGTCCCCGCATCTTATTTCCCTTAAGACCTCTGCTTCCCTCAGACTTCGGTTATTACAAACTCTTAGTCATATGTCCTAGAGTGCAGACCGTACAACTCTGCTCCGTCTCCATACTGTCTTAGTTTTGTTGAAAATTGATTATGGCTGGCAGGTTTATGCATCTGCCTCATCTTCCTCCCTTTGTTGCCTAGATTCTGTTCACCATCATGGTTTACGTCTGGCGTTGGGTGCTTTTCGCCCCACCCTGGTTACACGCCTGTATGTCGAGTTGGGTATACCCACTCTGTCCTCCAGACGTGACAAGCTAACTCTTCGTTACCACATTCGCCTTCTTCAACACCCATCTGCGGGTTTCCCTTCCTCTGTTATGCACCTCCCCTCTCCTTTTCCACCCTCATTAGCTTCATCTTTTCCTTGTAGGGTCTCCAATTTACTTGCATCCTTTTCTTTCCCTGCTATTCCAGTTCTTCATCTGAGAGATTCTATGTTTCTGCCTTGGCTTCTTCCTCGCCCTATTGTTTGTGATGCCCTGCTCTCTCGCCCAAAGTCCTCTTCCACCTCCCAGGAACTCTATCATCTTTTTATGGATCATATGCGTTGTCACTCCTCAGCGACCCCAGTGTACACAGACGGCTCTAAGTCTTCTGTGGGCTTTGGTTTTGCTGTTCTTTTCCCAGACCATACCTATCAGATCCTCCTTCCACCAGTTGCCAGTATTTTCACTGCCGAACTGCTGGCCATTTTACTGGCGCTTCATGTTATATACCGTTCAAGTTTACATGTTAGGACTCCATATTATAAATACAATCAATTATAGAAAACATGATAGATAGATAGATAGATAGACAGACAGATAGAAGCAGCAAGTCAGAGGTATTGTGTCTGCAAGAATCGAGCAATGCTAAACATGCTTACACACTCTAACTCAAGGAATGCTTTATAGGCACACGACAGCACCTAGTGACCATACACACACATACTCACACACAGGTTTCTAGAACATTCCAACAACAGTGTAACACACGTGACACGACCCCTGCTATACAAGAATTTAGGAAGCAGAGCTCAGAAGGAGGTTAGCCATAGAACCGGCAGGTAGTAGGGAGAAGGAGCCTAGCAACATGGGCGAGAGGGTGGAAGAGAAAGAGAGAGAGAGAGAAAGAGCAAGACAGGGAGGTTAGCTCGCGGGACTCTATACTTCACTCGTGTGTGAGAGACTTTGTTAATATTTCCAAGACAAATAAAAATAGTCCCATACTAATCTTTACCTCTCCTGTCAAAGTTATTGTAAGATATGGCGGCAGCGAACGTACGAACCTCGTCTACGAATCTACAGTGAATTTCTACAAAAGCAGGCGAGACTCTAACCAAGATTAGCTTCAGTTCTACAGTGAATTCCTACAAAATACAAGTTACAAGCCTATGAGTCTACAAGCCTACGAGTCAACGAGTGTACAGTTGATTCTGCATTATCAAGATTGAAAACAAAAAATACCTCTCGCAACCAATAACTCACAACCAGCTCCTGACAGTATTCTCTCCAACCAGCCCCCTCCGTCTCCCTGATCATCATGCTGATTTGGAGGTGAAGAGGTCACAGGACGCCTTGCCAATAGTTTAACAATGTACTGATACAAACAATCTTGCAATTTCTACGACGAACCAACGAACTACAACCATCTACAATCAACTACAAGTAACAACTCTACGAGTCGTCTGTATAATCTTCTACATGCACCTACAAGTAGCGGCAGTCTTCATCCCACAACGAGTACATCACAAGAGAAAAGGACCGAGAATACATCGAGGAAGAAAAACATAACAAACAAACGAAGAGCGAGATACGACTCACAACTCACAACCACCAGACCTCACCCTCCTCTCTCTGCTACCTCCACCCAACCTCCACCGCTGACGCAGGAGTGCGAGAAGGTCAAGACGACGAATCAAATACCAAGTCCATATTCACAACTGATCTTACTCACTCTTCACTCAAGTTACTCATCGCTACTCATTTACTCACCACAGCTACCACTGTGGGAAGTCGATGTTACCATACATGTTTGCTGACACGACGCCACGCCTATCAACGTGTGTCTGACACCCCACAACACGTCAATCAACCCGTGAAGAACAACGCTATCACCACGTGCAACACCACTCACACCATTCCCACCACGGTAAAACTTAGTGAGTTACATAGTTATTTCATTTATACAATACATAGTGATAGACAAAAAAAACTACTGCACAAACATATAATACGTGCTACATAATTACAACTTAAATACATATACCTAATTCAATTATCTTCATAATTCAATCATTAAATACTTACACCAACAATAAATATTCTACACTGTATATATTCATTCATTTATTATAGCATTTATTTACTACCAACGAGTGTTACCATTTATACCTACGTAAAATACGTGTTTCATACATACAACTATACATTATAACATCTACAAAGTAGTAAAGAAAATATACTATCACAGTTACTCAGTGAGCGATTAAAAGAACTGTATTAAACATTTATTAATTAAAGCTACCTAGTGGAAACAGACAAATTAAGTTACAAGGAAAACCAGGAAAAGAAAAAAAATGGCCAACACAAATGACGTTAGCAAGAATGAACAACATCTTCCACACAGTCGTGAAGACAGATTTCCACACAGTGCTGACACATATATTGCCCACGATAGGTACAAGTGAACAAGTGTCTATAGTTATTACTGTATATAGTGTATATAGTTAATACTGTATATAGTGTATATATATTTTTTATATTAAATAACAAAATTTGGGGCTATAAAATATAATTTTCAGTAACATCTGTGCAATATAAACTAAACCTTAAAAAAGGTCCCAAGGAAATTAGCCAGCAATTATGCAACCTCGAACAATACCGAAAAATCGTAGACAAACGAAGAAAAACAAACTATAGAAAATCAATACATACAAAAAGAGAAAAAAAGAAAAAAGAAATACAATATGATCACATAACAAACAAATGAAAATAAGTGTGTGTTACTACAAATGCCAAAATACCACATAAACTCCTCCTATAAGTTAAACAAAAAGCAAATTAGTGTTCTCCACAAGCAAGTGGCATGGCACATCACATAAACTCCTATAAGTGAAACAAAAAGATAATTAGTCTTCTCCACAAGCAAGTGGCGGGGCACATCATCACATAAACTCCTATAAGTGAAACAAAAAGATAATTAGTGTTCTCCACAAGCAAGTGGCATGTCACATCATCACTATCATCAACCGCAGCATGACCAGATTCAATGTCAGGACTGCAATTATTACAATTATGTAACTACAAACGATATGTAACAATTATGTAATGGCAAACGATTGCATTATATTACACTTCCTACGATTATGTAACGACAAACGATATGTAACAATTATGTAACGACAAACGATTGCATTATGTTACACTTGATACAATTATGTAATTACAAACAATATGTAACAATTATGTAACAGTTGCATTAACAAGATGTAACTTTTATGTAACTTTAACTACATTTATAAGGCCAACAAAATTATGTAACAGTTTTTTCATTCATTCATTGCTAGACGCCATGTATCCCAAACGGGGTGGCCAAGGGCTTAGAGTTAATTGTTTTACAGGGAGGAGCACTAATCCTCCACCAACCCCACTTGACACGTAGGGATGCCAACAGCATCTGGTGTTCCCAGGCGGTCACCCATCCAAGTACTAACCAGACCCAACGTTGCTTAACAAAATGTAACTACAATTATAAGGCCAAAACAATTATGCATTACCATAATATTATGTAACAGTTCATAAAATGTTACAATTATGTATTACTACAATGTAACAATTACAATACAATTATGTAACGATGCACAATGTTACAATTATGTATTAACAATGTTACTACAATATTATGTAAAATCATACAATTTTACCACAATTCTGTATTACCAGAATCATCATACAAGATAGGTGAAATATTAGACATTACTAAAGGGATAACTCAATATATAATGTAATAACCTAGCAGTATTACCATTGCACAATTATATGCGTATGTCTGTTATACATACACATCTTACAAAATGTCATACAACAACCATTGCATTAATTCAAATATGCATACAACTTGTTTAAAATGTAATATTACTAGATCATTGCAATTTACCTTGAATATTATATGTATACAATATTATAATCAATATTATGTATTAATGGATTAGCATATATCAATGATGATTGCTGTCAGAGGACCTCCAGCGGCGTGACCAAGCAATGTTAGGACTCCATATTATAAGTACAATTAATTATAGAAAACATGATAGATAGATAGATAGATAGATAGACAGATAGAAGCAGCAAGTCAGAGGTATTGTGTCTGCGAGAATCGAGCAATGCTAAACATGCTTACACACTCTAACTCAAGGAATGCTTTATAGGCACACAACAGCGCCTAGTGACCATACACACACATACACACATACTCACACACAGGTTTCTAGAACATTCCAACAACAGTGTAACACACGTGACACGACCCCTGCTACACCAGAATTTAGGAAGCAGAGCTCAGAAGGAGGTTAGCCATGGAACCGGCAGGTAGTAGGGAGAAGGAGCCTAGCAACATGGGCGAGAGGGTGGAAGAGAGAGAGAGAGAGAGAGAGAGAGAGAGAGAGAGAGAGAGAGAGAGAGAGAGAGAGAGAGAGAGTGAGACAGGGAGGTTAGCTCGCGGGATTATACTTCACTCGTGTGTGAGAGACTTTGTTAATATTTCCAAGACAAATAAAAATTGTCCCACACTAATCTTTACCTCTCCTGTCATTGCATGACAAAAAAAGGAACGAAGATTATCTACTTACAAAACTACTCAAGTATAACAACCGCTCGTCCACGAGTATAATATAAGTATAACTGATCTACAAAACTTCATTACAAGCACTTACAAAGTTATTGTAAGATATGTAATATTACTAGATTTTATTTTCACATTCACTAAGTGCACTACATGGTATTCAGTCTATCCCGGCCAGCAACCCGCTAGTGTTGGAGATATAGGAATGATTGTTCCATATTACCACCAGATTGAATCTGTCTCCTTCTGTTGGGTCCCAAGCCATGTTGGCATATCGGGTAATGAGAGGGTTCATTGCCTGGCACGTGCAGCTGTCACCTCTCTCTCTGTCACACCTGGTCCTATCCCAGCAACTGATTATTTCCCGATTGTTACCTGTCTCCATGGCCAGCGGTGGCAAGCAGAATGGACATCTACAACTGATAACAAACTCCGCTCCATCACACATACTGTCACTCCCTGGCAGTCGTCCTCCCATTGCAACAGGCATTGGGAAACAGCCCTAACCCGTCTGCGCCTTGGTCACACGCGTATCACACATGGCTTTCTAATGTCAGGAGGCACTCCTCCGATCTGTCAATGTTGTCAGGTTCCACTCACCATCCACCATCTTTTGCTTGACTGCCCTCAGTTCCACGCCGTGCGCAGATGGACTCTCCCGTTCCTTTACTCCCTTGGACATCCCCCTACCTTAGTCGATCTTCTTGGTGAATCCCCCGTGTTTTCCATCACACACCTCATGCACTTCCTATCTCAAACCCGTATCTTGCCTCACATTTAGTGTCTACCCCGTCTTCCCCTTTGCTTTTATTGCACCATAGCTTACCCATCATTTTTATGCATCGGTTTTAGTGCCATATAGTACTCTTGGGCTTGGTGCTAGGTCTTATTACTTACTTACTTACTTTTTCAATAAATATCACTCATTCTTTCATCACTGACGGGACACCTACGCTGTATACAAGGGCATATTATAGTTATTAATATATCCCTTATATACTGATACCCACTACCGACACTGTTAATGTCCAGTATGAAACCATGTTAATGTTATCAACACAGCATGCTATTTATGGATATACAATATAAAAGTATTATTAACAATATTTCCACCTGATTTAAACAATACAGGCAAGGAATGAAATTATGTAAATATAGCAGTTATGAGCATTCAATATAGTACAGGGATGAATAAACAAATGTACTGTTTGCATGCATACATTGTCGTGTACAGTTACATGCATTACTCGGATGGTGAAACTCAGTCCTATAGTATTATCTGATATGATTGTGGGTTCATGCACACGTATATTACTGAACACAAAAGGCATACCTTAATATATTCATTCCTTAGTGCTTTGTAAATGGCATCACATGTCTCGGGAATGATTTTCATGAGGGAACACCAGGAGATACGTGAAGTGTACACGTGGCTTCTGTAGCTCCCACCTGTTGCTAAATATCTCAGTGTCACTTCAAGTCATGCTCCTGCACTTATCGCGTCCCTCATATTTGTGTCAGTCATTAATATCAGTGGACGCACTTTATCTAGGAGTGTGGTGAACAATTCAGGGCTCATCCGAATGTAGTGGTTTACGTCCTCTTGGTTCCCTCACTGCAGTTCACTGAACAGTTTGGTGTAGCTTTCACATCGTTTGTTTTTCAACCATGTCCTAACCCACACACTCCACACTGGTTTTCTTTTCTTTAGTATCATGTCCGTGGCAAGAACACACAACAGTGCAGCCATCCGCTGCTGTCGTCTCTATGTTGGACCCATACACCTCTCCTACACCTCTCCTACACAGCAGTCTGCCTCACACTCTGATACCGTCTGTGAGAAGGTACTGTGTAGACTGCTCTTCCGCTATTCATTCCTCAGCACCATGATCTGTCCCCATACCTTGACACTGATCCGAAAAATGCTCGACCACCATACGTAGCAACTGATCATATAGACAAGTACTTGAATTTAGTTCCCGCGAGTCAGTGCCCAGGAAGGTTAGGTGATTCAGTGTTTCTGTCTACACGGTCAGTTTAGGAACAGTTTCGGTGCCATGCTCCGAAACCACGCTGCGCAACTGATCGTGTAGACGAGCCCTTACTCTTTCAATAAGACTTGAGTTACTTGACTTGCACAGGGTTCTCCTATGCACTAGCAGTTCCTTCTAGTTGGACCACCATGTGCCGTGAAGTATTGCTTAGTAAAGCTCCTTTAGTGACTTGGGGTTACGTTCTTCCAGGAATACCCTTAGATCGTAATGGGACTTCCACAAGACCTATTCCTTCAGTACTAAATCAAGTAAATTGTCTTAAATCTAATCAATCTGAGATATTTCAATTCATCTTTCGAAATACCTTGTCATACCTGCGGAAAACTGACTCACCGTTTCACATTTTTCAGGGAAAGTGTCATGAAATTATTGATGATATCGTTCCTGTGTTGGCATGGACAATTGTGAGATAACCTTTTTCACTTTGACAGTCTTCAGCACACTCAGGTGATAAGCGCACACACGCTTGCAGTGCCTCTCCTGTTAACAACGAACTCAAGTTGGTAGCCCATACCTTTATTTCCCATCCATGGGTCTGAGCATGTCTTTCAAATCTTTTTATTTATGCATCAATGACATCAGTATTTTCGTCGACCTTAGGGAGCTTAATCTTAAAGACATTTTGAATGTCTAGGATTAATTGTTCCTTGCTGATGAATATTTAATCACTTAGCAAGTTCAAGTTCTAACTCTTTTGCCTCTAAGGCTAACTGAGCTTGTAGCTTTGAGTTTTCATCTTTCTGCTTTGCCTTTTCATCTTCCCTAGCTTCCGCGCTTCTTTGTCTTTCAGCCTGAAACAAGGCCTATATAAAATCCTGTAATTCCACTCCATCGTAACTAAGTTTTTCTACCAGGGCCGCATACTGATTCTTTAAATCATATTCACTCCTGATGATCAAGCGCAAGAGAGGCGAACACTTCATATGTTCACTAAAATACTGGTAAATCATTAAGATTCTTAACAAACTCTGGCATTGATTCCCGGGTCTGGGCACCATATTTGTTATACGTTCACGGGATAACAGAGGTATATGGAGGAAAACCTTGAAGGTGCGATTTTTTTTTTTCATTTTACTTTATAAACTATTTACATACATACAGTTCCAAAAACTTCACAACGCCATCGGGCGAGATCTAGGACGAAGGTCATATTATCCATCAAAAATCACAGCTGTAAAGCCACACTACACAGTTCAATATTTTCCGGCACACACACACACACACACACACACACACACACACACACACACACACACACACACACACACACACACACACACACACACACACACACACACAAAACACCGTAAATCTCTAATAAATCCCAGTACCAAGCCACAAAGCTTAATCAAACATATCTTGGCACAAACACAATATCTTGGCACAAACACAATATCTTCGTACAAGCACAGAACCTTGGCACAAGGAGCCACTAAAGTAAACTTCCAGGTGGAGAGGTTAAGTTCCAGTCTTTCCTTATGGTACTGCTGACCCTCTGCTCAGCCGGCCTGTACCACACGAATCACCAGACACGCTGCTTTGCTCCAGACTGAGACCTTTCTCCAACTACTGTCTCTCATCTCACACCTCTCCACATCGCCTCTGCTAAGCACTGTGGGTAATTATAAAAATACACAGAGTACAAATTAATAATAATTCCCAAGCGATAAGAAATAACTGGATCTCACTATGTGATCAATTATCACTAAAAAGTTTAACAATAACTTATAGAGTAAATTATCTCTGCGTGATTCTGTACAAATTCATGAATCAAAACACTGATCCCAGAGTCCAAATGATTCATAACGAAACGAAACATAAACTATGAATCTTGAGAAAATTACAAGACAAAACTCATCCCTGCTTCCTAGGTCGTAGGTAACATCACAAGGTTGTAATTTACATCCGGTGACTACACACAGATCTACCGTACACAGTGACTGTTTTTGTCAGAACTGTAACAGTTTCCATTTAGGCAACGGCTTACGAAAGTAGAATATCATTTAGGTGTCCAGTTACACTACTGAGAAAACATGGCCATTGAAATCAAAGTTACCAATATGAAATGTATTTACTGAACACATGAATGAATCATTTAAAATGAAACCCATCATGTTAGGCTATAATTAAAGACACATGCATGGAACTGTTATATATAAGATATATTTAATCATTATACTATTGAATATTATTTTAAATATACTAAACTCAGTGTTGGTTACTTCGTTCTTCCGTGATCCCTCCGTCGCTAGAGACCCTACACTGGACAGCCGACATATTGGTGCAATAAGTGGATGTTTGTTGTTGTTTTAGATTTGTCCATCTAAACAATCTTCATATGAAGAGATGGAGATTAAAAAGGAAATCTTCAGTTGCTCAGATTAACAAAATATACTACAACTATAGCGACATTTCATTCACCTACGAATCATATATCACAGCAGATAAGGAAATGTATTATTACACGAATATGCAGTCCGCCAGCTCCCTGGCTGTGAGGCGTTGGCACAAACATGGCGCCATGTCGGCAGACCAATCAGCCAGCAGTTGAAAATATTGGCAGTCCAGTCTCTCTTTTTGTAGGGTCTCCATCCGTCGCTACTGGGCCAACCGCCTTTCTTTTGTCCCCCTTCAAGGTCGAGGAATCATCACATAATATACTAAAGGAGGATACAAACGATCAGTCAGACGCGGATCCTATGTACAGTATTAAATCATACATGTAGAAGAAAAACAAGAGAGACATGCGAAATTAGAAATAGAAAATGCAGTATCACTCTAAGCAATCGTATGTTATTCCACCTATGTAATGAAATACACCCACAATTATTAACAAAAATGCATGCAAATAGATACTCAAAAACAACCTCACGATCTCGCACGAAAATGCGGACACACACACACACACACACACACACACACACACACACACACACACACACAAATAAAAACACATTCACAAAAATAAAAAATAGCTAAATCTCCACGAAAAAGAATTCAGAAATACATAAACACAGCTATACAGACAGATATAAGCACACACACACACACACACACACACACACACACACACACACACACACACACACACACACACACACACACACACACACTCAAGCACACGAACATACTAATGCACAAAGGAAAAAAAAACACAAACGTTCAACCTCACAGGAACACAGACCCAAAAACACACATGCTCATAATCAGAGAGAGAGAGAGAGAGAGAGAGAGAGAGAGAGAGAGAGAGAGAGAGAGAGAGAGGAATCCTCTCCTGGTCTAGTACTTCAGTGTGGTTAATTATGTAGGTGAGAACGAACTCATTTTGAGTCTCAAGTGGTGAATGTCTGTTCGTTTGTCTGTCCGCTTGCCTCTCGTACGATGGTTTGTGTTTTCACCGTAGCATAATATACTCTTAATTATCTGGGGATACTGAGAATAAAATAATAATACCGATGGATCTCAGGGTGTCTACTTATCATTCTTTCGGCTGGTCTTTTGATGTGTCTGTCTGGCTGTCTTTTAAGTTCTTCTTGCACGAGGCCGTGATCTCAGCTTAAGTTAAATCGTCTGGTGATGGGAAAGAAAAAACAGTCATCACTCTAAAATGATTATTCAGAGACTGTCTGTCCATCTGTCTATCTGCCTGCATCATATTTTTGCCATTACGATAGTGTTGCTTTTCTACCTTAGCCTAATAACATCGTCCAGAGGTAGCAAGAGTAAAATACTTTCATTGCAAATTAATGATGCAAAGAGTGCAAAAAGGAAGAAATACTCTCTTTCCCCCCTGTCGTTCAGTATGTCCTCCTGCCTGTATTTGTCTATCACCTTTTCCATCATGGAGCGGGACTTCTCTCCTAAGTTGAATAAAACTGCTCGACAGCAGCAAGCGTATGCTTGCCTATCTTTCTACCATTTCCTATGTCTGTCTGTTTGCCTGTTCTGGAGAGTGATGGACTGTGTTTCTCACCTAAATCTAAAAAAAAACATGTAACGGTAGTAATATCTATCTATCTATTGCCAGACGCCTCAATCCCGTTTGGGGTGGCCACAAACAAATCGCCTCCAAGTCGCCCTGTCCCCCGCCATCTCACTGCCCTGCTCCCAACTCACACCCCCCTCTCTCATATACCTCTCCACCCCATCCCTCCATCTCATCCTCGGCCTCCCCCTCCCTCTTCCCCCCTCCACCTCACTCACATACACTCTCTTCGTCAGTCTTTCACCCTCCATCCTCTCCACATGGCCAAACCACCTCAGTGTGTTCCTCATAACGCTTCCTATCACATCCACATCCACACCACAACGCTTCTTTATATCCTCATGCGTCACCCTGTCTCTCCATGTGACTCCACAGGCTCCTCTTAAATAACTCATTTCCACTGCTCTCACTCTTGACTTGTGTCCTTCCAACAACGTCCAAGCTTCACTTCCAAACGTTAGAGTTGGTATCATAATACTGTCAAGTAGTAACTTTTTCACTTCCATGCTCACTTCCCTGTTTCTTATCACTGCTTTCAAAGAACCAGCAACCTTTCTACCCTGCTGTACCCTTTCAAGCACTTCACTCTCCAAACCTCCATCCTTACTCATCACACTACCCAAGTACTTAAACGTACTCATATTTTCCAATTCCTCACCATCCAACCTCGCTGTACATTCACTGACTTCACCTCTCTCAAAGACCATCACTTTACTCTTCCCTACATTCACCTTTAGATTCCGTTTCTTACACACTCTCCCAAACTCATCCACCAAGCCTTGCAGCTCCCCTTCGTCTTCACTCAACAACACAGTATCATCTGCAAACACAGTACAGGGAGTTTCCAAACACTATCCTCTCTCACCAGGGCCACTCAAAAATCCACTACCCTGCCTTGTACCTCTTTTATTACCCCATCCATGTACAGATTGAACAACCATGGAGACATGACACATCCCTGCTTCAACCCAACTTTCAAAGCGAAAAATTCACGTAATTCACCATCCACACGCACTGCAGCCTTCGCACCATCGTACATACTCTTCACAGCATTCAACAACTTCCCATCTACTCCATACATTCTTAACACTTTCCACAGTCCTTGTCTATCCACTCTGTCATATGCTTTCTCCAAATCCATGAAAGCCGCATACAACTTCTTTCCCTTCTCTAGAAACTTTTCCACTAAAGATCTAAGAATGAATATCTGATCTACACAACCTCTTCCCTTCGTAAAGCCTCCCTGTTCTTCTCCAACTAATTCCTCTGTTCTTTCTCTAACTCTGTCAATAAGTATCCTACCATACACCTTTCCTATTATACTAAGAAGACAAATGCCCCTATGATTACCACACACTTCTTTTTCCCCTTTTCCTTTGTACAAGGGAATAATTATACCTGACTTCCAATCCTCCGGGACTCTACCTTCCTCCCAGGCCAATCTGCACATCTTCCACATTCATTCTACTACTATCTCTCCCCCATGCTTCAGCATTTCACCACACACTTCATCAATTCCTGGGGTTTTCCCTGCTTTAACTTTCTTCATTGCTTCCACAACTTCTATCCTACTGATTTCTTCCTGTCTTCTCACCTCCCTCCTTCTCCCAGCCATTCCCCAGCCACTTATACTCGCATTACTTCCATCCTCTATGTTCAACAATTCCTTAAAGTGTTCTCTCCATCTGCTCACTTTTTCTCCCTTCTCCACTAGTAATCTACCATTTTTATCTTTCACTCCCCTGCTAACTTCACTTTCGCCCTGTCTTACTCTTTTCACCTCTTTTCAGAACATTTTCTTACAGTCCCTCCACTTTACACTCAAATTCCTTCCAAATTCCTCATCCACTCTCTTCTTACTCTCTCTTACTAATCTTTTCACCTCTCTCTTTCTTTCTACATACAACTCTCTCTTCTTCCTCTCAACTTCTTCCACGCCCCTATTTCTCATCCATTCATTGTATGCTTCTTCTTTTGTGCCACAGCCTGTCTCACCTCTTCAGTCCACCACGCTGTTCCTTGCACCCCCCTCCGTCTTCTCTTCCTTCCACACACCACATCACATGCTGCGCATATTTCTTCTGTAAAAATCCTACACACACCTTCCGCGTCTCCCATCTGCTCCAATTCATATTTGCCCAATCGTTCTTCCACTTCTCTCTTATACTCTGCCTTTTCTCATCCTCTTGTAACCTTTCCACTCTCCTTGCAACTACTCCTTCCTCTCGTCTTTCCCTTCTTCTATTCCTCCATCTTACTTTAATTCTAATTCTGGCCACCACCAAGTAGTGGTCAGAAAGTCTACTCCCCCAACCTCTATGAGCTCTTGCATCCATTACACATCTTCGCATCCTTTCATCCACACACACATAATCAATCATTGCCTTCCTTTCATTCAGTTCACCACCCACCCTTCTCATCACTCTCCATGTATAACTGTGGGTCATTTTATGCCTGAAGAGGGTACTGACTATCACCGACCCCCTCCCAGCACAAACGTGATATAAAACTGTTTAATTTAAGGATTAATTCCACCTACTGCATAAAGTCTAGCGTCCTATAGTGATAACAGGAGCGAACTCCATAAATACATTATTTATATGCTTTATCGAAGCAGCCGCCTCTGCAGGGGGGGGGGGGATGAAATATCAACAGCAACCCATTAACATTGCAAGGCTAGTGTGTTGCAGAATTTTGTTTTTACTAGCTCTTTAAGATATATTTAATGCCACTGGCTCATGACATACGCTTAACAGCTTCGCTCCTGAAGCTCAGCAGTCCTCCTAAGCATCATACACCTTCATGTCACCTTTTCGCGCTAAAACCGTTCATATTAAATACCCTAATTACCATGGTTGTCTCAAACCGGACTGGTGTTCTGGCATTGGTGCTATTATGACATGTCGGTGGGTTGTACGGAGGATCAGTATAGTCTGTCTTAAAGAAATTCAACTTCTTAAACTTCCTTGCCCCAGCCGGGAATCGAACTCGCGTTTATTATGACAGGAAACAACCTTTGTACAGTGTGTTGCTTTTTTCCCTGATATGGCTTCCTTCTTACTACAATAACCTATACAGAACTTTCGGTGAGCTTGATTGATAAAAAAACATACTCCTGTATCTTTAACCTAAATTTGATGACAATACTGTATACTGTATATATCGTTCACATGTTTTTGGTTGAGACAATTTGTCGCGTTATCTTGTATTCAGAAAGCATTCGCGAGTATTCATGTAATCTAGCATGTACAACACATCCTCAGCGTGGTGAGTTTTTTACAGCAGTCAGTTAAAGCAGTAAACTATCTACCCCTTGTGGATGCAAGCACAAAAACCCGTCTCTGACTACACCAACGAGGGGTCATCTCCACCCATCTATTTTTCCCCTGGCCTGTTTTCATCCCCTTGACCCGTATTCCTCCGTGGACTTTGTTTCCCACTTCAACCCATTTTCCTCCATGGACCCACCTCCCCTTTGGACATTTTAACCCATGGACCTACTCACCGGACCGATTTTCCTTATAGACCGATTTCCTCCTACAAACTAACTTTCTCCCATGGTCCTATTTCTTCTGCGAATCTGTTTTTCCCATGATAAGTAAATAACTCCACGGACCTACTTTTCTCTCTGAACATATTTCTCCAAGGATACATTTATCCCCATAATTTTATTTTCCCCCTTGGAGATATTTTCCTCTTCGGCCTATTTTCCTGTAAATGATTTATATTCTCCTTGGAGCTATTTTTCCCAAGAAGTTATTTTTTTTTTTAAATCCATGGACAGATTTTTTTCCTCCATGGCCCTAGTTTATCATGGAGACATGGCAGATTTCCAAATGGACCTCTTTCCATATGAACCTGTTTCCTCTATGGACCCTTTTTACCCACTGGACCCATGTTTTCATTTGGGACAGCTGCTTACACTACAGATGCCAACTTCACAGTGTACGGCAGTCTAACGGCAGATAATACTACTCTTTACAGGGAGGTTGCCAAGCCGAAAGAGGGTTAGATGTAGGTTTTATTTCGGCTACTGTCACATGATTTTACTCTTTTCGGGTAAATGTCGTGCTCCATAGAGTTAAACAGGGATTTTCCTTTGTCTGACAGCAGACGAGTTTATCCATTACAGGAAAACGTCTCGCGTGACAAACTGAAGCATTAGTTTTATTCTGGGTACCGGCATCTGAATTTGCTCATCCTATCTCTAACCGGGCCGCGTAATTTGTGGTAAAAGACTTATGTACTAAAGGATGGGATTTTCCTCTGTTTAATACCTGCCGACTTTGGGTTAACACCAGATTATTTACTCATTAACATGATATCCCTCGGTGGACAATGGGTCAAATTACTTTCTTAAGCACCATTTTCTGGTATATCAATAGTATTTCTCTCCTGATTCTTTATTCCACTGGCAGCAGTCCTTATAAAAAAGAAAACTCCTGGATCACAAAACAAGAGATGTTCTATTTCTTGATGGAAGGAAAATTAGTTTTACCAATATATGCAATTTCTATGAAACACTGAGGCATCCAATTCCTCTTACCGTCTGCAGTCCCCTCCACACGTCTGCCTCCACCCAGCCAACCTGTCCTATTGCTCCAGAACACACAGGCATCCATCACTTTCCCTCCCGCTTCTGGTAATAACGAATGCTTAAGATCCGTTTACTAATTGTGTCTGCGGGTTCAGATCTAGGGATATTCGGGGTGTGGGACCCAATATACACTTTTATTTCAGCTGTCTGGTTCTGTAACATAAGAGAAACAATGCATTTTTAAAACAATATATATGCTATATTCATGCTATCAGAGTCAAACCTTTACGGCAGATGTTACTGCCGCAATATCCATTAGCACACACCATGAGTTGAAGGGATGTTCTCGTCAGAAAACATAAGCAGGCAACTGCTGTGCTGGTGAATGCGACAATGCGACATACACGATTCGGCAGAAGTGTTGGTCTCTACTTATGCCCGCAATAATATTTTCCTAAAATGTTCCGAATCTTAAATTGCAGATGCGGAAATACAACTCATGGTTACTAAATATGATTTTTTTTTTTTTCATCTATCAGTCTAATTGTAATATAATTTAGTTAACACAAACTCTTTCCCCAAATACTAAAACTTTATAATTAAAATATCCCTTTTTCCCTAGAAGATCCCCATGTACCCGACTTTATCAGCCCAGATGCCCACCATGGCAGCTTCAATACTGTACAGTATGGGCAATCTACCCATAGGAAAGGAAAAAAGTCCAGCTACCTATATTTGCGTGCCACCAAGGAGTACTGACTTTCACGATGGGTGACATGAATACAACAGTTGACATCGGTTCTCTGAACGATGTAAGGGTATTAAGGAGATGTTGTTGTTGATGATGTTTTTTTTTTGGTTGTTGTTGCAACACGAGACTCATTTGGATATAAACCCAGTGAACTGTAAAAGGCGACCACTTCGGTCAATAACCTTCTGGGATTGTTTTATTAAGGTTATTTTGAAGGCTTGTCTGCGTAGTAACAGCGTGGTTTTATGCATGAGGTAAGTGTGTAGTAGTCTGGGAGATTGCACTACTGTGTGTTTTTTTGTGAGTTGTACTTTGTGTTGGTATTGTAAGAGAGAAGTATGTTGAGTTCACCGCAGTCTGTTGGGTACTCATGTGTCCCAGTGGGGAGAGTAGTTTGTAAGGGGTAGATGTATGATAGTGGTTCGTGAAGGATGCTGCATGGTTGAAGGTTTGGATGGTTGTTGTGGCGATATGTTAATGGATGTGTTTGTGAAGTGCAGTGTTGGGTGGAAGAGGAGGACCGTTGCTAAGATACTGTGTAGTGCTGGAATGGACGAGAGCTTTTTGTTTCTTGGTGGATGGGTTGAGATAGGTCTTGAGCTTCAGTTATTAACTGTGTCCCTTAGAGTCATAGGAATCTTGCTTACAAGTAACGTTGTTTCTTCATGTAGGTGCAGTGTTGCCAACCCGCGAAGACTTCTCGGCCCTACACAGACACTGAAATGACCCCTCATTAACGGTACCTTCATTACCCTATGGCTGAGGAAGAAAATATTACTTTCCTGGTTGATACTTTTTTTACTGCTATACTTTTACAGTATATAGAAACAGCAAAAAATGTGGTTTCTCTTGTTTAGTGCAAAACTTGGGTCCCAGCAGCTGATATGCTGTCAGCTGTCAGATTCACGAGAAGCATTTTCTATAATGATGGGTGACATTACTCTTAACGTTGAAGAAGTTTTTCTTTTGACATAGTAGACTCTAGAGTCTAATGGAGAATTTTTAGAATGAGTATCTTGTTTGAGCATATTCCCTTTCCGTATACTATGGTATATAATTTATCTTTCGCTGCAAAATAAGTGTCACTTATACCAAAAATTTCGTTATTACCCTACGCTTTGCTCAGATTTTGTAAAATTACCCTTTGTCCATACAGACCAGAGAATGAGGCTGCATTACCTTACATGTAG
This sequence comes from Coenobita brevimanus, assembly GCF_032717465.1. NCBI lineage: Eukaryota > Metazoa > Arthropoda > Malacostraca > Decapoda > Coenobitidae > Coenobita > Coenobita brevimanus. The sequence continues at coordinate 35,612,137 of NC_136970.1, forward strand.
GGTAATTACCCTACGGTTGGCAACACTGTGTAGGCAATATCTATCCTGCTGCATCATGTTATTTTTTTAAGGCTCTTTTGTATAATTTTGAACATTATCATTGTTTTTGCAATTATTTTTGAGATCAGATTTGGCTAGCGTAATTCGCTACTGTTCTAATAAATTGCTTGTAAACAATGTCTCTATTTTTTTTGCTGTTTTCCAAAAGTAGTGTGTACGAGTGTTTTTATATTAATAACACGAAATGTCTCAGCAGTGATGTTAACCTGTATGTTGAGAAAGTCTGTGTGTGTCCAAAGTAATTCGAAGAATTGTTTGTTGTGTTTTCAGTAACAGTGGTTGGTTTATCAGGGAAACTTGAGGATATGTTTAAGGTACTAGACACCCTGCGACAAGACCAGCGTCCCTCGGTGTCAGTCCTCACTAGATGGCAGCTAAATCTGTAGTGCCTGGAAGTGATAATGAGATGTATCTAATTCATTTTACGACCAAATGTTCGGTTTAGTGAGGGAGTGTGGCCAGGGTATAGTTGTTTCCAAGCGAATGTGATCAGAACATAGATTAAGTTATCTAGTTGCTAAGTCATTTTTCTTCCTACTCTGATTTATTAGTATTAAGTCTCTTTATACTATAAAAACTCGAGTGAGAAGGAATATGTGCCTATGGTCATGTAATCTAGCATCATGTACGCATGCATCAAGTGGTGTGACGCACGATGAGTTTCATTGTTTTTTCGATGCAAGTGTATAGAGAGAGACTGTTGTAATTATCGTAACTAGAGAATGTCATTTTTTTTTTTTTTTTCGGGTAATCGATTGTAAGGGGAAAGGCATCACAGTGAGACTATCACGATTCTATAATAATGAAAATTTTAAATTGCGTAAGCTGTCATCTTCCCCTCCCCCTTTTCCCACCAGACGTACCAAGCAGTGTTGCCATATGTACGATAATTATCGTACATGTACGATAATATTGCCTCTGGTACGATGTACGATACAATATTTTATTATAGTACGGTTTGTACGATAATTTTGGGTTGAGAGCTAGCATGGCAGTAAATTTTGTGGCATGCATAGCTAATCATGCACAGTTGTTCCACAATTTGACAGACGAGTAATCTTAGGGGCTAATGTAATGGTGATCACAGAAAATACTTCTTTTATGGTCTTGCTGAGTTATCATCTGCAAGAGGAAGCACATTTCTATGAGTTATCTATTTGTTCTATGGGCCGCATTCTGCTGCTAATCAGAGTGATTTTCTAGACTAGCACAAAGGGTATTTCGTGTAACATTATTATTGTAATGTATGATATGATTATATTATTAAAATATTACTGTCATGAGATTTTCATGGTATGCCCTAATTCTTATACAAAATAAAGTGATAAATATACACCAAAGTAAACATCAATACCTTAAAAAATTACGGGACTGATGAAGATAATTGTAATGGGTAAGTTTTCAGTAAATACACCAAAGTATTGGCGACAATTTTAAAATGCTTCAGATTAGTGAGTGAATGGTTTGGCCATGTGGAGAGGATGGAGAGTGAGAGGCTGACGAGAATGTATGTGAGTGAGGTGAAGGGGTAGAGGGAGGGGGAGGCCAAGGATGAGATGGAGGGATGGAGTGGAGAGGTATATGAGAGAGGGGTGTGTGAGCTGGGAGCAGGGCAGTGAAATGGCAGGAGACAGGGCGACAAGAAGGCGATTTGTTTGTGGCCACCCCTTACGGGATTAAGGCGCCTGGCAATAGATAGATAGATAGATAGAAAAATGAATTTAATAGTATACGATAATTCAAGGAAAAGATAATCTTGAAGAGCCTGTACGATAATTCCCATCTAAAAATGTGGCAACACTGGTACCATTAGTGTAGGTCTAGTTATTTGTCTCTTAGGATTTAGTATAGGTTAGCGATTTGTCTGTTAGGTGGTTAGTTTTAGGGTCTTTAGATTAGGTATTTTTGTTTATAATATAAGGTTAAAAATATAAAAAAATATAATAAAATAAAAAATACAAAAAAATAAAATAAAAATTATTATATATATATGTACGTGTGCATGAAAATGTGTATGTTCATATGCATGGATGTGTGTATGTATGTATATATATATATATATATATATATATATATATATATATATATATATATATATATATATATATATATATATATATATATATATGTGTGTGTCAATGTATATACATATATATATTTTTGCCTTAATGACCAGGGGCTCCGGCCTCAATGGTTGATAGGAAAAAAAAAAAAAAAAAAAAAAAGGTACCAAGGGATGCTCACTCGCTCACCGGCCGTGAAACGAGGCAGATGGTCGGTGCTGTAGTCATCCTCCCCCCTGCCCCAAGGAATTCTGTAAGTAATTTGATGATATTTATGTCTGATGTGCTGAAGCGCGAATAAGTGATACCCCACGAGTGATAATAGTGACGAAAATAATTAGACTCTTGTTAGTATCAAGTTGTTGTTGTTCATCAGGAAGTGTTGTGTAACGATCACGCGAGGTGACGCCATTGACTTCATTTGAATAGCGAGTCCTGAGGTACCGTTCACCTCCATTGTATTCTGTGAGCTGGATAGTGAGGTATTTCCCATACATTTGTGTACTGTATTTTATATTATTATTTAGTGAGAATGTGGCTAAGAAACAGAGTTCTGTCTGAGGCTCAGATGAATGTGTGATTTTTGTGGGCCAAATATCAGGTGCCTTGGAACTGTGAATTATTTATTAATATGTGTAGGGATGACTTTGCAATTCAGTGCTTATTAGGGCTGTGTTAGTTGTGAGTTAAAGTTCATGTAGTTACTTTGTAAGGCACCATGATATCGATGCAATGATGTTTATCCTGATCAGAGTAGGATTATTCATGCTTATTTGTTATAGTACTTTTCTTGCATGTTATCCCTACAACAACTATTATTTTAAGCAGACCTATGTGTCTGTAGTGCCATGTGTTATTCTGTTCCTAACTGAAATGTTGAGTGTTGTATCTCATGTTTCTTTATTATGAGACTTTCTTGATCATGTGAAGGGATTACTTGCATTAGGGAGAATAGTTATTTATTGTACATATTACTTTCTAGCGAGTCTAAGTGTGGAGGTCAGTCTCAGTGAGTCAAGGTCAAGGTCCCATTGTGGGAGTCAAGGTCAAGACTATGAGAAAATTGAACCAGTGAACTATGAGCACTGAGGGACGGTTATGGAGAGCGACACTGGACTTAACCTAGGACAAAGGAGCTAAGTTTTGTGGATTTGATATTAGGACTATTTATATATATCATCATCATCATCATCAACATCAGCCGTTGAGGTCCACTGCAGGACCGGCCTATCCCTCCCGAAGCAGGGACGATACAGCCAATGTATCTCTACCCAGTGGCTTAGGCTTTCTGGTAGAGACTGTATGTAGGGTGAGAAGTGCTTGTGAGTGTGATTGTAGTGTTGTAGTGGCTTTGGATGTGTGTGTAGTCTGTGAACCAAGTGTAATCGGCCCGTCTTCAGCCGATTGGGTGCAAGCATAGCAGTATGCGACACTGGTTCAACCACAGCACCCCTTGTGTCCGGCAAAGTAGCAAGTGGCTTGGTGAACGCTTCCCAAAGTTTTTACAACTCTGGCGGGAGGCGAACCCCCGCTCACCAGCATGCGAAACGCACACTCGACCACTGTACCACAGAGGCTCCATATATATATATATATATATATATATATATATATATATATATATATATATTGAACAACGTGCCAACTGATTCAGGTTTAATCTGTAAGGGTAGTAGATGGGAAGATTTCTAGTCATTTTTTTGGACTTGTTAATACACAGGAAGGAATTTGAGTGTAAAGTGGAGGGACTGTAAGAAAATGTTCTGGAGAGAGGTGAAAAGAGTAAGACAGGGTGGAAGTGAAGTTAGCAGGGGAGTGAAAGATAAAAATGGTAGATTACTAGTGGAGAAGGGAGAAATAGTGAGCAGAGGGAGAGAACACTTTAAGGAATTGTTGAACGTAGAGGATGGAAGTAATGCGAGTATAAGTGGTTGGGGAATGGCTGGGAGAAGGAGGGAGGTGAGAAGACAGGAAGAAATCAGTAGGACAGAAGTTGTGGAAGCAATGAAGAAAGTTAAATCGGGGAAAGCCCCAGGAATTGATGGAGTGTGTGGTGAAATGCTGAAGCATGGGGGAGAGATAGTAGTAGAATGGATGTGGAAGATGTGCAGATTGGCCTGGGAGGAAGGTAGAGTCTCGGAGGATTGGAAGTCAGGTATAATTATTCCCTTGTACAAAGGAAAAGGGGAAAAAGAAGTGTGTGGTAATCGTAGGGGCATTTGTCTTCTTAGTATAATAGGAAAAGTGTATGGTAGGATACTTATTGACAGAGTTAGAGAAAGAACAGAGGAATTAGTTGGAGAAGAACAGGGAGGCTTTAGGAAGGGAAGAGGTTGTGTACATCAGATATTCATTCTTAGATCTTTAGTGGAAAAGTTTCTGGAGAAGGGAAAGAAGTTGTATGCGGCTTTCATGGATTTGGAGAAAGCATATGACAGGGTGGATAGACAAGGATTGTGGAAAGTGTTAAGAATATATGGAGTAGATGGGAAGTTGTTGAATGCTGTGAAGAGTATGTACGATGGTGCGAAGGCTGCAGTGTGTGTGGATGGTGAACTAAGTGAATTTTTCTCTTTGAAAGTTGGTTTGAAACAGGGATGTGTCATGTCTCCATGGTTGTTCAATCTGTACATGGATGGGGTAATAAAAGAGGTACAAGGTAGGGTAGTGGATGTTGGAGTGGCCCTGGTGAGAGAGGATAGTGTTTGGAAACTCCCTGTACTGTTGTTTGCAGATGATACTGTGTTGTTGAGTGAAGACGAAGGGGAGCTGCAAGGCTTGGTGGATGAGTTTGAGAGAGTGAGTAAGAAACGGAATCTAAAGGTGAATGTAGGGAAGAGTAAAGTGATGGTCTTTGAGAGAGGTGAAGTCAGTGAATGTACAGCGAGGTTGGATGGTGAGGAATTGGAAAATGTGAGTACGTTTAAGTACTTGGGTAGTGTGATGAGTAAGGATGGAGGTTTGGAGGGTGAAGTCCTTGAAAGGGTACAACAGGGAAGAAAGGTTGCTGGTTCTTTGAAAGCAGTGATAAGAAACAGGGAAGTGAGCATGGAAGTGAAAAAGTTACTACATGACAGTATGTTAGGACTCCATATTATAATTACAAATCATAATAGATAGATAGAGAGAGAGACAGATAGAAGCAGGGAGTCAGATGATGAGAAGGTATTGTGTCTGCGAGAATCGAGCAATGCTAAACATGCTTACACACTCTTAACTCAAGGAATACTTTATAGGCACACGACAGCGCCTAGTGACCATACACACACATACACACATACTCACACACAGGCTTCTAGAACTTTCCACTCACAAGGAATACACGTGATACGTCTCCTGTTTCACCAGAATTTAGGAAAGAGAGGGCAGAATGAAGCTAGCCATACAACAGACAGGTCGCAGGGAGAAGGGCTTAGGAACTTGAGAGAGAGACAGAGAGAGCGAGACAGAGAGATAGCTAGCGGGACTCTACTTTATACTCCGCTCTGTGTGAGAGACTTTGTTAATATTTCCAAGACAAATAAAAATAGTCCCATACTATTCTTTACCTCTCCTGTCACTACATGACAAATGGGAAAAAAAATTATCTACTTACAAGCTACTCAAATATAACAACCGCTCGCCCACAAGTCTAATATATATAAAACTCCACTACAAGTAACTACAAAGTCTTTTATGACATTTGGTAGCAGCGAACGTATACGAACCTAGTCTACGAATCAACAGTGAATTTCTACAAAAGCAGGCGACACTCTACAAGATTAACTTCAGTTCTACAGTGAACGAACTACAACCATCTACAATCATCTACAAGTAACAACTCTACGAGTCGTCTGTATAATCTTCTACACGCACCTACAAGTAGCGGCAGTCTTCATCCTACAAACAGTAAATCACAAGAAAAGAGGACCACGAATACCTCGAGGAAGAAAAACGGTACAAACAAACGAAGAGTGAGACACGACTCATAACTCATCTTACTCACTCGTCTTCACTCAAGTTACTCATCGCTACTCATTCACTCACCACAGCTACCAGTGTGGGAAGTCGACGTCATCATGCGTGCTTGCTGAAAAGACGCCACGTCAGTCAACTCACCACCTGCACCACCACTCACACCATTCCCACCACAGTAAAAATTAGTGAGTTACATAGTTACTTCATTTATACAATACACAGTGATAGACAATAAGCTTCTGCACAAACATATAAAACGTGCTGTATAGTTACAGTTTAAATACACATACTTACTTCAGTTATCTGCATAACTCAAACACTAAATAATCACCAACAATAAATATTCTACACTGTATATATTCATTCATTTATTATAACATTTATTTACTACCAACGAGTGTTACCATTTATACCTACATAAAATACGTGTTTCATACGTACAACTATACATTATTACATCTACAAAGTAATATAGAAAATATACCATCACAGTTACTCAGTGAGCAATTAAAAGAACTGTATTTATCATTTATTAATTAAAGCTACCTAGTGGAAATAGACAAATTAAGTTACAAGGTAAACTAGAGAAAAAAAAAATGGCCAACACAAATGACGTTAGCAAGAGTGAACATCTTCAACTCAATCGTGAAGACAATGACTTCCACACAGTGCTGACACACATATTACTCACGATAGGTACAAGTGAACAAGTCAGTGTATAAAGTTAATACTGTATATAGTGTATATATATATATTTTTTTTTATATAAAATAACAAAATATGGGGCTATATAATATCATTTTCAGTAATACCTGTGCAATATAAACTAAACTTTAAAAAAGTATCCCAAGGAAATTAGCCAGTAATTATGCAACCATGAACAACATAGAAAAAGCGTACACAAGCGAAGAAAAACAAACTATGGAAAATCAATACATACAAAAAAAAAAGAAAGAAAAAGTAAGAAAGAAAAAAGAGAGAAATAGAGTAAGATCACATAACAAACAAATGAAAATAAGTGTAAGTGTTACTACATATGCCAAATACCACATAAACTACAAACAAAAAAAGCAAATTGTTGTCTCCACAAGCAAGTGGCATGACACATCATCACTATCATCGACCGCAGCATGACCGGATTCATATGTCAGGACTGCAATTATTACAATTATGTAACGAGAAACGATATGTAACAATTATGTAACCCTATATTATAATTATGTAACGACAAACGATTGCATTATGTTACACTTGCTACAATTATGTAACTACAAACGATATGTAACAATTATGTAACGACAAACGATTGCATTATGTTACACTTGCTACAATTATGTAACTACAAACAATATGTACCAATTTATGTAACAGTTGCATTAACAAGATGTAACTTTTATGTAACTTTAACTACAATTATGTAACTACAAACGATATGTAACAATTATGTAACGACAAACGATTGCATTATGTTACACTTGCTACAATTATGTAACTACAAACAATATGTACCATTTATGTAACAGTTGCATTAACAAGATGTAACTTTTATGTAACTTTAACTACAATTATGTAACTACAAATGATATGTAACAATTATGTAACGACAAACGATTGCATTATGTTACACTTTACCATTTATGTAACAGTTGCATTAACAAGATGTAACTTTTATGTAACTTTAACTACAATTATAAGGCCAAGACACTTATGTAACAGTTGCATTAACAAAATGTAACTACAATTATAAGGCCAACACAATTATGCATTACCACAATATTTCGTAACAATTCATAAAATGTTACAATTATGTATTACCACAATGCTACTACAATGTTATAAGTCATACAACTATACCACAATTCTGTATTACCAGTATCATCATACAAGTTAGGTGAAATATTAGACATTACTCAAGGGATAACCAAATATGTAATGTGTAACCTAGCAGTATTGCCATTGCACAATTATATGCGTACGTCTGTTGTACATGCACGTCTTACAAAGTGTTATACAACAACCATTGCATTTATTCAAATATGTATACAACTTGTTTAAAATGTAATATTACTAAATAATCACTATTTACTATAAATATTATATGTATACAATATTCATACAATTATGTTACTTTTACAATATTATGTATTTCACTTAATTAGCTTATAAGTTCATTATAATGTGTATATAATATGTATTAATGTTATGACTATTAACTGTCGATGGTACGCCATTTTCGCGTGACCGAGCAATATGTTAGGACTCCATATTATAATTACAAATCATAATAGGTAGATAGATAGAGAGACAGATAGAAGCAGGGAGTCAGATGATGAGAAGGTATTGTGTCTGCGAGAAACGAGCAATGCTAAACATGCTTACACACTCTTAACTCAAGGAATGCTTTATAGGCACACGACAGCGCCTAGTGACCATACACACACATACACACATACTCAGACACAGGCTTCTAGAACTTTCCACTCACAAGGAATACACGTGATACGTCTCCTGTTTCACCAGAATTTAAGAGAGGGCAGAAAGAAGCTAGCCATACAACAGACAGGTCGCAGGGAGAAGGGCTTAGCAACCTGAGAGAGAGACAGAGAGAGCGAGACAGAGAGATAGCTAGCGGGACTCTACTTTATACTCCGCTCTGTGTGAGAGACTTTGTTAATATTTCCAAGACAAATAAAAATAGTCCCATACTATTTTTTACCTCTCCTGTCACTACATGACAAATGGGAAAGAAGATTATCTACTTACAAGCTACTCAAATATAACAACCGCTCGCCCACAAGTCTAATATATATAAAACTCCACTACAAGTAACTACAAAGTCTTTTATGACAAGTATTGTGATACCAACTCTAACGTACGGAAGTGAAGCTTGGACGTTGTTGGAAGGACACAAGTCAAGAGTGAGAGCAGTGGAAATGAGTTATTTAAGAGGAGCCTGTGGAGTCACATGGAGAGACAGGCTGACGAATGAGGATATAAAGGAGCGTTGTGGTGTTGATGTGGATGTGATAGGAAGAGTTATGAGGAACACACTGAGGTGGTTTGGCCATGTGGAGAGGATTGAGGGTGAAAGACTGACGAAGAGAGTGTATGTGAGTGAGGTGGAGAGGGGAAGAGGGAGGGGGAGGCCGAGGATGAGATGGAGGGATGGGGTGGAGAGGTATATGAGAGAGGGGGGTGTGAGTTAGGAGCAGGGCAGTGAAATGGCGGGGGACAGGGCGACTTGGAGCCGATTTGTTTGTGGCCACCCCAAACGGGATTGAGGCGTCTGGCAATAGATAGATAGATAGTTAATACACATTTCCTCCCACTCGAACTTTAATGTTTGTATAACCCTTGAGAACAGGTGGTATAGAGCTTACCTAGTAGTCTGTTAATGTGTAACCTTAGGATCATTTGGGGGAAATTGCTAATGTCGGGCTTGGTTGGCCAAGTTGGAGACTGACCCTGTCATTTTGGCATGCTACCACTCTTAACTTGACCACATGAAAGTAATAAACGCAACCGAAGAGGCCACTAGTGGGAGAGAGTCTCCATCAATTTGAGTTCCCGATCATTCCAGCACACAGTGATCATCACTAGTGACTTGATTTATGCCCTTTTGACCACATAAAAGTCTGGATCGCAGAGGTGACAGTACAAATGGTGGCAGTGGTGGGATGACCTATTAATGTGAGGGTAATTAAACTTGTAAGCAGTAATTGAGAGGTCATTTAGATGATTGTCATTAAATCTAAATAATATAATAGCTCATCCACAAGTTCTCAAAGGTATATGTTCTTGGCATTATATGTAGAATTATAAGGTATGTGTATTTGTAGTGTGTACTATCTTGGTGTTGCAGTAGGGGATTTTACTAGTTGAGCTTTCACCTCCTGGGGCTGCTCACGATTATATAATTCATGATGGAGTCCCGTGTTGAAAAACTAATCGACTTTGAGACTGAAATGCCTGAGGGAGCAGGTGTAAAGCAGGAACCCTCCACTATTGATGAGTGTTTTGAGCGTATTAGAGCTTTGGAGATGTTAGGCCCACCTGGACTAACCCCGACCAAGGTTGGAAGCCCATCACAGTATATCCCCATGAAGTCTGGAAATCCATTTAGGCAGTCAACTCCACAGTGGTCAAATTTGCCTGTAGGAGGTATGCAGAGCTGTCAGGGAAATTCGGTAGTACTAGAGTGTAAGGATGTTGATGTTCGAAGGATGCGTGAAATGTATGGTCTACAAACTAGGACCCTGGTGGATCACTTTTTAATGCAGGTGGAGTCAGTGACTGCTAACATAGAACAGTGGAAGGCGGTAGTGCTCACCCGTATGGACTCAGAGTTGCGTAAATATTTTCTGGGAGAGTTAAGCTTATGTGAGGCAGGTTGTACTTACGGGGACATTAAGACATTGTTGCAAGAGGAGTTCAGAGGTCTTGCAGGGATTGCTGATGCATTCCACGAGCTTGCACAGATGGAGTATAACTTTGACGATCCACCTAAGAGATTTGTGAGACAGTTCAATAGTAACTTTAGGGCAATTTATAGAGAACATCCCCATATTAACCTTCCCAGTGTGGAACAGTTGTGGGAGAAAGCTGTGCTATGTAATGTACCACAGGAAGTTAGGGAACAATTAGAGTTGTTTAAAGATCTAGGAATGGAGGAGACCTTTATTTCAGAATTAGAGAGAGAAAGGGGTTATAGACAGTGGTGTATAGTGGCAAAAGTTGTGGATGAACAAGGGTCTGGTGTTATGTTCCAACCCCAACTAGAATCACACCTGTTGTTAATGACAACGCTTGTCCAGCGACTCGAGTACCCGTACTTCAGTTATCTTTTAATCCTAGGCCTACAATATGGTCTTGTGGGTGGTTCCAACCCCAACTAGAATCACACCTGTTGTTAATGACAACGCTTGTCCAGCGACTCGAGTACCCGTACTTCAGTTATCTTTTAATCCTAGGCCTACAATATGGTCTTGTGGGTGGTGTTCAGATGGCAGTAAACATGACCGGGGGGATTGTCCAAGGAAACCAGAGTGGGGAAGTTGTTTTGATTCCTTGAAAGCTAAGTCTAGAAGGGGACATGAGGGATGCCCTGGTAGACCTAACCTGAGTAGCAAACCGAGAGAAGCACGCCAAGTATACCTCCCACAACAGCTAATCCCCTCCCACAGCAGGATTCTCAGTTACATCCAGATTCCTAACCACCTAGGGAGTGACTAGAGGTCCCTTAGGTAATGCTGGCTGCCAGTCATGTCGTGTGTAAGGTACAGGATGTAGAATAAATTGAGAGTTGTCAGCCTTTCAGATGCTGATGTGGAGGAAATCCAAAAAGTTCGAGGTGAAGTAGACACTCCAGTGATACGCTTGATTTTGGGACAGTACAGGTTTTAGCTTTTGTAGATACCGGTAGTTTAGCAACACTGATGAAAGAAAGTACAGCAAACAGATTAGGATTAAAGATTAGCAAGTGCCGACGTTCATTGCATTCAGTATCCAACCATAAGTTAACTGTTGTTGGCCAGGTTTCGTCGGTAGTGCACATTGCCCATGAGACAAGCATAGTGCAGCGATTTGTAGCGGTCCCAGACTATCATTTATCAACCGAAGTGCTCATGGGTGCGAACTTAATTGGTAGAGCGATTTTCACTTGGGACAGAGAGGTCAGGTGATGCATTGGGGTGGTCAGCAGTACGAGGTCCGAAATAAGCTTTGCCAGACAGTGAACAGAATAAAGTTCCAGACTAACCATACGAGAAAGGCAGAAGGAGAGCTAATACAAGTGAAGTGTAGGACTGTGGTACCTGCACAGACATTTATGTCAGTACCTATCGCGTTGAAAGTCAGAAAACCCAGAAATGTCTTATATGTTAGTAAATTTCAGAAGGCCAGGGACAAAGCTGCATAAGCAGGAAATTGTTGTGTGAGAGTTAGTGTACATGCTATTTACTCATTACCAACGTAATCAAGGGGTCAGTGAAGTTAAACCCAGGACAAGTGTTGGGGACGTACCATGTTGTTGACGAGTCGAGTATTACTTATCTTAGCTCCAAGAAACAGGACAGAAGTCCACCTGAATTTAGTACAACCAGTAGGCAAGGCAGAAGGTGACTTTGTGGCACCAGTAGTTCGGGTCGATAATGCTTTGTTACCCCTCATGGATCAGGCACAGGATGGGAGTGACCGTTGTGCTGCACTTAATTTAATTCTCAGAGAGCTGAAGTGGACACATTTGTCTCAGTCACAGAGGGACAAATTGAGAGAGTCGATATTGGATAATCATGCACTGTTCATTCTTGGTCTGAAGGAAATTGGCACCCTTAAAGTACCTGAAGCCCACATTGATACTATCGACTCTGAACTCGTATGTATGCCCTTGTATCGGTATCCTGAGCAAGCAAGGATGATAAAATCTGAGATGATCGATGAAATGATTGATAAGGATGTGATTGAGGAATCAACCGCTACATATTTAGCCCCCATAGTCTTAGTCAGCAAGCTGGATGGCAGTAAAAGGATGTGTATTGATTATCGGGCTCTTAATAAAAAGGTCAAGATAGATATCGAACCCCTACCCCGATTAGACGAATTAGTAGAGGAAAGTGCTGGGAAGAAGTTTTACTGCATCCTTGATGTGAAAGACGCCTACCTCCAAGTTCGGTTGGATGAGAGCTCTCGAGACTTGACATCTTTTTCTGATGGGGTTAATTTGTTTAGATACAAGTGCTTACCTTTCAGATTGTCTGTGAGTTCAGCTATTTTCATGAGGAAAATGCAGCAAGTGTTAGTCCCTTTGGCTAGAGAAGGTGGGTGCCGTAACTACCTAGACGATGTTGTGATTTGGGCAGACACTTTTGATCAGATGCTAGAACGACTGAAGATTACCTTTGGCAGATTAACCGAGTTTGGAATGAAGCTGAATGTTAGTTAATGCTTTTTCATAAAGCAAGAAATTAAGTTCTTGGGACATGTAGTGTCAGAGAAAGGAGTACGCTCGGACAGTAAGAATCTTGAAGCTACTGAACAGACGTCACGACCAACGAAGGCCAAGCAAGTGAGACGCTTTGTGGGCATGTGTAACTTCTATCGCAAACACATTCCTGACTTTGCTGCCATTGCCAGTCCTCTCACTAATTTGCTTAGGAAGGACGTAAAATTTGAATGGTCAGAGGAGTGTGAGAATGCATTCACAGTTCTTAAACGAAAATAAGTGTCAGTTCCAGTACTAGTAAAGGCAGATTTAACTAAACCGTTCGAGTTACACACAGATGCTAGCAACTCGCACATTGGCGGAGCTCCTATACAGTTGGAGGGCGAGAAATATCTGAGACCTATTGGATACTTTTCAAAGAAGCTTACCCCAACAGAAAAAAGATATTCAGTAACAGACAAGGAAGCTATGGCAGTAGTGAGTGCATGTAGATTTTTCAGCCACAGTTTATGGTGCAAACCCTTTTCCATCGTTACTGACCATAGACTATTAACCACCATCTTTAAGAAAAAGACTAAATGCCCACGTATGATGCGTTATTTGTTGGAGATGAGAGACTATGATTCTGTGATAAAGTATGAAAAGGGTGTGAATCATTATGCCCCAGATGTTTTGAGAAGACAAGTAGGAGCAATGGAGGAGGCCTCAGATATAACCCAATTTAATGCAGAATTTCTGTGGCTGGGCCTTACAATGGACAAGGTCAGGGAAGCCCAGAGAGCAGACCCAAGGTGGAGGCAGGTAATTCAGTATTTAGAAGGAGGTCAGTTACCAGGAAGTTGTCCGGTAATCGTCCCTTTTACGCTTTCGAAATGAACGAGGAGATTCTGTATGTGTGAAGAGAAGAAACGGGAAAGTCGAGATTGTACTTGGTAGTACCCAAGTCTTAAGTTGCTATTGCTTGTTCAATTGTTCATAACCCTTCACACCTATGAGAATGCAAGACGGTAGCCAAGGCAAGACAGTTTTTCTATTGGCTGTCTCCACTGACTGATGTGCGACATCTTGTTAAATCATGCAAGTCTTGTCAACAGTTCAAAGGTCATGGGAAGATTGTGCACCATTTTAAGGAAATGCCAGTAGTAGATGATAATGGTCAGAGAGCTGCGATAGATCTTATAGATTTGCAAAATAGTTGAAGTGGTCACAGTTATTGTCTCACAGTGATAGATCATTTTTCAAGGTATCTACGTATCTATCCCCTTCGTACAAAATCCACCAAAGCTGTAGCCAAAGAATTTAAGGACATCTATGGCAAGCGGCAGGTAGTTATCATGGACAACGGAGGAGAATTCACCAGTGCAGAGTTTAGAGATTTTTGTAGAAGAGCTGGGATTAAGCAAGGATTCTGTCTACTCTACCATCCCCGAGGAAATTCAGTTATTGAGAGAGGAAATTCAGTTATTGGGGGAGGCGGTGGCTCAATCGGTAGAGAGGTGGCCTGCGGTCCTACTTGACCCAGGTTCAAATCCTCGCTGGGGCAGGGAACAGTTTAAGGATTTGAATTTCATGTAAAGCAGACCTTACCGATCTACCACAAGACCTGCCGACATGTCGTAAAAATACCCCCGCTAATACCAATACATCAGTCCTGTATGAGATAGCCCTAGCATGTATTCAATACGACAGTGGGTGTTAGCGCCAAAGTGGTGACATGTAGAGAGGTGTATGATATGTAGGAGGACTACTGGGCCTTGGGACCAGGCTGTGAAGCCTATGCACAGAGTCGAGCACATAAAAAAAAAAAAAAAAAAAATAGGACCTTAACCCATCACGTCCCGAGCACTTTCACACCTCTGACACCCCCCAGTCCCGACCATTTTTGAAAAAAATTCTTTTTGTCTAAAACCTCCGCTTTTGGTGAGAAACATCAAAAAGTCATAGAGAAATCACTCACCTGAGGTTTAAAATACTCGATACAGGTAGGAGTACCTCCTTACCTTACAGGGTTTTCTATCAGGGTGGCTGCAAAGAAAACGAGTTCTATGGGAGGGTAACTATTCCACACCACTCATAAACGGTATTTATTTATTTATTTGGTACAAATTTATATGTAGTACAAGAGTATATTGGTTTTCAAACAGTAATATAGGCATTATAAGCATTGTTTCACTCACTAACTCATCACCTTTCCTAACCTTCTTTTGCCACATTACCTGATCATCATTTCTGACTGTTTCTTCCTCTAATGCTATGTAAACTTTGTCCTCCACATTGTCATCGATTGGGGAATCATTCTGGCCTTGAATGTCTTTATTGGCCAGGTCACTGGTAACAGGTGAATTGCTGAGACAATGGGGGGGGGGAGGTTATGCGGTGTAAGGCATTGTCCCTGCTTGGCATCTTGTAGAGGAATAGAGGAAGGTGTCCCGTGTATACGTACGAAAAATCACGCACGAAAATTGAAAATTGTGCAAATTAGGGACCTTGCAATTGCACAATGTACCAGTACGTTGTCGGGACTGACAAATGCAAAATGTTGCAACGTACCCATACGTCAACGGGACGTCTCGGGTTAAAGACGGTACTCGCAATCTTGAGCCAAGAACACCTGAATACATGGCCCATGCACCTGTGTGACACTGAGAAAGTGTTGAATGAAGCAGTGCATACATCCCTAGGTACATCACCATTCTTTGCTTTTTATGGACATCATCCAAATCGCGAGGTAGGAGATTTGCAGTTGCCCACTGATGACGACTGTGTAGAGAAAATAGATGTCATACAGATGCTCAAGGAGACACAAGGTTGGATGACAGCAGGATATCTTAACCCCCCCCGTCCCATTGACGTATGGGTACGTTGCAACGATTTGCATTTGCCAGTCCCGGCGACGTACCAGTACGTCTTGCAATTGCAAGGTCCCTAATTTGCACAATTTTCAATTTTCGCGCGTGATTTTTCGTATGTATACACGGGACACCTTCCTCTATTCCTCTACAAGATGCCAAGCAGGGACAATGCCTTACACCGCATAACCTCCCCCCTCCCCCCCTCACGCCATTGTCTCGGCAATGGACCTGTTACCAGTGACCTGGCTAGTAAAGATATTCAGGGCCAGAGTGATTCCCCAATCGATGACAATGTGGAGGACAATGTTTACATAGCATTAGAAGAAGAAACAGCCAGAAATAATGATCAGGTAATATGGCAAAAAAAGGTCAGGTATGGTGATTAGTTAGTGAGTGGAACAATGCTTATAATGCCTTTATTACTGCTTGAAAACCAATATACTCTCATACTACATATACATTCATACCAAGTAAATAAATAAATACCGTTTATGAGTGGATAAAATAGTTACCCTCCCATAGAACTCGTTTTCTTTGGTGCCAGCATGTTAGAAAACCCAGTCAGGTAAGGAGGAACTCCTACCTGGATTGGGTATTGTAAACCTCAGGTGAGCGATTTCTCTATGAATTTTCGATGTTTCTCACCAAAAGCGAAGGTTTTAGTCAAAAAAAAAAAATTCGAAAATACCTCGGGACTGGGGGATGTCGGAGGTGCAGAAAACCTCGGGACGTGCCGGGTTAACAGGGCAAATGAGGCACGTAGGAATGACTCTCTAGAAGCAGGTGAATTAAGTTGGATCTATGTCAAAGAGTGCTTGCCTGGTACGGCATCAAAGCTAAATAGAAAGTGGCAGGGTTCTTACAAGATTGTCAAAGTTATCAATCAGGGCAGAGCCTATGAGTTAGAAAATGTGTTCGATGGCACCATCTTGAGTAGGGCAGCTGAAAAGGTCAAAAGATATGTTGAGAGAGATGCCCTATTGAGTACGGTGGATCACAAGTTTTTGACTAGTGAGGAAGAAGTGAGGAAGAAGAGGAGATACTGCCAAGTATAAGATCCCGGAGACAGCCTGAGAGGTTGCAGTACACTTAGATGATGGGTGTATGGTGTATATATTGTATATACTCAATTTTTTTTTCTCTCTGAAGACATCTTGTCCTTGCCTTAACTTGTTGGGAACATGGAGTCAGGTATGCCTTAACTTGCTGGGAACATGGAGTCAGGTATGCCTTAACTTGCTGGGAACATGGAGTCAGGTATGCCTTAACTTGCTGGGAACATGGAGTCAGGTATGCCTTTCCAGGCCTCTCCAGAGTGTACTTGTAATAGGGTTGAGTAGTTGTTTAGGGTTTTCTACCAGTACCTGCGAGTTAAAATTTTGGATTGATTAATAGGGTTGAGTAGTTGTTTAGGGTTTGTCCAGCTTTTGGAGAGACGAGGCGTGGAAACTGCATGTTTGTCAAATCGAGTGCACCACGGTGTACAGACCATCGTTATTGCCTTACCTCGATTCTTTTTTTCTTTAGGTTAGATTGTTAGGCTTAGGGAAAATGAGATCTCATAGTTAGGACTATTATTTTTTTTTTCCCAGATTTTGGGAATTGAACATGTGAGGGGCAGTTCTACCTGAAGGTCTCCACCTGGAGGTTTCCTGCTTGCTTTGAGAATCTCGAGTGCCGAGTGTATGTAATACCCAAACTGCAGTATAGGATTGCTCAGAGAGAGAGGGGAAGTTTCCAGTTTCTCTATAAGGCTTGGAGAAGTTGAACTATGGAGCTCTCGCATGTTAGGAGAGGTAGTTAGGTTTCGCTCGGTCTCTCTGGACAGAACGTAGTGGAGTGGCTCGTGTTACTCTTAGCAAAGCACAAAGTTTTTCTTGTAGCAGGGCATTCTCCTTGTCATATACCTGGTGAGTGGTATACGTCGTCAGTTGCTTATCGTGAGTAGTATGAGAAAATTTACTCGTGATAGATGATTTTTTTTTTTTTCCCTGACAGGATAGCCGCCGACTATTCTTGAGCATGGAGCTTACATAATATCCCACAGTTGCAGTATAGGACAGGTTGGCTGGTGTCTTCGGAGTTGTGTAGATTGGTTTCCCCTCGTGCGCAAGGAGCATGTGGAACACCCCACAGTAGCAGTATTGAGGGAGACTGGTCAAGTAGGTGAATTAATGTACAGAGTTTGTTAAACATGGGTACTGGGTATTTCCGAGGGGTTCAGGTCCAGTCATCCGAACTTTTGGTCTTCCCTAACCGTGGGCGGATGTAGTGCCTGGAAGTGATAATGAGTTGTGTCTAGTTCCTATTACGACCAAAAGTTCGATTTAGTGAGAGAGTGTGGCCAGGGTATACTTGTTTCCATGCAGACGTGATCAGAACATAGATTAAGTTACCTAGTTGCTAAGTCATTTTTTTCCCTACTCTAATTTATTAGTATTAAGTCTCTTTATAATATAAACACTCGAGTGAGGAGGAATATGTGCCAATGGTCATGTAATCTAGCATCATGTATGCATGCGCCAAGTGTGTGAAGCACGATGATTTTCATTGTTTTTTCGATGCAAGTGTATAGAGATTGTTGTAATTATTGTAACTAGAGAATGTCATTTTTTTCTGGTAATCGATTGTAAGGGGAAAGGCATCACAGTGAGTCTATCACAAGACTATAATAATGAAAATTTTAAATTGCGTAAGCTGTCATTCTCCCCCCCCTTTTCCCATATACTGTATATATATATATATATATATATATATATATATATATATATATATATATATATATATATATATATATATATATATATATTGAACAACGTGCCAACTGGTTCAGGTTTAATCTGTAAGGGTAGTAGATGGGAAGATTTCTACTCATTTTTTTGGTCTTGTTAATACACATTTCCTCCCACTCGAACTTTATTGTTTGTATAACCCTTGAGAACTGGTGGTATAGAGTTTTTTTTTTTTTTTTTTTTTTATGTCCGACTCTGGGCAAAGACTTCAGCGCCTATATCTCGGGGGCAGTAACCTATCCCCAGGCCCAGTAGTCCTCCTACACCTCCTCATGTCACCACTTCGGTGCTAACACCCACCGTCCATATTGAATACATGCTAGGGCTGTCTCATACAGGACTGGTGTATTGGTATTAGCGGGGGTATTTTTACGACATGTCGGCGGGTCATCTGGTAGATCAGGAAAGTCTGCTTTTTATGAAATTCAAATCCTTAAACTGTTCCCTACCCAAGCCAGGATTCGAACCTGGGTCCATCAGGACTGCAGGCCTCTTATCCGACTCAGCCACCGCCTCCCCCTAGTAGTTTGTTAATGTGTAACCTTAGGAGCATTTGGGGGAAACTGCGAAGGTCGGGGTTGAGTTGGCCGAGTTGGAGACAGACCCTGTCATTTTGGCATGCTACCACTCTTAACTTGACCACTTGAAATATAGTAAACGCAACCAAAGAGGCCGCTAGAGGGAGAGAGTCTCCGTTAGTCTGAGTTCCCGACCTTTCCAGCACACAGTGATCATCATTAATGACTTGATTTCTGCCCTTTAGACAACGTAAAAGTCTGAATCGCAGAGGTAACAGTACAAATAGTTTTACAGGTGGTAATGCGAGGGTGGACGTGTGTCTGAGCTCTTCAAGATATGGAACTGACCTCCAGTGAGTGGGCAGATAATGTGCAGGTTATCAAACTCAGTCAAATGGGAGTAATACACGTTACCGTCGTCATGTGACTCAAAAAATTAATGATGAGATGGCAAATGATGATGATGATACATCATGACGATAAATGATGATGATCAGCGATATAAAATATGTGATGGATAATGATTATAGATGATGGATGATGCTGATGGATGACGAATACTGGATGAGTGATGATGAATGACAGATGATGAGTGATTATGATGATGATGTTAGACGGTGGACGAGGATGATGGATGATGATGACGAACGATGATGATGGATGGTGATAGATGATGGACGACGGATGTTGGATGGTGGAAGATGATGAATGATTGACGAGGAGGATGGATGATAAAGATGAATGATTACACTGGTCAACAGCCAACATAATTCTGACTTATTCTCACCTGTTTCTACTAATTGGTTACCCCCAAATCTAAACTGACCCTAAAATTTGGCTATTACGTAACCTTGACGTACTACATCATAAGTGACGGAAAGGTACATGAAACATGGAAATTCGTCAAATAAGTGTAAATAAGTCATAATTATTGTTACAAAAATAAAATACTTAGTCTTTATCTTATATCTTATACTAAGCACAAACCGATATGTGTATACAAAACATTATTACATGACCTTTGCACATTAGAAGTGCCTCTGCATTTTGCGTTTGTGGGAGCAATTACTCTCACACTGTAAAGTCCAACAATAGTCTCTCATCATGTTTGCACTGATTCGGCCTTGATATCGGCTCTCCATTATGACAGTTTCGTGGTGAAACCTTTCGCCACGTTCATCGCTGACATTGCCAAGAATAAATAGAAAGAAGTACAAATGAGACTGGAAGAAATTTATCTTGAGCGACATTCGAACACCGAGTGCATAGTAACTCTTCAGCGTCTTGTCCACAAGCTCTCGTAGTTCGATGCTCGAAAATTTCCTGGGTAATTCTTGGTAAGAACCATGATGCTCTTCCAAGCAGCCCTTTCCAGCTCAGATAAGCACTTTACGAAATCCTGATCGTTGAGTATAAGATGAATTTGAGGGACTATTGAGGAAAAAAAAAAACTGCCTTTACTTTGGCCTCATACAATGCCTTGGAACTTAGCAAGCGGTGGAAGCCAGCACCATCTTGATCCATGGCCTTCACAAAGTTCTTCAGCAAAGTTTCAAATAAAGTGTAGGCAAGAATACCTTCTCAGATTCAACAAGAAGTTTGTTAAGACAGTTGAACCTTCCAGTCACATCTTTCGGTCACACTGGGCATTCCTTTTGTGTGTAATCCTTAGTGGCTGCTCTGCTGCCCCATGAACAGAGAA
The DNA here is from genome assembly GCF_032717465.1 of Coenobita brevimanus. Lineage (NCBI taxonomy): Eukaryota > Metazoa > Arthropoda > Malacostraca > Decapoda > Coenobitidae > Coenobita > Coenobita brevimanus. The sequence goes on from NC_136970.1 coordinate 35,633,021, forward strand.
AAAACATGTGCTTTGTATAACCTTGCGAAAGTCCTAGACACAAGGAGATCATTTTCAGGTCCCCACAGATGCTCCATTGATGTGTTAGGTAGCCAGTAGCGGTCAACAGCGTACTCATAGTTTCATAACTTTCATTCATCCTATGGGCATGCACAATTGGAGCAAAAGGAAGCTCATTTCCATTATCGAGAAGACTGCCTTCAGAGCATTCTTCCAAGAATCTATGAACAACCGCATTTTCCTTTTTAATAAGGATGAGACTTACAAAGATGTTGCATTAACAATACAACATCATAACAGTAACAAATCATGTCATCCATCTTGAAGTACATTTAGAGCTTTTCATGTCTATGATGGAAGGTAGTTGTACAAATTCAACATTGTAGCATGTTCCATTGCTCGAGTCGAGATCCAAGGAAATCCTTTTTCACCTTGGGGTAGTTGAGGTCTCTTAAAAGGTCATCCAGCTCTACTGACTGGTATGGTGTGGCTCCTTGCTCACTAAATCTTCTTGAAAGACGGCATTCATGCAACACTCCTCCTCACTACATTCTGATTCACTTATGGGAGGATCAGAAACTGGAAGCTCAGGGTCAAGGGGTGTTTGCCTTAGAGAAGGCACGTAAGGATACCTCATCTTGGACCAAGTTTTCATTGAATTCCCTTTGGTGTTAGTTATGGTAAACAAATCGGGGCCCTCTTTCTGGGCACCAAAATGTGAAAAATATTTAATGTATACAGGTCGGTATCCCTGCCGGGGCACCGCTATGCAAGAATTTTCTGGTAAACAACTCGTAGGTCGTTACTCTTCCATAAAGTTGTCTTTAAGTAAATCAAACAAGTCTCATAGAGTTAGGTGAAACGTAACTTAACCTTAACTCACCTACAATAACTATTTCTCTTCGATCTCATAGCTAATCCCCCCTTGAATTGGCCAATTCGTAAAGGTTACTTAGCTAGTGAAGAGGGAGTGATCGATAACCAATGCCGATGAGGCTGCTTAGTGTAATTGCTTGAGCAAACAAGCGTCCTTTAGGTGCTTATGTACAACAGTGCTAGCTTGAATAAGACTAGGAACCGAGTGCTAACTCCACAAGGTCTGGGAGCAGAGTGAGAGTGCGGCAGGATCTACCTCCGTCATAGAATGGTAGGTTGCCAACTCTTAATTAATTACAGTACTAAATACAGTTAGATTACATCATAGTATGTACAGAGTGAATCTAACAAATTAATCTTAGTTTTTCTTATACTAAAGTTAGACCAAATATTCCCTTAAACTGTGTAAATTTCTTAATTTCACATCTGCTTAACACGAGAATCTTTCCCTACTCGCCACGTCATCTAATGCGCAGACGCAGTTTAGGTCAGTGGAAAATACCACATAATTACATGTATTTATAATGTATAGTTGTCCACGGGGGTTAAACGCAGTAGCGTTTAATTTATCAATAACAAGAATTATTAAAGAGAACATAATTTCTGGGTTATTAAAACCGCTTGAACAATTAACAACGGTCTCAAGTTTTCCTCTGCCTTTAACCAGGGATAACTGTGATGAAAGTAGAGAGCGCAACTGCTCTGGGGGAAAATATTTCCCACATAGCAGTCAGGAGAGTGATCATTTGGTTGGCTCCAAACTATTGGAATAGCAAAAGGCATACCTGATGGCTGTGTCATTTGGTTTACACCGAGCGTGCATGCAATATGGGGTACCCACTTCTTGTCTTGATTACCATCAGGATAATTGGGGTAATGTTTGTAAGTACTTTTAACATTCCTTGTAATTGGTCTCTTCAGACTTTCAGGTAGCAGAAAGAGTCTGTCTGATGCATTCATACAGTTGCGGTGCTTCATTTCTTGCCAACACAGATCAAGGCACTGTAACAGTAAAGAATGGAATAATAGCAAATATAAGATTACCATTGCATACATTGGTGTCAAAGAAAAAATAAATCTTCTTGATAGTGGGAAAATTTTACCCGACTTTCAGCTGTGGCTGATTCACTATGAGTTGCCAAATATCTTGTGATTCAGGTTCTCAAGTAAAACTGATACAACCGCCACAGGTACTAGCTGAATGCAATTTTACAAGGTATATCTATCTCAATAATTGGAGTTGAGTTGGATTTTCCAACACACAAGCAGATTTTCCTATGGTATAATGGTTCTCGAAAACTAATAAATTTTAAGGCTTTTGGGGGCCCTCCTCAGTTGGGGGCCCGGGAGGCAGTTTCAGACAGCCCCCTCCCGCCCCTCCCCCTCAGGTACGCCACTGTTTGTGTATGTTTGTTTAGGCTTTTAATATTACCAATTCTTTTTGGTTCTATTTTACTAGTCAGTGAGGACTCTGATGGTATTTCCTTTATGAATTCATTGTCAAAGTCTATTCCATTCATTTGTGGGAGTAAAATTATTTTCTCTGTTCTCATGCATTTAAGCCCAATAACATATGATCTTTAATTGCTAAGTTTTCAGCGATATAAAAAATGCAGAGATTGATCTTGTAGTCACTGTGAAACTTATGTTTAACCTTATCATACCTTTTACTGTAAGTTGTTTGCCATCTACCGTATTTAAGTCTAAATCAGATTCTTCCAGAAAAGTTATTTTCTTCTTATTTCTAAAAATTCTATCTATTTCTTCTTGTGTTATTAAGTTCACTGGAGAGCCTGTGTCTAAAAATAAGGAAACGTCTTGATCCTCACATACAGCTGGTATCAAGATACACTCACTTCCAACATGCCTCCTATGTGAATTTTAGACTTGCTTTTCTTTACGTTTCTTCGCTTTTTGTCGTGACTTGGCCTTCCCCCGATTTGAAAATGGATACTAATTTCTCTACTGTCTTGCAATTACTGGTCCAATGCCCTTGGCACCGGTGATGCCTACAGTAGGGATCAAATCCTTGTGTCTTTGTCTATCCTCTTTTGTTTTAATAAACCATTCATTCTTTGTGTGTCCTGGTTTTGCACAATAATAACATAGAATGGACCTATCTCCTGACTGTGATCTGCGAGATGACTTCCCATATTTAGTGGTATCTGTGGCACGAGATCTGCTCGGGCTGCGTGGAAACTTACGAAACTGCCTGTGGCCTGTTGTTTGTGATCATTGCCTCGATGCGTTTGTTGTTCGCTTTGTCTGCTTTCGGGTCGCGATCGATTTTTTTCTCTGTTTGTATCTGTTTTCACAGCTGATACTGTCTCAGGCACTCTCATTCTACTAGAATGTGATTGTGTTTCGATCACCCCTGCTTTGCTACACTGCATCTCTACCTCATTCATTAAGTCTAGTAAGCACATACCTGGGGTGTACGCGATATTCTTGGCGATCTTGAGGGTCCTATCAGGTAATTTACACAAGGCAGCTACATAACCAGTGATATCCACAACAAGGTCTGGGGACATCTTTCCATCTGTTATCCAGTTTGAGTTTTCTAAGGTAGCTAATAATTTTCTTTTGATAGTGGAGACATCAGCAGTTATTTCACTGAGCACATGATTTGTAGTGTGCTCCCTTACAAGATCTACAATCTTATGTAATTCTGGGATTATACCTGGCAAAAAGTTCATACCTCCAGAAAATTTCTTCAAATATTCAGTTTTAAATTCATCATATGTCTTAGCTCAGAGAAGCTTATCTGACAGCAAGTCTCCTGCCGGGCACCTTTCCTGATTTAATCCAATAGGAAAAAATAGCAATTTTCTCTTGTTCATCTGTTATGTGCGTTTTTATGAAGATCTGTTTACACTGATTGATTAATGAAATGACATCAGTGCGATCTTTTTCTGTGCCAGAGAATTTTGGGGCAGTTTTATCCTTATGATAAACGGGTGGTGGCGACCATCATCCACTCACTTGGTGTAGTGCTGCCTACTTCTTCCTTAGCCTTTATCATTCTTTTTCTGTGCCTGCCCTCCTCTCTTCCTATTTCTCCCATCTTTTCTGTCACTACTTATTGCTTTTCTTTCCATTACAGGTGGCTTTACATTGAGTGACAAGCCAAATGGTTTCCTGTAAGCCAAGAAACCATTTATAACGCTGGGTGGTAACCATATAACCAAACCATACGTACTCCCTACGTGTCAAGTGGGTTGGTGGAGGGTTAGTGCCCCTCCCTGTAAAACAAATAACTCAGAGTCAAATGGCCACCCCGTACAGGATTATGGCGTCTGGCAATAGATAGATAGATAGATAGATAAACGTAAACATGAGGTGAGGATGTTTGATCCGTGGTACTGGTTGCGTTATTCATTTTCACTGGTTGCTCTGTTAATTTAACTTGGACTTGTTTATCGTTGTGTGAGGGAATAGTGAAACAGGTTTTCCCTGAACGATGAACTCTGTTAACCCCTTAAGACTGCAGTTGTTTCAGGCAGGTTACCTCCCACAATCGCAATTTGGGGGTGTTTTGGTGACTTTCACCAAGGGCAAATTGACTGTGTTCTGGCTAAAGAGGAAGAATTTACACACCTGACAATGCAATCCATATCCCCGTAGGCACAATCGTGCGTCAAAGTTCAAAAAAAGTTTATGATAGTTACCCCTTGAAAACATGAATATTTTGATTACCTATTTTTCTTATTGAAACACGTCATTTCAAAGTGTTATGTCACACCAACCATGAAAACAAGTTTATGTAGATATGGGAAGATTACTATACTGTGGGGAGATAAAGTAGGCTGTGGAGAGTAGGCTTATAGGTACGGGGGTTGGAAATAACCAGCTTTTCGCATGAAAAGAAAGCACTTCATTGTGTTCTGTAACATCTACCAGGAAAACAAGTGTGTATTTAGGTGTGGGGAGATAACTAGTGTGGGGAGTAGGCCCTGCAAGGCCTTGGTGGTACTTGGGGAGAAAATTTTGGCAACAACCAAATTCTCTTGTGGAAACCCTCCATTTCAATGGGATTTGTCATACCAACCATAAAAACAGGTGTGTATGTAGGTGTGGGGAGTATCCCTACAAGGCCTCATAGTCATTCCAAAACTAACACAGACGCATATAAATGTTTATAACCATCAAGGACATCAAAATAAAGTTGAATAATGTTATAAATGCGTGCATAAGAAAGGAAAAAAAAAACTAATTTGTGTCCGATTTCTCTTTTTACTGTCCCAACTTCTTGTTACACATTTATCACACCATTACAATTATCACATTATAATTACACTTCATCACACTTATCATTACAGTTTCGGCAACAACCAAATTCTCTTGTGGAAACTCCATTTCATTGGAATTTATCAAACCAGCCACGAAAACAGGTGTGTTTGTATGTGTGGGAAAATGAAACAGGTGCGGGGAGTAGCCCTATAAGGCCTCATAGTCTTTCGAAAACTAACACAGACGGACACTACTCAGAGGTGCTAATCTGGGCAGGTAGGGAGAATGAAAAAAAATAAATAAATAAATATGATGCGTCGTACGTAGTACAACATACAACATTCTGCAACTACGTACGTAGAGAAACTGGTAGGTACGAATTGAGAAATGAACAGAGTGAGGTGTAAAAATTTGGGAAGAAGTAGAAATAATATGAAACAGGTACGAACATCAGGTCTGACACTCGGGGGCCTGTTGGGGGTCGGAAGGGTAGTGAGGGACAAGGAGGGAGAGATGTGGTGGGGTTTTGGGGGGGGGGGTACGAGGCTAGCAGGGAGGGAGGAGGGGCAAGAGAGGGTGGGAAGGGATGCAGGTTGTTGTGGGATGAGAGATGCAGTTGCGTGCAGGGGTGGGAGGGTGATGGGAGACAAGGAGGGCTTGAGGGAGTGGAGTAGAGGGTGGCATGGAGGCGGCCGAGAGGGGGTGCCCCCCCACCGCCCGGGTTGGTCCGATCCCCCCCTCACGCCACATCAGGGGCGAGTTCTCATTGGCCTGAAGCCATGTACATTAATATCGGGGTGGAGCAAGTGCTCTGCAGTTTTTTACAGGCCGCGTTCAATTGATGCGATTAGAACTTAAGGGGTTAAGTATATTTTCAAAGATATGCAAGTCAGAGACAGTTCTCACTTGCTACATCAGAGGGGGTTTGCCAATCATCATTATCATCTAGAATTGAGGTATTAGTTTCTTTGTCTTTAGTTTGTGGTGAATTCCGTAGGGTGGTTGTGTTGCCCCTGTGCTCTCCTAATTGTGTATCCGCAGTGGGCGCTAACTGTGTATCATCTGTTACTAACACGGGTGGATGTGGAAATATTCCTGTCATATCACTCAGCTAAAAATTCATGTTGCTAAGGTATGGTGTTATGAAATACGTCTTTTGTTTATGTCTTAACTAAGTAGATGAGTAAATGAGTTGTAATGAATGATAGATAGTGAGTGTATAAGTGTATATATAAAAATAAGTAAAGGAGGTGACATTACCTAATTTAAAGCCCTGAAAAGAAATGAGTAAGTATAATTACACCCACTTGATACAGATGATGTCACTCGGACAGGTGTGTCGAAAGCAGATGTCTTTCTCGGAGGATATTGCAGAGTTGAATGAAGATCTCCTCTCGATAATTCTAGGGCTGAGTTGATGGACGATATTACTCCGGAAATTCCATGGCCTGATTTCGGTGTTGATTTTAGTGGTTAACAGCTGTCACAGGCAAACCTCACCATAGAACGTCGAATTCCCACTCAATACTGTGGAAAAAAATGAGTATGAGTAGGAGCTATGTGAATAAGAATGAGTAACGAGCAGTGGGTGAGAAGTGCCTGGTGTCAGTCACATGTTGATTGGCGTGGCGTCGTCGCAGTAAACACACATGGTGATGTCGTCTCAGCAGATACACATGGTGACATCAGCTTCTGACACTGGTAGCTGTGGTGAGTAAATGAGTAGTGATGAGTCACCTGAGTGGGGAAGGTGAGTAAGATGCGTTATAAATGTGGCTCTGGTGTTTGCTGTGTCGTCTTGACCTGCGTCAGCAGTGGAGGTAGGGGGGGGGGGCGATAGGAGAGAGCATTGGGGATCTAGTACTTGTTGCTTTGTTCTTGCTTTTCGTTTACTTGTTTTGTTTTTTATTCTTCTTGCTGGTACTTGAAGTTGCGTGAAGAAGATAGAGTTTTCTTGTAGACTTGTTATTTGTAGTTAATCGTAGAGCTTGTTGATCCTCACTCGTAACTCGTCGTTGCTACTATATGCTCGATTGTGTTTCATTGATTGTAGAAATGATGGTTCGTAAGCGTAGAGCCGATCGTTACTGCCACCATTTATATATATTTGACTCTTTGGTCTTGTAATATGTAAGTCTTGAGTTTTGGTTAAAATTATTGTGCTAATCGAAGTGCATGAGGAGTTAAAGATGAATACAGGGAGTTATCTTGATTTATTATCTTCAAAGAAAGTCTAAGTTGAGCAGAGTATGTAGTACACAGGGACGTGATTTACTGACTGTCATCGGACCCCTCTTTATATTTCCTCTCTCCACTACCTGTCGGTTCTATGGCTGGCCCCTTTCTGATCTCTGATTCCTACATTCTCGTTTAGCAGGGGTCGTGTCACGTGGGGTATACTGTTGTTGAAGCTTCTAGAACACTGTATGTCTGTGTGTATGTACTGCTTCCAGTGCACGTCAAGCATTCCTTCACTTAAGGGTTGCAAGCTCATTTCCCATTCTCACACCTTGTTTGGTGCACTGTCTATCTATCTATCTGTCCATCATGCTATCTCTTATGATTTGTATTTATAATATGGAGTCCTGACACATATGGCTCACTGCTTGGCAAACATTTGAACGACAGACTGCTCAGAATGCCAGCAACATCTTGGTCCTGAGTAATTATTATATTTCCATTGCCATATATCAGACAGATCTCTAATTCCATAAGTCACAAATTTATCAAAATGCTCTAAGTACAGGAACTAGGCTAGTATGAGGGAAATGTACTGGATTTCTTAATATTATCGAGGTTCTTTATACAAGACTTGGTAAAAGTGGTAAAAAATGTAATCACATATATATTTTTTTCGTAACATTCCTATCTCTGACATCTGTTTTACTTATGTATGACCTTCAAGTTAGTAGCCTGTGAATGTCGGTAAATATTTTTGTTTCATTGCATTCACAGGCCCTGTAACTGAAATGAGAAAGATGAAATAATATTTGCATGTGTCTGCCTTACCATGCCACGAGCTCCGTAATGTCTGACGTCAGTTTGTCTCCTTGTGCCTGTAAACGAACATCTTCTGCTTGACTTAGCAGATGGTAAGGGCAACAAATATTGAATAGGAAGCAGATTTGAAAAGCATGAATTAAAAAAAAAAAAAAAAGTAGGCAAGCCAATAATTTAAGAAGGCCGGCCATACAGAGAATGAAGCATCTGTGCCCATCAGCTTTTCTAAGGGTTGAACATTTGACTTTGCTCTGTGACCTTGATCTTCGAATAATTGCTCTCAAAGTCGACTTACTTCTTTCATGCCTGACCCTCAAACTTTCAACTAAGTCCGACCCAGTTGATATTAAAACCATTTGCGTTGACCTTACCCTGTGACCTTTAATTTGATCATTCTGTTTCACCTTAACCTTAGATTGCCTCTCCTCAAGATCGAATCCTCGTCTAACCTTAAGGTTTTTCGCATTGTTTGGTCTAAATCGTATAAAAAAATTAAGCTGAATTAACTATGTGACATTGCCCTTTGATCGAGTTTCCCCCAAACAATAGTTCAACATCTTCGCTAATCTCAAACCTTCCATCAAATTCGGTTCAGAAGTCGCACACAGATGGAAGTCCTTCCTTCTTGCTTTTCTCTTAATCCTTCCCAAGGTTTAGTCTAACATGGATAAAGACATTAAGTTTAGCTTGTTAGGTCAAACTTTGACATAGTCTTGTGATGCTGAGCCTTAGTATGTTGGTCGCAGTGGTAATACAGTAAGTTAACGTCTTTGGTGACAGTGAATCCCTACACCAAGATTGTTTAAAATCTCATCACACACACACACTCTCTCTCTCTCTCACACACACACACACACACACACACACACACACACACACACACACACACACACACACACACACACACACAAACACACACACACACATAAAGAGTGAAACATCACCCGAGCATGCTTCTCAAGTGCGGCCATAACTCAATCGTGGTGTAATCAAGAAATCCTTTGCCTCGGTTACATCCCCATTTGCACTCAGTTATTCGTGCAATGTTTGAGGTTATTCTGTCGGGCTGAAATTATACACTCCTTTCTCCTGTGCTTTGTCTAAATAAAACACACACACACACACACACACACACACACACACACACACACACACACACACACACACACACACACACACACACACACACGCACACGCGCGCGCGCGCGCGTACAGAAATACATAAACTCAAAACAATACTCGCTCTCGTTTCACGGGTGCAGGTGTCAAGACTGTTTATCAACGGCAGTTCTAATGCTGCCATAACAAGAAACTTGCTTACAAAAAGGACCGATACTAACTTACTCCTGAATGATTTTCTCTTTACGTTTCTCCCTGGCGTCGTGTGAAGTCTGTTCGTCCTCACTCTAATTTTCTCTGCTCCCTCTGACACTTTCCCAATAATGTTTACAATAAATTTAGTTCTTCCTCTTTCCTCCCTCTTTTTGCTAAGATCATTCTGTATGTTTTCCCTGCTTAAACACAGCCAACAGCTCATATTGTGTCCTCTAAGTTTTGGCAATTCTTTTTCTGTTCCTCCATCATCTCCATCTCTGATTTGATTAAGCCTTTTTTTTTTTTTTTAATATCTTCAAATAATGTATAATCTGCATCACTGGACTCAGTACATATAAAGCGTATGGGACTGAGGGGAGTCCTGCCAGTTGTCCTCAAGGTGCCAGCATCTTGCTTAAACAAACACTGTTGCATTTTCAGTCAACTTGTAGCCTATTTTTCCTTCTTGCTGGAAGGTTGTTGTCATTCAGGCAGCCACGACGATGGCGACCTCTATCTACTCTGTACGTATCGCTCAATTATATGTAATGTGTTGTATTTCTAGTCCTGGAATAAAGCCTGAACAACAAAGTTTTTAGTCACCTTTGTACTCATAATTTTCTTGCAGATCGCCACTATGAGTTCCGTCTGGTGTGTTCAGCTGATCTTACAGGCTTTGCTGACTCTTGATTATCCTTTAATAGGGACTTCACTGAAACGCTTACTGTTTTACCACACATCTCGGCACCATTTGACATCGTTTGTCTCGGATCTTTTGTTTCCATATTGCCTTCCTACGGCATCTATCGCTTGCCTCTGATACCTTTACCTTAAGTTTCCTTTCTGGTTGTTCAACAACTGCAGATGCAGTTGGCAACTTTTGTTCTTCTATCAAAATTGATATTTCACATGGTTCTGTCCTCTCTCTCTCTCTCTCTCTCTCTCTCTCTCTCTCTCTCTCATTTAGAGATAACAATGCATTGGCCTTACCAAAAGTCCTGGGGTGAATGGGCATTGAAGGTATAACGGCATTACTGGAACCAGTCACACATCATCATCATCATCATCATCATCATAGCCTGTATCAGACCACTACAGGACAGATCCTCTCCCATCCTCTTACACTGCGTCCATTTGGCTGTTAGTTGTTTCATTCAGCCCAAACGAATGTCTTCTAGTAATTTTCTCTGTGTGCATTTTCCTCTCACACTGTTATTGAGTTGTCAGTCAGCTACCCTGGTTGGTCATCTGTTTTCTGTTCTACGAAGCATGTGCCATATTTGTCGTTTGTATTTTCTGATTATAGTGATTAGGTCCACTATTTTTCTCTTTTCCTTTTTCTAAACGAAGTTCTTTTTTTTATTACACCCGCGTGCACGATGTTGTGATAGAGGTATTGTTTTTCTCAGCGTGTCATGCGTGTGAACAAATCAACCCAAATAGATATGATCTGATTCAAAACACACTTGGCACTGTATGAAGGTTAAGCTAAGCAGCTGACTCTTATATTTTATTGCACTTTTTATTTAACATTTGAACAAAGGAGATGGTCGGTGTCCATGGCAGTTTTAATAGTACTAAACATAATGATGATGATGATATGCAAAAATTTTAACATAGTGCGTGTATCGTGAATTGATTACGATTTTCCTTATAGCCTCGCAGGTTAGTGCCCGATCTTTTCCCTGTCAGTATGATTCCCCGTCTACGCTTATTGGTAAAAAAAAAAATGTTTGCTTTCCTTTTAATGTTCACTTGAATTTACAATATCTATGAATATAAAAACAATACTATTAAAACAATAGTGGAAGAAGCAAGTACCGGTAATGAGTATGAATAAAATTATATTCAGTCACTTGCATCGTGGCAAACAAGTTAATATTATTTTTAGATATATAAACAGTTAAATATGTTTGATATTAATTCACTTCTAATAAAAATGTGTAATTCATGAATTCATATGTGCTTTAGATATTTGTGTTAGTACAATGATGGGAGTAACAAAGAGCCACAACCCAGCAGGATGGATCACAACTGCTGCCACTGCTGTCAGTTCTCCCTGCAGTCTGTGCCGCACACTCTCTTCCCTCTTACATACAGGATTCATATTTAGTTAACCTGTTTTTTTCCTGAGATAATTAATGCAAAATATTGCCAGGTATTCTGGCAAACAACATCATTCCGCAATGTTCATTGCCAAAAAAAAAAAAAAAAAAAAAAAAAAAAAAAAGCTACTGACTGCTTCACAACAGTCTATATCGTGCATACAAATGTGTGTCTTCTCGTTAAGGTAAAAGTATTTGCATGGTTCCTGTACACAATTAATTTATTATGTACTAATATAGAAGAGTGATTTATAATTGGATGGTTACCTCAAAGAAACTCACCTCTCTCTCTCTCTCTCTCTCTCTCTCTCTCTCTCTCTCTATCTATCTATCTATCTATCTATCTCTCTCAGTACTCCTTATCTTCCTGTTTCCTTGAGATATCCTGATCTCCCAACTATCACTGTTCCTTGAGGTATTGTGATTACCATTATCTAATCACAGATATGATAGATATCTGAGTGGGTGAACTGTGTGTCGCCCAGGCCAGCCTGTGAAAGTGTTACAAGGAGAGAGTTGTGTTTTACCTACACTTGAACTTCTCTTGGTTAGGCCGGGTATGTAAACCTTTGTTAAGTATTCAGTAGTGCACAAAGAGTGTGTCAAATTCATTACGAATTATATATGTCCAGGTATGATTCCTGACCAGTATAATTTGGCCTAATGATAGGTTACATAAGTAAATAAATGTGCACATACATGCACGACCTAGACATCCATTGTAGATCTCGTCGCTACAAACGTTGCATATCTCTTCATTCAGAACTAAACCATGCAGCATTAGTAACCTTGCCTTTCAGTGTCAATTGTACATTTATCAAACCCTTAATTATTCTGTACAGATTAAGCATGTTTATATCAGCATCAACAATAATTCTTGAAACAAGTTCGTTCAATTGCAGTTTCGTATTTGGACCCAAAAAATGTACATGGAATGTTACGTATGCCCAGCATGAGGCACGATGTGCACGAGCTGTTGTGCAGCATCAGTGTATATATCGATCAATACTAGACACTATCATGACACACAAGGGTATATTTGCCCAATACTGGTCAATGTGCCCTAACACCTTTTTATCATTAGTTAATAAATCGTCCAGTACCAGGTAATAATTCTATTCGAATAAAATAGCTTCTCATTGCAAATGCTTAAAAATTACCCAAGTAACCAAAGCACGCTTGACTCACGTAATATATATTTGACTGAAATGTAGACGAAGTTTGTCACCTCACTATAACCTTTGTTGCGAGAATACGATAAATTTTAAGGGTTAGTACTCGCGGCTAATAGTCTTACATAATATGGGTGGCACATCTGTCCGAGCGCTGTCGTGAGTTTGGGACGCCTCTATGAAACCTGTTGATTTATACCCAGCGTTGTGGACGGTAAAGCTGCCTCCCTTATATAATCTGGGCCTGGATGATTCAGATTAGAAGTCATCTCGTTTATCCCAGTGGATCTCGTGAGTCGAGCGTGGAAGCTGTAACGTCCTTTCAGACATTAACAAAACACGGCCATCGCCATAGTTGCTCGCAGTTAGACTTCATAAGTTATACTGTGCGAATTTATCTGGACCTTGCAGTTGCAGCCTACCTGAGATTCCATTCTTGCAAGTGACTGGATGCTATTATGAAATGAACTCAGGTAATAAACAGTTCATGTTTCAGTTTCTTCTTTATATTCTGTAGCTGTAATTTATATTAACAAGTTAGTATTTATCACAGATAATGACCCAATCTGTGAATGTAGTAAGTAGCATGTGAAACACAATAATATAAAGCATACTGGAAAGAGACACAGGCAAATATTATATTCACGACTGGGGTAGGGGGGTTTCAAGAATACTCCCTTAGTATCCCTGCTTGTCGTACGAGGCGACTAAAAGGGTTGGTGGTGGGTTAGTGTCCCACCCCGTAAAAAGAACTAACTAAAAAAGCGAATAAAGCGCCTCGGACCCGGACGGACCATACGTTGACGACTAAGAAACGGACAAAGGACATTCTGAGGGTGGGAACATGGAATGTGAGAGGAGTGAATGATGAAGTGAAAGAGAGAGAGATTGTTCAGGTGCTTGTGGATGCAAAAGTGGATATATGTGGATTGACTGAAACTAAATGGAAAGGTGAAAGGGTGAGAAAGTGGGAATATGGTGTAGGTATATGTGCGGGAGTCAGTGAGAATGAGAGGGCAAGAGAGGGAGTATGTCTGATGATAAGCAAGAAGTGGAAGGAGAATATAAGAGAGTATGGAACAGTGGGTGCAAGGATTGTATGGGTGAGGATGAAAGGTATACAAGCATGGGCGATTGTATGTGTGTATGCTCCAACAGAGGATCGAGTGGCAAGAGTGAAAGATGAGTTTTGGGCGAGAGTAGAAGCATGTATGGACAAGTTTGAGAGGAGCAAGAGAGTGCTGTTGATTGGAGACATGAATGGCAAAGTTGGGAATGGACGAGTGGATGGAGTGGTTGGTCAGTGGGGTGTGCCAGCTGAAGTAGATGGGAATGGTAGTGCTTTGGTGGACATCTGTGCTGGTAAGGGGTTGGCAATAGCCAACAGCTACTTTCGTCATAAGATGATCCACCGGTATACATGGAGAGTAATGAGGAGGATGGATGGTGAACTTGTTGAACGAAAGGCAATGATAGACTACGTGTGTGTGGATGAGCGAATGAGAAGACAAGTGTTGGATGCAAGAGTGTGGAGAGGGTGGGGGAATGGAGTCTCGGACCATCACTTAGTGATGGCCAACGTAGAGCTGCAAAGAAAGTGGTTGAGGAGACGAAAGGGAAGACAGGAGGAAGCAGCTCCTGTGAGAAGAGTGGAGAAATTGCAAGATAGTGAGAAAATGACAGAGTATAAGAGCATAGTGGAAGAATGATTGGGAAGGTATGAGCTAGAGCAGATGGAAGGGGTGGAAGATGTATGTAAGATATTCACAGAAGAGATAGGCGCAGCGTGTGAGGCGGTTTGTGGAGTGAGGAGGAGATGCAAGGGTGTGCAAGGGACAGCATGGTGGAATGATGAGGTGAAACGAGCTGTGGAACAAAAGAAGAAGGCATGTGGTGAATGGTTGATGAGTAGAGGTAGGGGAGAAGATGAGAGAGGGAAGAGAGAGGTATATGTGAGCAGGAGAAGGGAGGTTAAGAGACTGGTGAAGGAGAGTAAGAAGAAAGTGGATGAAGAGTTTGGGAGGAATCTGAGTGTGAAATGGAGGGAGGGTAAGAAATTGTTTTGGAAGGAGGTAAAGAAAGTAAGAAGATTAAGCTGGGAAAGGCCCCAGGAATTGATGGAGTGTGTGGTGAAATGTTTAGGTATGGGGGTGAGATTGTTGTGGAGTGGATATGAAAGTTGTGTAGATTGGCTTGGGAAGAGGGAAGGGTTCCAGAGGACTGGAAATCAGGTATAATTGTTCCTCTGTACAAAGGAAAAGGGGAGAGAGAAGTATGTGGTAACCATAGGGGTATTTGCCTTCTTAGTTTGACTGGTAAAATATATGGTACAATACTCATTGATAGGGTTAGGCATATGACAGAGGAGCTAGTTGGAGAAGAACAAGGGGGATTTAGGAAGGGAAATGGGTGTGTAGATCAGATATCTGTTCTAAGATGTTTAGTGGAGAAGTATCTAGAGAAGGGAAGGAAAGTGTATGCTGCCTTCATGGACTTGGAGAAAGCTTATGACAGAATAGATAGGCAAGGTATGTGGAAGGTATTAAGAATATATGGAGTGGAGGGGAAATTGTTGAGTGCTGTGAAGAGTATGTACGAGGGAGCTAGGGCTATGGTGTGAGTGGATGGTGAGCTGAGTGAGTTCTTTGATCTCAATGTGGGACTGAAACAGGGGTGTGTGATGTCTCCATGGTTGTTTAATATATATATAGATGGAGTTGTAAAGGAGATGCAAGGTAGGGCAGTGGATGTGGGGCTGGCCCTAATGAATGAGGGTGAGATTTGGAAGCTTCCGGTGTTGCTGTTTGCTGATGATACAGTATTGTTGAGTGAAGATGAATGGGAGTTGCAGGGTTTGGTGAATGAATTTGGGACAGTGTGTAGGAGGAGGAAGCTGAAAGTTAATGTAAACAAAAGTAAAGTTATGGTGTTTGAGAGGAATGAAGTCACAGAGTGTGCAGTGAGGTTGGATGGTGAGGATATGGAGAATGTGAGTGCATTCAAGTACTTGGGTAGTGTGATGAGTAAGGATGGAACTTTGGGGGATGAAGTACGTGAAAGGGTACAGCAGGGAAGAAAGGTTGTTGGTACACTGAAAGCAGTGATGAGAAATAGGGAGGTGAGTATGGAAGTTAAGAAGTCACTGCATGATGGTATTGTGATCCCTACCCTGACGTATGGAAGCGAGGCGTGGACCTTGCAAGAGGGGAACAAGTCAAGAGTGAGAGCAGTGGAAATGAGTTACTTGAGAGGAGCATGTGGAGTGACGTGGAGGGACAGGTTGACGAATGAAGAAGTGAAGGAACGTTGTGGGGTAGATGTGGATGTGGTTGAAAAGATTAGGAGAAATACACTTAGGTGGTTTGGACATGTGGAGAGAATGGAGAATGAAAGACTGACTAAGAGGGTGTATGTAGGTGAGGTGGAGGGAGGGAGAGGGAGGGGTAGACCTAGGATGAGGTGGAGGGATGGAGCTGAGAGGTATATGAGGGAGGGGGGGGAGTTGGGGGGAGGGTAGTCAAATGGTAGGTGACAGAGTGACTTGGAGGCGTTTTGTCTGCGGCCACCCTTTGCGGGATTAGAGCGTCGGGCTATAGATAGATAGATAGACGACTAACGAACCCACTTATCCACAGAGTACCGGGTTTATGACGTCATCATGCCGTTGTTTCCACACAGTTTATCAGTCATGATATTGTCTGGTGTCTTTATTCCTAACACATTTTCATGTTGACAAAAGAAATCCACCTATTATCCAGTTGTATCAGCCTCAGAAGGGTAGCACCAATAGCATTGTGTAACCGTCTGCCTCTGTCCAACGATCGAGATTTGGAAAACCCTCAAACTCCCTTTCCCGCCTCAGACCCTCGAATTAGTCATAGAAAACAAGATTATTCTTTTTTTCTTTCTTTATTTTTTACCAACTCTTGGCATAGTCTTCATAGGATGTTCTCAAGGCCCAGCAGTCCTACATATCATACACCTCCACATGTCGCCACTTCGGAGTTAACACCCACCGTCCATATTGATTACATGCTAGGGCTCTTTCATACAGGACTGGTGCACTGGTATTAGCGGAGGTATTTTTTACATGTCAGCGGGTTTTCTGGTAGATCAGTAAGTCTGCTTTATGAAATTTAAATCTTAAATTATTTCCTGTCACAGCCGGGACTCAGACCTGGGTTCATTAGGACTGCAGGCCACCTCTCTGCCAATTCAACCACCGCCTCCTTAAGTGGACCTCTTGACCGGGAAATAGCTGGCAGGTTTATCTCTTATCTTTAATATCTCCCAGAGGAACTTCCTTTTGTAAACGTATAATTCTATGGTGTGAATAGTGTTCAGTGCACACTGTTCTTGCTTTTCATGGAGTATATATAGTGCACCATAGTGTGTACAATAAAATGTATGTAATGTACAGCGTGTAGTGTACGAGTACATTGTGGTGTAGTGTATATTGGAAGTATAGTGTATAGATTATATACCGGTACTCGTAGTTACTTGTACACGCCATTGTGAGTATGGTGTATGATATTGCATATAGTATAGTGTAACGTGTAGCCTATATGGTATATGTTTTGTTCGGATGTAGACTATGGTTTGTATGGAATGTATGATGTTTATAGTGTGTGGTGTGGTGTATAATGCATTTGGTATATGGTATTTACAGTGCAGTGTGTACAATAGGGTGTATCGTGCACATGATGCAAAGTGTAAATTGCGTGTTATGTTTATTTTTTTTTATTTTTTTTATATGCGAGGAAGAAGGAACCAAAGGCCATGAGCCCGCAGTAACAGTTCCCTCCAAGAGAAAAACAAAATACAATAGAGAGCCAAATTCAAGATCCGATCATTTTGAGATGCCTGGACACACTGCGTTTGAAAGACTGGAGATCATAGGAAGCAGGAAATACAGATAGAGGGAGACAGTTCCAGAGCTGACCTGTTGCATACATGAAAGACTGGGAGTAACGGTTAACTCTTGCATTAGAGAGTTGGACAGAAAAGGGATGAGAGTTTGCTGCCAGACGGGTGCTACGCGCCCGTCGTAGAGGTGGAGGAATGCAAGCAGACAGTTCAGAGGAGCAGTGACCACTAAAGTAGCGATAGAAAAGAGATAAAGATGCAACAGTGCGGCGAAGAGACAGAGGTTGAAGGGAGTCAGTAAGAGGAGGAGAGTTAATGAGACAAAAAGCCTTTGACTCCACCCTATTGAGAAGAGCTGTATGTGGGGAGCCTTCCCACACATGAGAGTTGTACTCCACACAGGGGCGGATAAAACCCCTGTATAGAGTCAACAATTGTGCAGGGGTAAAGAAAGAGCGGAGTCGGCTTAGCACACCCAATCTCTTGGAAGCAGATTTTACAAGAGATGTAATATGATCTTTCCAAGATAAGTCCTGAGTAAATGAAACCCCAAGCATGTTCAAGGATGATGCAGGATTAAGCTGAATATTATTAAACATTAATGGGTATACCTGTGGAAGATTTTGTCGGGTTGATAGGTGTAAGAACTGAGTCTTAGATGCATTAAAGACAACCATATTATTTTTACCCCAGTCAGAGATACGAGCCAAGTCAGACATTAGGTGTGCCATAGCCTCATCCCTTGTTTCTTGAAGTAACTGTTGAGATGGGCGTTGCGGGAACCGAATGGAAAGGTGAAGGGTGGAGTCATCAGCGTATGAGTGGATAGGGTTAGATGTACAGCTTAGAAGATCATTGATGAATAAAAGGAAGAGAGTTGGTGATAGGACAGAGCCCTGAGGAACACCACTGTTGATAGATCTAGGAGAAGAACGATGGCCGTCTACAACAGCGGCTATAGAACGACCAGAAAGGAAGCTAGCGATGAAGGCACAGATAGAAGGATAGAAACCGTAGGAGGGCAGTTTGGAAATTAAAGATTTATGCCAGACTCGATCGAAAGCCTTTGAGATGTCAAGTGCAATGGCAAAGCTTTCGCCAAAGTCCCGAAAGGAGGATGACCAGGAGTCTGAAAGGTAGGTGAGAAGATCGCCAGTGGAGCGTCCCTGATGGAACCCATACTGACGATCGGAAAGAAGTTTGTGATAGGAAAGATGCCTTAAAATTTTTCTATTAAGAATTGACTCGAAAACTTTTGAAATACAGGACGTTAAAGCAATTGGACGATAGTTGGAGGGTTGGGAGTGGTCACCCTTCTTTGGGACTGGCTGAATGAGAGCAAACTTCCAGCAAGAAGGAAAGGTACAAGTTGACAGACAAAGGCGAAAGAGTTTGCCTAGGCAGGGTGTAAGCACAGAAGCACAGTTCTGGAGAACAACAGGAGGGACCCCATCAGGCCCATATGCCTTGTTAGTACTGAGGCCAGTGATGGCAGAAAATACATCAACTGATGAAATTTTAATGTCAGCCATGAGGAAGTCAGAGGGGGGAAGTGATGGAGGAACAGCACCGGAATCGTCTAAGGTGGAATTGGAGGAGAAAGTCTGTGCGAAGAGATCTGCTTTATTAGTAGAAGAAATAGCTACAGAACCATCAGAGTAGAAAAGAGGAGGGAAGGATGAGGAGGTAAAGTTGTTAGAAAGATTTTTGGCAAGGTGCCAGAAGGAGCGGGAAGAATTCGATTTGGAGAATTGAGAGCATTTAGTATGGATGAAATTATTTTTAGTAGAGCGAAGAGCAGACTTAGCACGATTCCGGGCAGAAACGTAAAGATGATGTGATTCAGGGGTGGGTTGGCTCCGGTACCTTTTGTAGGCCTTCTCCTTGTTGCGGACAGCATTAGAACAAGCGTGATTAAACAAAGGCTTTCTTGCGTTAGTCAGAGGATATGAGAAAGGAATGTATGCTTCCATGCCCGAGAGAATAACCTCTGTAATGCGCAAGGCACACTCAGATGGCTCACGGCCATGGAAGCAATAATCATTCCAGGGAAAATCAAAGAAGTACAGCCTGAGGGCCTCCCAGTCCGCGGCTCCAAAATGCCACAGACGACGTTTCCCTGGAGGGTCCACAGGCCGTACCGGAGTGATAGGACAGGTTAAGGTAATAAGGTTGTGATCGGAGGAGCCCAACGGAGAGAAAAGATTAACAGAGTAAGCAGAAGGATTAGTTGTGAGGAAGAGGTCAAGTATGTTGGAGCTCTCTCCAAGGCAGTCAGGGATACGGGTAGGGTGCTGTACAAGCTGCTTTAGGTCATTAAGGATAGAAAAGATGTAGGCTTGTTCACCAGATGGATCCGTGAAAGGAGAGGAGAGCCAAAGGTGGTGGTGAACATTGAAATCTCCAAGAATGGAGATTTCAGAGAAAGGAGAAATGGCCAGAATGTGTTCCATCGTAGAAGTAAGATAGTCGAAGAATTTTTGATAGTCAGTAGAATTAGGGGATAAGTAAACAGCACAGATATATTTAGTCAGAGAATGACAGGAAAGCCGAAGCCAGAGTGTGGAGAATTCAGAAGAATCAAGTTCAGGAACACGAGAGCAAGATAAGTCGTTGCGTATATATACACAACAGCCACCTTTGGCTTTGAAATGAGTACAGAGAAAGTAGGAGGATACAGAAAAGGGTTTGCTGTCGGTTGCCTCAGACAATACAATGGTGTATGGTTTGCTGTGTATGGTGTATACAGTGGTGTGTTTGGTGTATGGTATCATACATTGTGTTCAAGTCGGGAGTATAGGGTTTGTGGAGTGCATGCAGCGTGTATGCCGTGTATACCGTATCTACGGTGTATCAGTACCGTGTATGACATGTATATAGTGTAGTTTGTGTATGAAGTTGCGTAAAGCGTGACTGGCATGCATAGCGTGGGTAGCATGTATATAGAATGTCGAGTATACAGTATGAATCGCTTATATCTTGCCTGTATATAGCATACTTTATACCGTATATGAATCCTGTGTACAACGTGCACATAGCGTGTAAAATGTCTATACTCTATACCATGTCTGCATATGGCATATGGCTTGTGCAGAGAGTGTGTAAGAAACGGAATTTAAAGGTGAATGTAGGGAAGAGTAAAGTGATGGTCTTTGAGAGAGGTGAAGTTAGTGAATGTACAGCGAGGTTGGATGGTGAGGAATTGGAAAATGTGAGTACGTTTAAGTACTTGGGTAGTGTGATGAGTAAGGATGGAGGTTTGGAGGGTGAAGTGCTTGAAAGGGTACAGCAGGGAAGAAAGGTTGCTGGTTCTTTGAAAGCAGTGATAAGAAACAGGGAAGTGAGCATGGAAGTGAAAAAGTTACTACATGACAGTATTGTGATACCAACTCTAACGTACGGAAGTGAAGCTTGGACATTGTTGGAAGGACACAAGTCAAGAGTGAGAGCAGTGGAAATGAGTTATTTAAGAGGAGCCTGTGGAGTCACGTGGAGAGACAGGCTGACGAATGAGGATATAAAGGAGCGTTGTGGTGTGGATGTGGATGTGATATGAAGTGTTATGAGGAACACACTGAGGTGATTTGGCCATGTGGAGAGGATGGAGGGTGAAAGACTGACGAAGAGAGTGTATGTGAGTGAGGTGGAGGGAGGGAGAGGGAGGGGAGGCCAAGGATGAGGTGAAGGGATGGAATGGAGAGGTATATGGGATGTGGGTGTGAGGTGGGAGCAGGGCAGTGAAATGGCGGGGGACAGGGCGACTTGGAGGCGATTTGTTTGTGGCCACCCCAAACGGGATTGAGGCGTCTGGCAATAGATAGATAGATAGTATATATATATATATATATATATATATATATACAGTATATATATCTATCTCTATATATATATACATATTTATATATAAATATATATATATATTGCCGGACGCTATAATCCCTTATGGGGTAGCCATTGGACTGAGTTATTTGTTTTGAAGGGAGGGGCACTAACCCTCCACCAACCCACTTGTTGACACGTAGGGAACACGAATGGTTTGGTTATATGGTTACTACCCAGCGTTGTAAGTGGTTTCTTGGCTTACAGGAAAGCATTTGGCATGTCACTCAATGTAAAGCCAGCTATAAATGAAAGAAAAGCAATACAAAGTGATAAGAAAAGATGGGAGAAATAGGAAGAGAGGAGGGCAGGCACAGAAAAAGAATGATAAAGGATAAGGAAGAAGTAGGCAGCACTACATTCAAGTGAGTGGATGATGGTCGCCACTACCTACCACTAATATATATATATATATATATATATATATATATATATATATATATATATATATATATATAATATATATATATATTAGTGGTAGGTGGTGGCGACCATCATCCACTCACTTGATGTAGTGCTGCCTACTTCTTCCTTAGCCGTTATCTTTTTTTTTTTTTTTTTTTTCTTTACCTGTGCTCCTCTCCTCTTATTTCTCCCATCTTTCATGTCACTTCTTATTGCTTTTCTTTCCTTTACCGGTGGCTTTACATTGAGCGAAAAGCCAAATGGTGTCCTGTAAGCCAAGAAACCATTTACAACACTGGGTAGTAACCATATAACCAAACCATACGTGCTCCTTACGTGTCAACAAGTGGGTTGGTGGGGGGTTAGTGCCCCTCCCCGTAAAACAAATAACTGAAAGTCAATGGCCACCCTTACGGGGTTATGGCATCTGACTATATATATATATATATATATATATCTATATATATATATATATATATATATATATATATACTTTTAATGGAGTAAAAAAATGAAGACAAAATATATTGTTTCTCAGTTCTTTTCCTGTATAGCAGTCATAAAGAAGGATGATATAACGTTTTAAGGGTATGGTTAGTACTTAATATTATATTATTATTATTATTTTTTTTTTGTACGTCATTTCTACCTCACATTCATGCTAGTGGTTCATGAATACGATGTCTGATTGCATATTTGTGTGTGTGTGTGTGTGTGGTGATTATCGTGGTTTGATTGAGGCAGTTAAGCTGAGCTCTCACCCATCGAAAATTATCGTTTAATGTATATCACTGTGGATAAAATATTGATTTATTACAGTTAATGTTTATATTGATAATAAAAATGATAATTGTGCAGTCCCCAGTGAACATAGCCTCCTCCTGTGCTGGTCAAGAATCTGGCTTAGGGAGAGTTTCTCATCCTCGACAAAGTAATGCTGTTGTTGACAGTGACAGCTTGAACATTGGAGGTGGTTCAGTCACGTCAGCGAATGAGGAGTTTGGTACAATCACATGATGAAGTGTATAAACAAAAGGTGTATAACATGTCCAAAAATTAATGTTTCTAATAAATGTAAAAGCAGTATTTCAGGAAAACTTTACAAGACACGAACATATGGAACGGGATCCCCCCCTAGCTCTGTAACAGAGTGAGACTGACTACAACAAAAAAACAATTATACCTACCAATTTGGACTCAACTAGATGCTGCTTAGTTGCCCATAGCAACAACAAACTGTTCCTCTCAGGTGCAACTTAATCGATTATGACAACTATTCCTACCAAACTGAACTCCATTGGAAGTGGCATATTTGTCCTATCTTTTCATATACGTGTGATCTCTGTATCTTATGGTCCATCGCCCGAATGTTTTCCATATTCCTTCACTGAATGTAAGAACTAAATTTCAACTTCAAGCTTAATCTATTGTAGGTGTTTATGTTGTCTCGTAATCCCTTCAGTCCACTGGCTTATCACGCATTTTAGAATTACTTTCTTGCTTCCACAATATGCCTATATTCATTTTAAAGATTTCTAACATTCCCGACGTAGTGTGGGATTGTCAGTACAGAAGGACAGTACTGTTAAGAAGTGAGATTTGCCAGCTAGGTGTTCGTGAACCTTCTCAGCGTTTCGTGTACGTTAGTTCCAGTGTCAGTACGAGTTAGAGTTGCCTGTTTGCTGTTTGTGAGCGTAGTTATTTCGTAAGTTATGCATTAATTTTTCTGCTCTTCTTCTTTATAATGTTCTATTTAAATGATTGCTTGTTAAATTAAGTAATTCAAGTTCGTATGGTAAATGATTTACAGTAGAGTGTTATGTAATGTAAGACAACACTGGCATGTTTTGGGCTGTTTCCGAGTTGGTAACTGTGCTCTTTCTCTAGAATGCACCAGAAATGTGGAAAAATGTAGACGTTTCTAGTACAATGCAAGTTTATATAAGGATGGATAAGAGACTATAACAGGTTCAGTCGGGTGGTTTGCCAGTTTGAGTGAAGTGCATTCGGTTTTGGTGTGGTGCTGTTATGGAAATTTGTGAAGAGTTGCTGGCAAGCATTAAGTGTAATTACCGTCAGTGAAGATTATTTTCGGTACTTGTGTAATAAGTGAAATGTTGACAAGTATGAAGTGTACTAACAGCGAAGTGTTGTCAAGCATTAAGTGTAATAGAAGTAAAGTGTTAGCTTTAGTGCTTGTGAGAACAGAGAAGTTGTAAAGCATTAAGTGGAATTATTTGGAAAATAAAGACAGTGAAGTTTAAGAAGCCAGTGTTTATTTTTGCCTCAGCTGATCTTGTGTATTGTACACCTTAAGGTTGACCATAGGAAGAACAGCTCGCTGGGCAACGTCCTTCCTGTACTGAACTACTGCTGTTGGAGCCTGTGGCAGTGTGGGGCGAGTACGTAACACTAGTGTCAGGAGTGTGGGATTATTATTTTGGGGCTGCAGTGAGTCTAACTTTCGACATGGAAGCAGAAGGTGTGATAACAAGGTCTCGAGTTGGGCAGGAGGAGGAAATTTCCCTGGCGACAATCATGAAGCTATTACAGGCACATTATAAAGAACTCAAAGAACAAAGACAGGCACAAACTAAAGAACTCAAAGAACTAATACAAGCACATACTAAAGAACTCAAAGAACAAACTAAAGGACTCAAGGAACAATTGCAGGTACAAAGGGTACAATTGAAGCCCCAGAGTGAAGAACTAGAGGCACCAGGTGAAAGGCAAAAAGAACGATATGAACAACTTCAAAAGGCATCAGAGGAGCAACGAAGGGACTTACAACCAAGGATGCAAGGACAACTAGATGTTTTCATGGGGGAAATGAAGGAAGAACAGCAACAGCTTAAGGAGGAAGTTGATGCTAAGCAAGAGCAGCAGAAGTATGAGGTAAGCAGTAATGTGACTGAGTGCAAACAGCAAGTAAACGACCAGTTGAAGTCAATTGGTGAGGAAATAATGACGGAGTGCAAACAGCATGTGGACAACCAACTGAAGATTAGCGAGGAAATAGTGACAGATTGCAAACAGCATGTGGACAACCAACTGAAGATTAGTGAAGGAATAGTGATGGAGTGCAGACAGCTTGTAGATAACCAGTTGAAGCATGTAGTTGACTATGTGAATATAATTAGTGAGAAAATTGAGGCTGTAGAGAAATACTGCACCACTGAGCCTCAGGTTAGTGTACAGGGAGCGTATGAAAGGAATGGACAGTGGATGGTGAATCTTGACGGATTCCAAGCATCTAAAAATAGCATTACAGGGTTGAACAAGCAGAATATAGGAGATTTAAGTCCTGGCCTTAATTATGATGTCTCAGTTTTTAGGCCCCAAACCAGTGAAGTGCATGGCTATAATGGGGGTTCAGTTAAAAAGAAACCTCAGGAATTTGATGGTAGGGTATCTTGGGAAGCTTACAGTGCACAGTTTGAGTTACGTGCAGATCAGAATGGTTGGGATGATAAGAAGAAGCCTGCAGAATACCCACCATTGAAGAAATGCAGGAAAACCTTGATGAATAGTGTGCGAGAAGACAAAAGAACAGACGGCAAGGAGTGTAGTAGGAATGGGAATCAAAGAAACAAATGCCGCCGTACTGTTGTGACAGGGCCAGCGTTAGATGAAGACCTGGAGAGGATGCAGATGGAGGATGCAGGTTTACAACCAGTGCTAGAGTTGCTGCAGCAAAGTACAGTGCGACCATCTTGGGAAGAAGTTTCCAGGTTAAGCCCTGCAACCAAGAGCTACTGGAGTCAGTGGGACCTTCTTCACTTGAACAACAGACTACTGGACCGTCAGTGGGAGATACCTGATGGCCTCAGCAAATATTGGCAACTTGTGGTTCCGAAGAAGATGAGGTCCGAGATCTTGGATGAGTCCCATAACCAGATCACTAGTGGGCAACTGGGAGTGAAGAAAACTCTAAGCTGGCTACGACAGAGGTTCTACTGGACTGGCATGCGTCAGGATGTTGAAGAGTGGTGTCGGGCCTGTGATGTGTGCTGTGCCAAGAAAGAACCCAAGAGACGTGTTTACGCCCGTCTCCAGCTGTACCAAGTCGGTGCACCGATGGAAAGAGTCGCAGTGTACATTGCTGGACCTTTGCCACTCACTGAAAGAGGATACCGGTATATATGTGTCGGCATGGACCACTTCACAAAGTGGCCAGAATCCTATGCTATCCCTGATCAAGAGGCTACGACTGTTGCTCAGGTGTTGGTTGATTAGTTTTTCTGTCGTTTTGGGATGTCACAAAAGCTACATTCAAACCAGGGTAGAAACTTCAAGTCTGCTGTATTCCGTGAGTGCTGCAAGTTATTGGAGATCAAGAAGACCAGGACGACCCCACTAAGGCCACAGTCAGATGGGATGGTGGAGAAATTCAACTGGACCCTGGGACAAGAACTGTCCAAGTACTGCGTTGATGGACAAACAGAATGGGACCAGAAGTTACCTGCACTGCTGATGGCATATCGGTCTGCATCCCGTGAGTCTACTGGCTACACCTCTGCAAAACTAATGTTGGGGCACTGAGTTATGCCTACCCATTGACTTGTTAATGGGATGATCGACTGGTGATGAGCTGCCTAGACACCACAGGCTATGCGAAGCACGTTCAGGAAAGGCTGGCTGAGGTACATCATCAAGTATGAGGAGTCCTCATGTTTTCAGAAGTGATGAAGTGCAAGTATGATGCCAAGGCAAGTGACGTTAGCTTCAAGGATGGTGACCAAGTCTGGTTATACAATCCTAAGCGTAAGAAGGGACAGTCACCGAAGCTGCAGAGCCCATGGGACGGGCCTTACACTGTGTTGAACCGCCTATCAGATGTAACGTATCGGATTCAGGGAGGCAGGAAGTCTCGCCCAAAGGTGGTACACGTGAATCGTCTGTGGCAGTACCATGGACCACGACAGTACAGCTAGGACGTCTTTGAGGAATCGTGCTCACCTGCAGCCGAGGATGTTGAGGAGGACCAAGGAGTTGAAGTGCAAGAGGATGGCGACAGTTTCCCAAGAGAAGAAGCGAACCAAGAAGAGGACCAAGACCTTCCAGAAGGAGTGGACCGTGTGGAGGAGCAAGGACGTTGTCAGAAGCGACACAGAAGAAGACCTGATAGGTTGAAGGATTATTTTGTGTATAATTAAATGTTTCATTAGGATTAAGGTTTATGTTTGTATATATTGTATAGTTTTGTCGGGACGACAAAGAACTAGGGAGGAGGGTAGTGTTAAGAAGTGAGATATGTCAGCTAGGTGTTCGTGAACCTTCTCAGCGTTTCGTGTACGTTAGTTCCAGTGTCAGTACGAGTTAGAGTTGCCTGTTTGCTGTTTGTGAGCGTAGTTATTTCGTAAGTTATGCATTAATTTTTCTGCTCTTCTTCTTTATAATGTTTTACTTAAATGATTGCTTGTTAAATTAAGTAATTCAAGTTCGTATGGTAAATGATTTAGAGTGTTAGGTAATGTAAGACAACACTGGCATGTTTTGGGCTGTTTCCGAGTTGGTAACTGTGCTCTTTCTCTAGAATACACCAGAAATGTGGAAAAATGTAGACGTTTCTAGTACAATGCAAGTTTATATAAGGATGGATAAGAGACTATAACAGGTTCAGTCGGGTGGTTTGCCAGTTTGAGTGAAGTGCATTCTGTTTTGGTGTGGTGCTGTTATGGAAATTTGTGAAGAGTTGCTGGCAAGCATTAAGTGTAATTACCTCAGTGAAGATTATTTTCGGTACTTGTGTAATAAGTGAAATGTTGACAAGTATGAAGTGTACTAACAGCGAAGTGTTGTCAAGCATTAAGTGTAATAGAAGTAAAGTGTTAGCTTTAGTGCTTGTGAGAACAGAGAAGTTGGAAAGAATTAAGTGGAATTATTTGGAAAATAAAGACAGTGAAGTTTAAGAAGCCAGTGTTTATTTTTGCCTCAGCTGATCTTGTGTATTGTACACCTTAAGGTTGACCATAGGAAGAACAGCTCGCTGGGCAACGTCCTTCCTGTACTGAACTACTGCTGTTGGAGCCTGTGGCAGTGTGGGGCGAGGACGTATCAGTACAGTACTCTGACACACATTTGATGTTTAACGAACCGTTTTTTTTTTTTTTTTTTTTCTAACGGAATATGAACAGAGGAAGGAAAACAAATTAAACAAAAAATCAATCCATTCGCTAGATTACGGGTGTCCTCCATCCATAACAATTCTGTAACAGTTGGACTGGGACTGCTGTAGGTTGAAGTTTGGGGGGAAACTACGAGTATTCTGGGAAAGTGAATTCCAAAGTGATGCAGTTCGGGGAATTAAAGAATTCTTATAGGCAGAAGTTCTGCGGTATGGCAGTGTGATGATATACTCATGAGCGCTACCAGATGCCCGTGTAACACAGGAGAAAGCTTGGAGAGGTGGCACAATGGATGCAGTTTCGTCTGAGCATTTGCTAGGAAAGTATCTGTAAAATAATGCAAGTGAGGCAACATTTCTTCCTACTTGTATGGGAGGTAGTTCATTTGTAATAGTAGGGTTATTTATAACTTTTACAGCTGTTCTGAATATTGTATAGATGTTTCAGTGCAACCTCTCCACATCCGCTCCACAAGGGTGAGCAATATTCCAGCTGAGAGTACACATGGCTCTTGTAAATTATGGCTAACTGTTGGAGTGAAGTTGCGGACTCTGTACAATAATTCAAGTTTCTTTAATGCGATTAAAGCAAATAATCTAACATGAGAGGTCCAGCTGAAGGTATTGTTAAGTGAATTACCGATAATTTCAATGCATTTAGAGTTAGGCATATTGTCTGCATTGTAGGTAATATGGGAATCAGGCAATATGCATCTAATGTTAAACTGCATATATTTGTTTTTCCTAGCATTAAACGAAACAATGTTCTTTTGTCAACATTCAGTGATCTTACATAAGCCTTGATATATGGAGATTGCTGTACTTAGTTGAAAATTAAAGGTATAAACTTTGTGAATGGGTGTTTATGTGTGAAGGAACTGTGAAGTGTTGAGTATCATCTGCATGTAAGTGAGAGTTTATGGGTGATAGACAAGAGACCATTAATATAAATTAGGAGTAGGGTTGGAGGTAGGACTGATCCTTGTGGCGTGCTGGCCTTAATCGAGTGGGATTTGGAATATACATCATCTGGTTTTATTCTTATCTTTATGTCGCTGAGAAATAAGGAAATCAGTGGAACTAAAGATGATAGGCCATAGTAAGGGAGTTTAGATAGCAGGGAACGGTGCCACACTGTCAAAAACGTTAGAGGTATCAAGGGCTACTGCATAGGTTTTTCCGTACTGGGCAATTGACTGATGGATGGCATGAGTTTCAGAAACTGAGTATATCAACATTGGATCTTCTCTGGCGAAAACCATTCTGTCTGTCACGAATTAAGTTGTTGGATTCAAGGTGTTTAATAAAGTGCTTATTAATTATAATCTCAAATACTTTACCAAGTGAAGATGTGATAGCTATTGGATCTGTAATCAGCGGGGATCAGAGGAGCTCCCTTTTCATCGGAAATAGGTGGATATTGGTGTCTTTCCAAGAAATAGGGAATGAAAAATTACGTATCCATAGTCTGAATAATTTCTGGGGAACACTTTTCCAGAACGATTGGAGAAATTTCATCTGGACCTGGATCATTGTTGACTGTTTAATTGTCTATGATGGATTTACGTATCTAGTCTGTATCTAAAGTGGAGCAATTTCGGGAGTGGCAAGTTGTACTACAGAGACGTTCTGACAGACTTGCAGTAAGGCAGAATTTCTGGCAAACGTACTGGCAAGGATGTTCACGTTTCCACGCGGGTCAATAATTTTATAGTGTCTCCATCAGGAAATTTTAGTGGTTAAAGTTATTATTGAAACATGTGATAGATGACCAGAATATTCTGTTATCATTAGGATTATTTTGGATGCTTGGTTGTGATGAAAGTTTGATTTGGCGAGATTTAGTACCGCTTTTGCATGGTTTCTACCAATCTTAAAGTGATTGAGGGGTGCAGCTGTTTTTTAAGTAAAAGTTATATGCCAAGGATTTTTGGGTAGATGCTCTGGTACAAAATTGATGTTAAATCATTTCGTGGGGTCCGATCTTTTAGTAAATTGTTGGCTAGGTATGACCAGTTCCATACAAGCTTGTATTACGTCATTAATGTGGAACTGGATAAAACTAATGTCAGTGAAGAAGAAAGACTGCCATGGAATATCAGAAAGATAGCTTCTAAATCCATCCCAGTCTACCCTGTCAAAATGCCACCTGGTCACCCTGACTGGTTCAGTACAACTAACTGATGAGACTTTGATGAGACTGTGGTGGGAGTATCCATGTGGTGACAGTAATTTTATCCTGTATCGATCGGGGTTATTTGTCAGGAATAGGTCCAAGAGATAGGCCCTTTGGTCAGGATTATCTGGTATTCTGGTTGATTGTTTTATCAACTGAGTGAGAATAATTGAGTCTGCAAACAGCTCACATTCTAGACCAGTACCGTCAATCCTGGCAGAATGCATTATCAAAATAAAATGTTCCAAAACGGGTATATAAGTGCAAAAGGTGAGGTTAAGGTCGGTCAACTGTTTGGATATGGAGTCAAATACACTGGGTTCTGAAGGAGCACTGGCGAAGCGATAAACTATAGAGATATTTGGTTATATTTATGCAATTTAGTTTGTATAATGACTAATCAAAGTTAGTTGATGTGAAGTTCAGAATAGTGTCAACTGCATATTCTGACGATATAACAGCAGGCGCCACCCTTGTTACGGAAGTTTGTGACGGGATGGTAACCAGGAAAACTAAATGGGGATAAGAAAGAAAAAGGGAACATAACATTTGTGTTTTGTGTTGAGTGTCCTTTGACTCCATAATCCAGTTCACAAGTACTACAAATTTTGTCTAAGGGATTTTTGTCCATGGAACAGATGTATAAACTATGAAACGAATTGGTGGAGAA
Source organism: Coenobita brevimanus (assembly GCF_032717465.1). Taxonomy (NCBI): domain Eukaryota; kingdom Metazoa; phylum Arthropoda; class Malacostraca; order Decapoda; family Coenobitidae; genus Coenobita; species Coenobita brevimanus. Next base: position 35,663,841 of record NC_136970.1, read on the forward strand.
GAAAGGGAATGCCATCAAATGCAAATGTGTTTTTAAGAAAGAATAAAGAAAGAAGAAGATAGAGAACCATAGAGAAACAGCACATACAGTTGAACTCTGAGCCATGATGTGTAGACATACTTAGTGTAGGTTGCTAGTAATAAAGGCAGTAATGAAGGGTGCATCTATAACATTCGCGTTTTCAATGCTTTTGGAAGACTAATTAGAATATTTAGTGTGAAAAAGTAGGAAACAGTAATAAACTTTAAGTGGATATGTGGGTAATCATTATTTGAAAGATAATATGACGCACAAACCATTTCCTCTCATTATCAACATAATTCATTCACGTGATAGATAAACCTTGAGAGAGAGAGAGAGAGAGAGAGAGAGAGAGAGAGAGAGAGAGAGAGAGAGAGAGAGAGAGAGAGATGCAAGTACCGCCATATCACTGTGATGAATAAACTGTTAGCTCATTTCCAGTTGTATATTGCCCTGTAACTTACTGGCTGTTGCTTCATGTGGTGTTAACCCTAGCAGAATAAGCCCTTCCAATTAAAAATAAATAACATAAATAAGTAATAATAATTGCAAAATTTATTAACAGGAACCATAAAGGGGTTTTAGGTGTCCCACACTACACTACAAATGGTTCACATATCGGTTGCCAATAGGGAGGATAAAATTTACATATATCCACACGCAACAATATAATTAGCAAATAGCAAATCAGAGGGAACAATTTTTGATTCGTTATGTGCCATTCTTCCAGCAGAGATTTCATTCTTACTTCCGTGATAAACACTAAGACTGTTTTTACAGAACAGTATTATATATGAATCACATAATAAACTCAAATATATCAGCAATAAACTTCAGCAACCTATCGGATATATATCCTTCTGCATTACATCTGATTGCAGACCCTTACCCCACTAAACCACAGTGTGTTCATTTGGTTTTCTGGTTAACACCCAGCATAGTACGTAGTTGCTTGGACGATTTAAATAAGGAAAAAAAAAAAAAAACATTGATTAATAAATAAAAAAAAGTGGTTTGCCACCCAGTGCAATGGCCTCATTGAGCACAATGGTTGGTGGACTCCTCTCCTAATTATCGTTGCTGCTTTATTTCCTATTTTTCTCTGTTTCTTGAAACACTGATGCATATTATTATTGTGTTGTTTTTGCTGCTGCTGCTGCTGTTGTTGTTGTAACTTAGCCCCAGTTTTTCTGGTCATGCAGAACAGTCTGCCACAGATTAGCCTACCGGCTGCATCAGTGTTGTCATCGTACAGATATACTGTGGGTCACAAAAGTGTCGGTGCATTGGGGGCCCGATGCCTGCAGAAAACATTCGTACATTACCAAAGTATCAGCATATATATATATATATATATATATATATATATATATATATATATATATATATATATATATATATATATATATATATAACATTTGCTATATGTCTGCAAGAGGATATAACTATACTCGCTTCCAGGGAGTCTGACGCACTGATTTTGCCAGCTGAGGGCAGGTGGATTTGGTAACACTGCATGATGCTTTCGGGCAGTGATTGGTCAATTTCCATTGTGTTTGAACTTGCTCCAAACTGACTTTAAATTCCAACCAAGGCCTTCATTTATTTGTAAGATACCGAATTATACAGATACAAATTAAAGCTTTTAAATTATTAGAGATAAACCTGAACGACATTCATAACAAAACTAAGTAAAGTCACAAGTGGACGCATACGGACTCGGTTTGCGACTGTGGCGGGAATTCAGACGTTCATAGGAAGGTGGTCCCGAGGTCCTGTGAAAGCTAGAATGTTTTTCCCACCACTGCTAAGGAGTGTCACAGTCTTCAGTCTACACCATGCCCTTCATTACCTCATCTACTAATATACAACCTTATCCTAGATATGTTTAGCTTATCTTCTAATAATTATGATTGTTTAAGCACACACACACACACACACACACACACACACACACACACACACACATACACACACACACACACACACACACCTCACTGGGGCCAATACATGCTATCCTCAATATACAGTATCTAGTGTACATACACATTTTTATTACCTTTATGTAGCTTTGAATAACTGCGTTTGTTTGTTTTTGCAGACAGATTCAGTAAAATTATTTCTTATAATAAGTTTGGTGTTTGATTTTCTTGAACATTTGCATAAGTATCATAAGAGACAGACAGACAGACAGACGGACACACTATCCTTGGCCACCACACACCCTCTCCTCAAGAATGATTTACTGTATCTCTGTCCCCTTGAGAGAGAGGAGCCGGGAAAGTAATGGATTAATTCATTGTAGAATGAACGCCCCTGTGGAAAGAGGGATAGAATACTTCCCCAGTATTCCCTGCTTGTCGCAATAGGCGACTAAAAGGGATTGGTAATAAATTGTGGAAAGACTGAAATTATTAATATGAACGTGGAGAACCAAACCGATTGTATAATTGGAAATAATGTGGTAAAGAATGTAGAAAACTTTAAATATCTGGGAACGATTGTATCATCTAATGGATCATTAAACAATGAAATTGAGGAGAGGATTAGACAGGCTTGGCGAGCTGTTGGAATGTTGAAATCTGTTTGGAATAATAATATGCTTTCGGTACACACTAAAGTGAAAATTTACAAGTCCATGGTTAGACCAATTTTAATTTATGGGCCTGAGTCATGATACAGTACAAATGCAACAGATCAGAAAGTATTAGGATTTGAGAATAAAATACTGAGAAGGATTCTTGGGGTAAAGTGGCAAGACAGAGTTACAAATGAAAGGGTAATGGATATTACGAGAGTGGAACCAGTTAATGAATATGTGAGACTGTCTCGCTGGAAGTGGCTGGGGCACATATACAGAAAGGAAGGCAGTTTAATACAGGATGTGCCAGAGTGGACTGCTAGAGGAAGAAGAGGTAGAGGTAGGCCGAGGGAAACCTGGTTGAGGACAATGAAAAGAGAAGCAAGAGAGGAGTGTTGGTGGGACCTGAAGGAGATGGCAAGAGACAAATATTGGTGGAGAGAGTTCATCGAGGCCCTATGCATCCCATGCGGTGCCACAGGAAATGATTGATTGATTGAGAATGAACCGAATTTTTGTTAATGGTGGAAGAAAGGAAAGTAAGATAAAAGCAAACCCCATGAGAAAATAATATTTGAATTATGTTGCTATGATAAAATCGCACGCAGTGAGAACGAAATCAAACATAATTAAATGAATTTTAACAAATAAATCAGTCGCTGACTGTTGTCCATATGCGTCCAGTTGTGACTTTACTTAGTTTTGTTATCAATGTCGTTCAGTTTATCTCTAATACTTTAAAAGGCACACATTTATCATTAAAGATATCATCGCTTTAATTTGTATCTGTATAATCCGGTATCTTACAAATATATGAAGGCCTTGGTTGGAATACAAAGTCCATTTGGAGCTCGTTCAAACAAGAAGGGAATTGACCAATCACCGCCCTAGAGCACTGCACATTGTTACCAATTCCACCTGTCCTCAGCTGGCAAAATCGGTGCGTCAGACTCCCTGAAACCGACTGTAGTTGGCGATATACTCGCATGACACCTCCCGACATCAGGGGTACCAACGTTGGGTCGCACACTAATATTTCAGTGACCATCGTTCTGTGCGCCCAGATGTTTCATGCATATTGTGCTCCGATACTTTTGTGACCCATAGTACAATACAAGTACATTGTTTGGCTCCCGGGTGAACGCCGCAACTGCTTCACCCAGGGTGACAGCGTCACCTTATGTAGCCTATTATTCAACGTGTTACTCGCATGTTAAATGTTGTAAGGCACTGAGGATTTTTGTTATCGCGTGTGGTATATGGTGCAGTAACAGTGTTGTGTGGCGGTGTGGTATATGGTGCAGTAACAGTGTTGTGTGGTGGTGTGGTATATGGTGCAGTAACAGTGTTGTGTGGTGGTGTGGTATATGGTGCAGTAACAGTGTTGTGTGGCTGTGTGGTATATGGTGCAGTAACAGTGTTGTGTGGTGGTGTGGTATATGGTGCAGTAACAGTGTTGTGTGGTGGTGTGGTATGTGGTGCAGTAACAGTGTTGTGTGGCGGTGTGGTATGTGGTACAGTAACAGTGTTGTGTGGTGGTGTGGTATATGGTGCAGTAACAGTGTTGTGTGGTGGTGTGGTATGTGGTGCAGTAACAGTGTTGTGTGGTGGTGCGGTATATGGTGCAGTAACAGTGTTGTGTGGTGGTGTGGTATGTGGTGCAGTAACAGTGTTGTGTGGTGGTGTGGTATGTGGTGCAGTAACAGTGTTGTGTGGTGGTGTGGTATATGGTGCAGTAACAGTGTTGTGTGGTGGTGTGGTATGTGGTGCAGTAACAGTGTTGTGTGGTGGTATATGGTGCAGTAACAGTGTTGTGTGGTGGTGTGGTATGTGGTGCAGTAACAGTGTTGTGTGGTGGTATATGGTGCAGTAACAGTGTTGTGTGGTGGTGTGGTATATGGTGCAGTAACAGTGTTGTGTGGTGGTATGTGGTGCAGTAACAGTGTTGTGTGGTGGTGTGGTATGTGGTGCAGTAACAGTGTTGTGTGGTGGTGTGGTATGTGGTACAGTAACAGTGTTGTGTGGTGGTGTGGTATATGGTGCAGTAACAGTGTTGTGTGGTGGTGTGGTATATGGTGCAGTAACAGTGTTGTGTGGTGGTGAGGTATAGTGATGTAAGGCTATTGTTTTTTGATGTAGTATATGTTGGCATAAAGGTACACGTGTAGAGTTGAGGAACAGTGGTATACTAATGGCACTGTTGGTTTGGTATAGTGGTATAATAATATTGTGTGGTGTAATAGTGTTATGCGGAGGTATGGTATGATGGTGCAATAGTGTTTGGTGGGGTGGTATGGTGGTAAACTAGAGCTGTGTGGTAGTGTGGTATAGTGGTATAATGGTGTGTGATGGTGTGGTACAGTGGTACCATAGTGTTGTGTGATGGTGTGGTATAGTGGTATTACAGTGTTGTGATGGTGTGGTATAATGGTGTGTAGTGGTGCGGTGTAGTGGTATCATAGTGTTATGTGATGTGGTATAGTAGTATAATGGGTCTGGTGTAGTGGTATCGCAATGTTGTGTGGTGGTGTGGCCTAGTGGTGTCATTACATTATCTGAGTGATTTGCAAACAATAAAATAGATGTCAGCTATATGTTTCACTTCAGGTTCCATCTGCCTTATCATCTGTTTCCTGGAAGACTCTTGTTACATTAGTCAACAGAATTTCCAATGGTAAGTTGAAACCATGTCACCTCACACTGTTGGCATGTATTCTTTAAAACATTTTTAATAGTCTCAAAGTTTTTCATTTATATGTGAATAATGTTATTGTTATTTACAGTACAGTTACCGCTAAATCTGCTATCGAAAACTGAAAATGTTGGAAAAAGTAGCAGTATTCAATAACCATGTTTTCACGTAACAGGATAACCCCGAGGAGTGCACTGTCTGCTGCATCACCTATGATGAGACTAAGCGTCGACCTCGTACTCTGCCGTGTGGCCACACGTTTTGCTCCCCTTGTATTGGAAGCTTAATAGCGAATGCTCTGCTGCCTTGTCCGACCTGTCGCTGTCGCCACTCTGCCAACTGTATATCACAGTTTCCTTTAAACTTTAGTACTGAAGCACTCGTAAGGAGGCTCAAGGCTCTAGAAACAACACATGAAGCACCAAGACAAACGACCTCTCAAGATACAGTTATCAACGTGAAAATACGGGCTGACGTAGAACAGCAGAAAGTAAATGGTTCTAGTGTGGTTACTGAATGCCAGCAATTCCTGTCTCAGTTGGACCAATATCAGGCACAGCTTGCAGAAAAAAGGGCGAAGCACCTCGGTCACATCGACAGACTTAGTATTCTTGTCGACCAGAATAAAGAAATTGTGAACACCATAAATCAAGAGGAAGCAAGAGTGCTGGATATTAGGCGTGAAGGAGAAGAAAAAGAGAAAAGTGTAAAAAGTGAGCTAAGTCGTTTAAACACCATCAGTACAACTTCGGATGTCAGTGCAGCCATAAGGGACTGTGAGAGTCGGATGGTGCTGGCCAGAGAATGGATACAAAATACAAAAACTGGCTTCCCCAATGTCACCTTTGATAATTCATACAAACAGGTAGGATGGTTTTATTTCCACTTCACAGTGCCATTTGACATGCAGTGTGTGTGTGTGTGTGTGTGTGTGTGTGTGTGTGTGTGTGAAATTTTACTAAGTTAACTAATTTATTCCCCCCCTCCCTCCCTCTCTCTCTCTCTCCCTCCCTCCCTCCCTCCCTCCCTCTCTGACAGGGTACCACTGTACAAATGCTGCCATCTCTATAATGCAACATATATTTTATCATTTCTGGTTAAGGAGTGTTCCATTGATAGTCAGATGAAAATGTTACAACCTACTCACATTTTTTTCATGATGAGGGATTAAGCTTCAGAAAAATGCAATAGCTTTCTGTACGATTACATTAATAACGAAATGCTCTGTGTCCTTTCAGTTAGCTTAGAACAAAATAAAGCAAATGCCTGGCTGAAATATAGTGCTGACTGATTTTGGAAATAAGGTAAGTATGATATCTGGAGGTAGGTGGGGGCGCTCACCATCCACTCACTCGATGTAGTGCTGCTTTGGGTGTCTGCCCTTTCCTCTCTTCCTTCCTTCCTCTTTTGTCTTCCTTTCCTTCATTCTTTCCACTTTCTTCTCCCTAATAATGACTTTACACTCTCTCCTCTTCCTTCTGCCTATGAGTGACTCTACACTGAGTGATAAGCCAAATTGTTTCCTGTACACCAGGAAACTATTTACTACGCTGGGTGGTAACCATATCACCAAATTACGGAGCCTGGTAGTTAAGTGGGTAATTAAGGCGCTCCATTCGGATTGAGCCTGTGTAGGTTTATATCCAAGGGATGGTTGGGGTTTATTGTTCACATATTGCCACTCAGGGATGAGTGGGGCTGGTCACTCTCATCTTAAATGTCAGGACCAACTTGCCTAGCCCCGGGCTCCTATGCTCCTCATGGGGCGGCATAGGATTGGATGATGGATGGATGGATGGATGATATTTGGAAATAATGTTTCAGATCATAAACACATTCCCTACTGTGTTTATTAATGTGTTAATACAGGGAAATAAAAATATTCCAAGTTTCTCCCTTTTGCATTCTTCGAATATTTTATAACAAAGGTACGGATATGTGATGATGTAAGTTCAACCATCTATCGCAATTACAAACAGATGAATCGGATGAAGAAAAAAAAAAATACCTTTACGCCTATTTAGAGAGCATTGTCTGTTACTGTTTGTTTTGAATCAGTTCCAACACAAGATGAAATTTATCAGGCAGTAGGAGACTTAATGACATTCCTGGGACCGAGTTGAAAGTAGCATTTATGAGAAAAGGATCACAGAGTTCTGCTTAGTGTACTTTAAAGCCTAAGCAACACTACACTAGCGTATGTGCAAATGAACGTGGTATTACTGAAGGAAAAAACGCACAAGTAGGCGGGATTGGGACCGTGGCATTGGCCAGTTAAACCACCTCATCACTACAGCATGTGTTGGTATGGACAGGTGCGGGACACAACCAGAGAGGCTCTGGAGGCGATGGCTGCAGAGTTTGGTGATGAAGGACCAGTCAACCCTCCACCGGCCTCAAGCTCCAGATTGAACACAATGAACCAGGTTATGCCACCACACAGGCATATCAGTGTAAGTGTTATTTATTTTTAGTAATTTCTTACTGTCTCAAAGGAAAATAAAAAATTAAACACATAGTACACACACACACACACACACACACACACACACACACACACACACACACACACACACACACACACACACACACACACACACACACACACACACATATATATATATATATATATATATATATATATATATATAGGACAGGACACAGCATTTGCATTTTGGTAAGGCAGACATGACTGAACTACTGTAAGATTCCCCGACATGTAAAAATCACCTTTGCTGTTACCAATACACCAGTCCGGTATGAGACACTCCTGGCATGTATTCAGGATGGGTTGTGGGTATCACTAGGCCCGGCAGTCCTACTGCATACCATACACCTCCGTATGTCACCAGTTCGGTGCTGATACCCACCACCCATCCTGAATACATGCCAGGAGTGTATCATACCGGACTGGTATATTGGTAACAGCAAAGGTGATTTTTACATGTCGGGGAATCTTATAGTAGTTCAGTCATGTCTGCCTTACCAAAATTCAAATCCTTAGCTGTGTCCTGTCTTAACAAAAATTCAAACCTACAGTATGTCCATTGCGATAACAGACCACATTTCTTCCTACTCAGCCTCCGCCTCCCTCAGTTAGGCTGAGATGCATAAATATACTGGTAATGCATTATAAAGCGACAAAAGAAAGATGAATAAACACAAAAAAATCCATCAGCTACCGGTATGCTGAATATGACAGCGTGAGGTATGAGGACACACGCTAAGCACCACTGTATTACCCACTCTGGGGCTTGTAACACCTCCAAGGCGGTGACTGGTTATTCAGAGTATTGCACCATGCACATGATTTACTTTAATTAACACCATCGTATTCTTAGTACACCATTGGTAATTTACTTAGTGAAATGCCAAATGAGAAAACGTCTCAAGGCTAAAACCATTACAACTGTCCACAGTACGTTCCCACTGTGCTGTGATGTAGTTTAACAACACTAATGACAGTCTCTTGTCATATATATATATATATATATATATATATATATATATATATATATATATATATATATATATATATATATATATATATATATCATGCAAATTGGTGCTATTACTGGAAGGAAATTACAATCTGATTTTTTCGTTATCATTAAATTTAATAACATATGAATGTTCACAGGCAGAGGAGCTCCTGAGAATGGACCTGCCCATGCAAAGACTTGTGCAGGATGGGCATGTGTACTGCATCCAGCAACACGATGGTGGTGTTCGGTCTTCTAGGATAACCCTGGAAAATGGCAGAGCATACCTTCACTGTCTCCTCGATGAGCCGCCTCCCACCAATGCTTCCAAGCTGCAGGTAGGCCCATCATTTCCACCATTACCTGGAACGTAAATACGAGTTCAAATGCACAAAAATCAGTCATGTTAAAATGAGTGTTGTATTAATATGACACGTTACAAATGCCATCCAACATGTGCTAGTATTCAGCCAAGATTCTAGGATAGTATTTGCTGTGAGCAAATCACAATATTTGTGATACACAGATCAAATAACGGGCGTGTTATTGCTTCATTCCATCCTTGATGAGCCATTGAAGTTGTCCGTCACTTCTTCACCTAATTGCTAGTCCATTAACTTCAGTGTCAGACCTCTGATCCTCAGTGCTGAGTGCTTTACCTTGAGTGATAGCCCATTGACTCTGAGTACTAGGCCCATAACCTTTAGCACGAACCCCCTTAACCTGAATACCGGCCCATTATCCTTGAGCACCAACCCTTGACCTTGACTACCATCTCCTTTTAATTTAAGTGTCAACGGTTTAACCCAGTGTATCAGCCCGTTACCTTAAGTACTATAGTCGCGGCGCACGACTCTGAGGTTGTTATTATCGTACCCTGGCAACCTATAATTAAAAAATGCGTCCGATTTCGTATCATATTATACACGAATCATATTATTATGCACGAATATATTATGCACGAATATTATTATACACGAACATATACACGAAATCGGACGCACTTTTGAATGGTAGGTTGCCATGGCACGATAATAACAACCTCAGAGTCGCAAGCCGAGACTAAGGCGCTTTATCTTTAGTACCAAGCCCTTCACCTTGAGTGTCAACTCCTTTACCTTGAATACCATCCCTTCACCTTGAGTACCAACCTCTTCACCTTGACTACCAACACCTTTACCTTGAGTACCAACACCTTTACCTTGAGTACCAGTTACTTCACCTTGAGTACCAACTTCTTCACCTTGAGTACCAACACCTTCACCTTGAGTACCAACCTCATTACCCTGAGTACCAACCTCTTCACCTTGAGTACCAACCTCTTTACCTTGAGTACCAACCTCTTCACCTTGAGTACAAACACCATTACCTTGAGTACCAACCTCCTCACCTAGAGTACCAGCCTCATTACCTTGAATACCAACCTCTTTACCTTGAGTACCAACTTTCTTTATGTCAGTACTGGACCCACATTCTCGGACATTTCAACTTTCCCCAGACCTACGAGCAGAACCAGACTTTACAGGGTTGCCTTGTTTGTTGGTTGGTTTGCTTAATGTGTCTCCCAAACCTCTGCACATCTGCCCACTTTGTCTGTGATTCAATAGTTTCATTGCACTGGTTTTTATTTCTATAGAATTTTGCTATACTTCCATAATTCTTGTATGCTTTCCTTCCTCCATAAGGTCTCCCTACTTTCTCTGTGTTTCCCAGTCGTTACTGTCCTTCCCCAGCCTTTAACAGTTGACTTTACCACTTTCACCGCAATACATAGGCTTTGAGATCTCCAACTTAACTTCGGAATCACGTGAAATACGATACATGTGAAACTCTTTCCCTCCATTGTGTTTTCATGACTTAAATATGAGTATCCAGGTAGCTATGTAATAATCGGTTCCTAGAGAACTACGCAGAAATCTTCCTAAAAGGATAAGTGATGATGTAAATGAAACAATAAAGACAGAGAGAGCAACTGACAGGTATGCCGCTCGTACAAGCAATAGTGAACTAAAGACCTGGGACATTCTCAAGGGAATGCAGAATGGTCTTCATAAAAAAATAAGCAAACACAAAATAATTTATAATTTCTTTATAATCCAGAACTATGAAATAATCTTTGTATATTTGGTAGATTAGAAATCAGAATTACTTAAACTCTTTCTGCCTTTCCCTTCGCACCACTTGGAAACTTCGGATTTGGGTTGTCTCATTTGACTTATTTAAATCACTTACTTATGATTTCAAGAAACCATTTGCAAGTTCTGAATAACACAATGAAATAGATATATTTTTCTATTTGCCCAAAGAAAATCAGTCTCAGGTCTGAAGTGAACTGGCGCAGACACGAAGGAATAATACCCACGGTGAAAACCGTTTGGGAGAAGGAAAGAAGGCAAAGGAAGAAAGAAGCAATGCAAATACAGTGTGTTCTCCAGCACACGGTAATGACCTGAATAAACAACGATCATGATAAAGAAACGTGCGTAAATGAACGTGTGTTGTACGCATAGCAGCTAGCGGTCGGGATGAGGCTGCCAGTCACATCTCTCTCTCTCTAACTTGCTTTAATACGGAACAAAATATTTTCCCCAAAACTATATTCTGAGAGCAACGTAGCCCCCATCCTACCCAGTACATATACCCCTACTGAATCTGCTATAACCCAGTGCTATGAATTAATCTTTGTATATGTGAAGGGTGATATATCAGAATTATTTAATCTGTTTCTGCCTTTCTCTTTTTTACTCGACTTTAGGCGCAGATCTGTCAGTTTCATCCCTAAAGCCCGGCAGGAATTGTTTTAGTAGTGCCCTTAGTTCCAGTGGCTTTGTCTCCTACTGCAGTTCATCGGCAGCATTCAGGAGTGTCTGTAGCAACTCAGCCAGGAAAACTGCACCATCAGCAAAGCCGTAGTCAGTATTATGAACTGCTAATAAGATACCGGTATTCTACAATGCCCGACTCAACGCCCACTCCATGGATATGGGCCGGAACACGTCCCTATCCTGCACCAGAAATTACTGGAAAGAAATCAGATGTTCCTCTTCCACACTTGCCAGCTCTCTCATTGACAGAATACTGGTCAGTTTTGGGCGAAATATTCCCTGAGGGGACTCAGAGGATCCTGACTTATTGAGTCCAACGCCTTGTTGAGATTGACGTAGGCTGCAAGCAGCCACTGCTGAAACTTACATCGGTGTACCGGGCGCTGGTTGGGAGTCTACACGTGGTGGCGCTGTGCACCCGGTGTGAAGCAGCTGTATCATCAACCAGGGAGCCAACCCTACCCATATTTCCCTGCACTTTGCCGTGTGAAGGTCTGTCATGCAGCTCTGGTGAAGCGCTGTCTGCCAGAAGAGGGCGCCGGTTCTCTCTCACAGTAGGCTATATGTTATATAGTGTACTTGTAGGAGGGCACTATCGAAGTAGTTGCTACTTGTGGTCTATGGGTCTTCTTGATCTGACAGACAGGGGTTAAGCAACAATAACATCAGCTTTCTACGAGAAATCAAAGTGTTAGCATCCCGTTTACTGTAGACTTCTTGAACATTAATCGACAGACTCTAAGTAAAAAACTTGTCTGGCACTCTGATGGATGAAATACCACGGTAATTACTGCAGTGACACTGGGATCCTTTCCTTTTTAAGATGGGAATTACCAAACCCTTTGTGCAGTCAGACGAATGGTACCATTGCACAAAACGGCTTCCCTGACCACATGTAATCCCTGAATCATAGCCTAGACCCTATCTTTGATCTTCTCCGCAGGGATCCCTCAAACACCAACCACCATACCACTTTTCAACCGAGCTACAGATTTCTTAATTTCTTATTGCAAAGGCACGACATAACTGACTGGGGGGATAGCAACTCATACTACCAACTGAAGCACAATATATTCCATAGAACAAACTCAAATTATGGTCAATCGTCCCAACCGAAATTAAAGAGTATATACTCTCACGGCATAATCAGGAGCAGCAGCGCGAGAATGATGCCCGTGAAGAGCGTAAGATTCAGCGCGAATACGAGCGAGAACAGCGCGAATACGAGCGAGAACAGCGTGAATACGAGCGAGAACAGCGCGAACACGAGCAGAAACAACGCGAGCTCGAGTTAGAAAAAGAGCGACAACAGCGCGAACACGAGCAAAAACAGCGCGAACTCGACTTGGAACATGAGCGAGAACAGCGTGAGGAACGAGAGAGAGAACGAGAACACGAACGTGCCGAGCGAGAAGCACGCGAAAAACATGAACTTGAAGTGATGAAGCTCAAGCGAGATTCCTTGGCTTCAGACACGTCTGCTGCAGTTGGTCCAAGCTCCACGAGCGTTTCCCCTGCACATGTCCTGGCGACCCCACACATCAAGCTTCCTTCATACAAGGAAAGCGAGCGAATCGAGCCGTACATAGCTCGTTTTGAGGACATGGCAGACATGTATCAACTGGATGAGGCAGCTAAGCGGATCCAATTTCTTAGTTTATTTGAGGGCCCTGCCCTCGATATTCTCCACAGAATTCGTGGAGACAATCTCACATATGAGATGATGAAAGCTGCACTCATTAAGGCGTATGGTCTCACAGTAGACGACGCCAAAGTTCAGTTCATGCGAGCTTGTCTCCAAGACAAGGAGACAGCTGTTCAGTTCCTTGATCGTCTCACAGCTTACTTAAATGAGTGGATGGAGAAAGATGAAACTCCTTCCACGCGTGAGGGGATAATTGACCTTATGCTGCGTACACAGCTAGAGAGGTCGTGGCCTGCTGAGCTCATAGCACAGCTTAAGATCTGCCAGGTGAAAGATGCCAGCCAAATGGCAGAGAAGGCTGACGCATTCTTTACTGCATACGGGTATCAAGCTCGTAAGCAAAACACCTGGAGCAGAAAAGATACTGCTAAGTCTGGGAAGCCGTCTCAGACTGAATCCCAGCACCAAGGCCGTTCTCAGAGTAATGGTCAAGGTCCAAGCAAACCACAGAAGGACCAGGGGCAAAACACTCAGAAATCTGAGTGGAAGCGGTACAACAAGCACCCCAACCAGCAGCAGTTTCCCAAGCATCAGCAGCAATACAAGGACAAGCCACGTAACCCTCAGTCAGGTCAATTAGTGTATCGGAGGCAGGAGGCAAATGCAGCCTTTATTCCACAAGTACCCGGTGGTGCCATCTCTACCAGTACAGGTACTTCCCAACACTTTACAAGTCCCCCTCCGACCATGAACTCTCCTCAGACACCTAGTTCCCAGGGTGCCACGTTTGCTGCATCGGTTGTTCCGCAGTCTCATGAATGACTGGCTGCTACCTCCTCAGACCCTTCCACCAGCAACACTGCCTTTCTTGTTCAGCCAGGGTCTGTGGGAGGTGTTTCTGTAAATGTCCTGAGGGACAATGGTTCCTCAGGTTGCTCTGTTAAGCAGAGTTTAGTTCGGCCTGATGAGTATACAGGTCGACAGATCCAAGTTAGACTTATTGATGGATCAGTGAGATTGTTCCCTGAGGCACGTATCCAGGTGGCGTCTCCATTTTTCACTGGCTTGACAGCTGCAGTTGTCATGCCAGAACCTTTATTTGACCTCATCTTAGGCAACATACCTGGCATCAAAAATAGTTGTGCCGTAGATGTTGCTACTCAGACTTCGGCTGCTGCGATAACACGAGCCATGGCTAAGGCTCCAAATCGCGTCACTCCGTTGACCGTCGCAACGCCGCAAGATCTGATTCGTAGTCAAGATGTTGTCCAAGAGCAACAGACTGACTCGACACTTGCCTCAGTGCGCAAGAAGCTGGAGGGTAAAGTGACCAAGTATTCACGGGGAGGTCAAGCCAGGTTCCTTCGTAAGCGAGGACGGCTGTACCGTGAGTCACAGACACCCCAGGGTGAGGTTCGACTGCAGTTTGTCGTTCCTGCAAAGTATCGCCGAGCAGTGTTTGAATTAGGTCACTGTTCAGCGATGGGAGGTCACATGGGTCAAAAGAAGACCTCTGACCGCATCCATGCTGACTTTTTCTGGCCAGGAATGGGACGGGAAATAACGAGGCTTGTACGTTCCTGTGATGTGTGTCAGCGTACCACTGACCGGGGACGTGTCCGTCCTGCGCCATTGAAGCCAATGCCCATAATCTCTGAACCGTTCGAGAGAGTAGCAGTTGACATAGTTGGGCCAATCTGTCCTAGGGCTAGTGATGGATCAAAGTATATCCTCACTATAGTTGATTTCAGCACACGGTGGCCTGAAGCCGTGGCCCTTAAGAATATAGAGGCCGTCACTGTTGCTGAGGCATTAATTGAAGTGTTCTGTCGTGTAGGTATCCCTAAGGAGGTCTTAAGCGACCGGGGTTCGCAGTTCACTTCGGCAATGATGAACGAAACGTTCAGGTTGCTGTCCATCCGAGGCTTACGAACTACGCCGTATCATCCCATGTGTAACGGGTTGTGTGAGAGGTTCAATGGAACTCTCAAGAAGATGTTGAGGCGCATGACCGCCGAACAGCCAAAGGAATGGCCGCGGTTCATTGCTCCTCTTCTATTTGCTTATCGAGAAGCCCCACAGCATTCATTGAAATTCTCACCCTTTGAACTGGTGTATGGGAGGTCGGTCCGGGGCCCACTTCAAGTCCTTCGTGAGTTATGGGACGATGAAGAACCCGACCCTGAAGTCAAGACCACCTACACCTACGTCCTTGATTTGGCTGACCGCCTCCAGTCGACGTGCGAGTTAGCTAAGGAAGAACTGATCAAGGCGCGTGAAGTTCAAAAGGCTTATTACGATAAGAAGGCAAAGCTTCGGAAGTTTAGTCCAGGCGATAAATGCTTGGTATTACTCCCCACTGCCCAGAACAAGTTGTTGGCGCAGTGGAAGGGTCCATTCAATGTAGTAGAGCGCATTTCAGACCTCAACTACATAATACAGATGGGGAATCTTCGTAAAAGGTTCCACATTAACATGTTGAAGGCTTATCATGAGTCAGACCCCGAGGAGACTGGCCTACGAGTAGCTGATGATAGTGACCAGCCACTGGAAGAAACCGGGGCAGCTGCGGTGATACCAGCTGATGACCATGATGACGAGCCCTTAACCGCTCAGTCCCATCAGGAAGAGACTGTCGGAGATGTTTCACTTAACCCTGACTTAGCAGTAGGGGACCAGAATGCCTTATGGTCACTGCTCTGTCAGTATGCTGATGTCTTTTCAGACCAACCTAGACTTGCAAAGGTTGCGTGTCATAAAATTGAGTTGACCAGCAATGCTCCTATAAAGGTTAAACCATATCCGATTCCCATGCGACTACAGGGTGCAGTAGATAAGGAAATTGCTGACATGGAGACAGCAGGCATTATCGAAAAGTCCTCATCTCCTTACTGTAGTCCGATGGTAGTAGTCCGCAAGAAAGATGGTGGAGTCAGGATTTGTGGCGACTATAGAAGGCTCAATGCAATCACCAAAGTGGATGCTGAGCCAATGGGTGACCATATTGCCATCTTCTCCAAGCTGGCAGGGTCACGATATTTCACGAAGCTTGACCTAGCGAAGGGATTCTTCCAGATTCCCCTTCATCCTGAGAGTCGTCAGTTCACTGCCTTTGCTACTCCTAGGGGTTGTACCAGTATAAAGTCCTCCCATTCGGACTTACCAATTCCCCAGCAGTATTCAATCGTGCCATGAGACAAGTGCTCCATGGTATTGTAGGAGTAGAGATGTTCGTTGACGATGTCCTCGTTCATTCCGCCACATTGGAGGAGCACCTCAGACTCATGGAAATTGTCTTCAGTAGACTCCAGAGTTTCAACATGACTGTGAAGCCTAGCAAATGCAAGATTGCTCACAGTGAGGTGGAGTTCCTTGGTCATATTGTTGGCAACAATCACTGCAGGTGTCAGGGTGACAAGATCAGGAAGGTTAAAGAAGCCCCGAGACCCGTGACCAAGAAACAGGTTAGGGCATTTCTTGGCCTAGTGGGATATTATAGGAGTTTTATTCCCAACTTTGCTCTCATTGCCCAACCGTTGTACGAAGTGCTACGGAAATATGCTCCAAACACCATTGAATGGGGAGAAGCACAAGAGAGATCTTTTGCCACCCTCAAGAATATGTTGTGCAAGGAGCCCATTTTGCAGTTGCCTGATTCCAGCAAACCTTTCATACTGCGCACTGATGCTTCACAAGATGGAGTAGGTGCTGTATTGATGCAGGAATCGGAAGGTGGAATCTTCCCAGTGGCATACCACAGCCGTAGGCTAAAACCTGCCGAGAGGAATTACAGTACTGTTGAGAAGGAACTCTTGGCTGTGGTTGATGGTGTTAAAAAATATTATTATTATTTATTTGGGGCATCATTTGTTCTGGAAACTGACCATATGCCACTCACTAGTCTTAGCACGACCAAGACGGCTAATGCAAGATTGACACGCTGGACACTGTATTTACAGCAGTTTAACCTTGTTGTGAGATACATCAAGGGAAGTGATAACGTAGGTGCAGACCTGATGTCTCGCCTACTAACTGCTGACTAATATGGGCAGTTGTTGTATGCTGGGTTCCGTGATAGGCATCCTCAGAGATTTGAGTAATCCAAGGACTAGCCTGGTTCCCAGTCAAAAGTGTAGACCTGACGTCTCACTTGTTGGCCCCACAGGACACAGTATGTCCAGGGCCTGTACATACACGAGTATTGTAGGTTAAGGGGGAAGTTTGAGAGAGAACTCCGCAGAGGCGACTTGAGGCTATGGAAGACCCAAGTTTGCACAAGGATTCTCAGCTTCCCAATACTAATATAGTATTGTAGGTTAAGGGGGAAGTTCGAGAGAGAACTCCGCAGAGGCGACTTGAGGCTATGGAAGACCCAAGTTTGCACAAGGATTCTCAGCTTTCCAATACTAATATAAGTATCGTAGGTTAAAGGGGAAGTTCGAGAGAGAACTCCGCAGAGGCGACTTGAGGCTATGGAAGACCCAAGTTTGCACAAGGATTCTCAGCTTCCCAATACTAATATAAGTATTGTAGGTTAAGGGGAAGTTCGAGAGAGAACTCCGCAGAGGCGACTTGAGGCTATGGAAGACCCAAGTTTGCACAAGGATTCTCAGCTTCCCAATACTAATATAAGTATTGTAGGTTAAGGGGGAAGTTCGAGAGAGAACTCCGCAGAGGCGACTTGAGGCTATGGAAGACCCAAGTTTGCACAAGGATTCTCAGCTTTCCGGTACTAATATAAGTATTGTATTGTAGGTTAAGGGGGAAGAGAGAACTCCGCAGAGGCGACTTGAGGCTATGGAAGACCCAAGTTTGCACAAGGATTCTCAGCTTCCCGATATTAATATAAGTACTGTAGGTTAAGGCACAGGTTGAGGACCCGTGTGTGGTTCGAGGCTATGGAAGACCCGAGTTTGCACAGGGATTCTCAACTTGCCGACCATAATCGTGTGCTATAATTAATGGCGACCTCGAGTGTACTTTTCATAGCATGTACTGACTGCTAGCCAGAGAGAGTAATTGTAACATAATAAGAATTTTGTCTCATTGACACTTTTGATGCTCCACCTTAATTGGTTTTGCAGGTTCAGCAATGGGTGTAGCAGTTTTGCTGTGCGGGCCAGCTGATCGTCTGCCGCACGCTGCCGCCTCTTCTCCTCTGCCTTCGTCGTCGCCATATTATTTACTGTGTCATTTTACACGTAGGTACAGTTACACTACAACTGTCACACCTACACCGCGTATTACATACACCACGCTACACAACAATTAGTTGTCAGTGTAAATGTAGCGAATTTTCGCTCAGTTTGACCTGAGTACAGGATTTTCACCGTCGTCACGGAGTTTTTCCCTCAAGCTTGCTTCTATTAACGTAAATACGAGGTTTTTTCACTCACTGGCGACTGCGATTTTCTCCTGTAGCAGGATAGCACACACACCACAGTGTGAATCTTGTGTGACTGAGTTAGGATTTATATGTATGTATATTGAAATCATTCTTCTGAAGGAAGAAAGATTTAATTTTCATGGGGCGTAATGTCACGAATCAATTCGCGACATTTCCTTTTGTGAGAAGCCACGAACTATTAGTGGAAAACTCACTGTGTATCGCTCAGTTAACCGTTTCTCTCTCCATTCCGGGGTATACTTTTCAAATAATTCGTCACCGTTTTCAAAAAGTGACCGATTTAATGCACGTCACTAAGTGCGCTACTGAGCGATACAATTATTTCTTTATCGTTTGCCTCTGCTTCATTCAACCGTTAGCCACGCCTTCTTCCGGTGGCCTGTGCGTCCTGCTTAGGCATTATTTGAATTCAGTCTAGTGGCGGCTTTGACGGAGAGAGGTACTGTGCTCAGAAGTGAAGAGAGGTCAGCTAGCATCCCAAGCTCCACAGAGTATCAGTTTCTTCAAACTCCCACCCCTGGGTGATACAAAGTATTCATCGACTGGTATTTCCTTTGTGTATTTCCTAGTTTTAAGAGCTTAGTTAAGGTGTTTTTCCTAGGCGTAAGTATTTAGCTTTTGTGCGAGTGAGCGAGTGCGTCTCATTTAATTTGATTTGAAATGTAATGTTAAATTTATTTTTGTGATTAATAAATTTAACAGTTCTATTTCTTGAGCTTAATGTAGAGTAAAAATCTTGTTTCATTTCTCCATAATTAAGCTTATTTTCCATACAGCTCCTAGCTTGCATAAACATTTACTATTCATAACTGGTACTTAGACCAGTCTTGTTGTATTAACTTAAAATCCGTTGTGCCAGGAGTTAATGCATCAGCAAGAACCTGATGTTATTATTATTAGTATTAGTTATTTATTGTCAGGGGTGATGTAACTTTCTCCAGAGGCTAACAGTACAGTAATTCAGCAATTGTGAGTAATTAGTCTCTGCTGTGTACTGTTGAGAAAGTTTATAAATTCTCGTTCTTGAGAATCTTAGCAAGTCAGCGTAAAGTAATCGTTGCTTGATGTAGCAAGACAATCATTGTCTCTGCTCTTCAATATTATTGAATATTATTATCAATTTAAATAACATTTAACAATTTATATCAAAATTACCGTCTATTTAAAAAACCCCGTGACATTTATAGCACATACAGCACTTCCTGTTAAGATAGTAAAATTGCTGATATAAGCTATATGTATTTGTTATATTCATAAACAACCTTGACAAATTACAGACAATACCCACAATATTACAAGCGTTATATATCTTCACTATAATTCAGTAGGTTCTCATGAGTCTGATGGTTCTGTGTCACCCAGTATACCAGGAGGGCAGGCAGCAGTGCAGCAAAGTCAACAGACACACACAAAATCGCAAAAGTACAAATCTTTCCTCACTGCATTGACTTCCCCACCTTCCCCACATAATCTTAATGTTCCCTGAAGTTTAGGGGCTCAGTGCATTGGACTTAGATTGACTCAGGTCCTTACACGGAAAGGAAAGTATTGCATTGTTGTTACTGCCTTTTTGTAACCTTATGGTAAGCTACAATTTACTTCAATTCTCATACTTAGATGTATACTTTCAGTGATAATATTAAAAAAATTTCCCATTCTCCTATGCTCAGATTTCATAGATTTTTCAGAATATCCCTTCTCTTTTTAAATTACCTGTCTGGAAATGTTGCTTTATGTCAAAGGCAACTGAAATTTAGAATAGAATCCCTTTACCCACACACATGGATTATACAACTGAGTTTTTTTTTTTCACTCATTTGACTGTGTGGCTGACAGCAGGGGAGAGGTATGTACTAGGAATACTGCTTTTGGCTATGTATACATGCACATATGTGGTGGAAGGTTTAAAGCAGAGAACAAAAATAAAACTATGCCAATGTATATATTTGACACAGAAGGTATTTTCGTGGTAATATTCATGACCACTTTTTGATTCCCTTTCATTTCCAAATCTTACTGAAGCTATGCAGATATTCAACAAAACACGTGTGCTTCAGCAGACAGCCGGGCTGCTAGAGTGAAACAGGAGCTGTTGATGCAATGCAGCAGCATACCTGGAGAAGCTTGAGAGTACTGAGGGTGTACTTCTGACTGGAAAATGAACGAAAAAATGGAGTAGCTAGACAGTTCGGTGGAAACACTGCTGTGGATGGACATGACAGTGACCTAGTGAAGACTTGTGCAAAGAAGGGCTTGGAAATAACCATTAACTTTAACAGGTACAGGATGATCCACAGGCAGTCATGGCGAGTGATAAAAGGGGTGGGAGGTAAGTCTGGTGAATGTAAGGAAATGACTAACTATGTGCGTGGATGATCGAATGAGAAGAATTATGCCTGAAATAAGATTCCATATAAGGTGGTGCAATTAACTGTCTTCTCATTACATAGTAGTGTCAAAGACAGGAGTGCAGAGGAGATGGATGAAGAGATGTAGAGGAAGAAATGATGAAGCACTTGCTGTAGAGAGAGTAAATAGGCTAATGGAAAGAGAAAAAAAGCGGCGTACATGATAACAGTCGAGGAACGACTCGGTAGGTATGATCTGAAGCAAATGTAGGAAGTGGAAGTTAGATGAAGATATTCACAGCAGAAATCTGTGCATTATAGGAAGTACTGTGTGGGAACAAGGGAAGATGTAAGGGGATGAGGAGAAGAGTGTGCTCGAATGAAAAGGTGAAACGAGCTGAAGTAGAGAAGTAGCATGCATATAGAGGCTGGATGGAGAGTAGAAGAATAAGGGATATGGTGAGATGGAAAGAAGAGTTGTATGTTGAAGAGATTAATAAGAGTACGTGAGAAAAGAGTGGATGATGAGTTGGAAGATATCTGAGTGTAAAATGGAGGGAATATCGGAAACTCTGAAAAGATATTCAGAAAGTAGAAATTGGTATGGGTGTGCGAGGGATTGATTATTAAATGGCAGACCTCGGGCCGAGAGCAGTGAAACAAAGAGTGATCAGATGGGGATATATCTTAGGGAGCCCTTCTTTGTAGAAAGCAAAAGCAGTGCAAGTACAATTTGTTGGGACTGGCTGGGAGAAGAAGGGAGAGCAGGAGAGAGGAAGAACCAGGTAAGCTGTGTGTGAGGCACTTAACTCATGGGGATAAAGTAGGGACCAGATGGATAGAATTTTTGAATGGAAATTGAGAAGCAGAGAGGCTGTAAACATGATTGGTTTGGGGGGGGGGGTGCAGAGAAGGAATGCAGTACCAGGAGACGTGACACTAGCACAGGTGAAGACTGCTGTGAAGCGGCTGAAAAATGGGAAAGCAGCTGGAGTTGATGAGGTGTATGCAGAGATGATTAAGTGTAGTGGTGTAAGTGTAACGAAGTGCTCGTTGGAGATATGTAAGAAGGCATGGATGAGTGAAACTGTGCCAGCAGAGTGGAAAAAGGCTGTGATTGTACCCCTGTACAAAAATAAAGGTGAGCGAAGTGAGTGCAAGAATTATCGTGGCATAAGTTTATTAAGTGTGGTAGGGAAGGTATAGGGAAGAATTATTATAGACAAAGTAAGAGAGATATCAGAAATCCTAGTGAGTGATGAACAGGGTGGCTTTAGGAGTGGCAGAGGATGTATGGATCAAATATTTGCAGTGACGCAAATAGCGGAGAAGGCTTGTGAGAAGGACCATAAGGAGTTTATGGCAATCATGGATCTGGAAAAAGCATATCAAAAAGTGGACAGAGAAGGATTGTGTGGAAAGTTTTGCGCATTTACGGTGTAGGTGGTAAGTTGCTATGTGCCGTCAAGAGTTTTTATGATGGTAGTGAAGCATGTGCAAGGGTTAACTGGCATCTAAGTGAATGGTTCACGATCAGTGTGAGCGTGCGATAAGGTTGTGTGATGTCCCCATAAGTTGTTCAATATATATATATATATATATATATATATATATATATATATATATATATAGATATATATATATCTATATATATATCGATGGGGTGATGAGAGAAGTAAAAACACGAGTAATGGGGAGGGAGATGTCGTTGGTAATGAATGGTGATGGATGGAATATCTCAAATTTGTTGTATGCTGATGATGCAGTACTGCTTGCAAATACCGGACAAGAACTTGGTAGGCTAGTGCAGAGTTTTGCTGATGTCTGTGAGCGTCGTGCTTTGAAAGCAAATGTAAAAAAGAGTAAAGTGATGGTTACTGAGAGAGAAGGTGACTCCCAGTGCCATGTTACAGTGAATGGAGAGAGACTGGAATTGGTGAGAGAGTTCTAATACCTGGGTACAGTGATAGAAAAGAGAGGAAAACGTGCAAAGGAAGTGGAAAGTAGAGTGACACAAGGAAGAAAAGTAGCTGGTGCAATGAAGGCCTTGATAAGAAACAGAGGCTTGAGTGTTGCAGCACCACGAGGCTTACATGAAGGAGTGTTAGTGCCAACTTTAACATATGAATGTGAGACTATGGTGTGGCATGAAAATGAAAAGTCAAGAGTAGGAGTAGTGGAGATGGGACTGCTGCGGAATGTATGTGAAATACAGAGGGTGGATAGGACACGAAATACTGTGATCCGTGAAAGATGTGGAGTAAGGAAGTCGGTGGACACCAGAATCGAAGAAAGTGTACTGAGATGATATGGTCACGTGGAGAAAATGGATAACAATAGAGTGGTCAAAATGGTATATTTGAGCGAATTTGAAGAAGGGAGGAAGCGATGTAGGTCAAGGAGAAGGTGGAGAGATATGGTGGATGAGCGTGTGAGGAAGAGAAGTTTGGAGGTCGGTGAGGCTTGGGAACTGACAAGAGATCGAGCTGGCTGGATGAATGTTGTGGGAAGAAGTGCATGATCAGGGATTTGGCACCCCTTTTAAATGTCACAGCGTCCGAATTGACTCCATCGGATACGTTTGTGTGAAGCTACAGAACGTGATGAATGTTTTTGGTGTATCCAACGGAGCCAGGATTCCAGGGGCTTGAATGATGAGTGAATGGAAGTGTGGCCCATTGGATTGGGTAAATTTGGGCTGTCTGGACACTGCTACTCCTCACCGTGTACTAGGTTAGGAAAGGAGGTTCTGAATAATAATCTATCTATCTATCTCTGTCTATAGCCCGACGCCCTAATCCCACAAAGGGTGGCCGCAGACAAAACGCCTCCAAGTCACTCTGTCACCCACCATTTGACTACCCTCCCCCCAACTCACCCCCCCCTCCCTCATATACCTCTCAACTCCATCCCTCCACCTCATCCTCGGTCTACCCCTCCCTCTCCCTCCCTCCACCTCACCTACATACACCCTCTTAGTCAGCCTTTCATTCTCCATTCTCTCCACATGTCCAAACCACCATAATAATAATAATAATAATAATAATAATAATAATAATAATAATAATAACAATAATAATAATAATAATAATAATAATAATAATAACAGTAGCTACAACTCTATAACTGTCGTACTGGCAGTCACTAGTCTCCACCTACTGTTTCTTAGTGACCTGGACCCCGCTGGAGAGATTTGGATTTTTGTCTATCAGCAATTGTCCATGCCAGGATATATAACCTGGGAGTTTCAGATTTCTCGTGGAGTCTCCTGTTCTCTGGAATCTTCGGGAGACTCTCAGGCCAGAATATTAGTAATTAGTTACGTTTATTTTTTTGCGTAGCCACAGTTAGGAAGCTCCACCATTTGGTAAGGTATGTGTAATAAAACGAGATCTGAAGACCCTATGGTAACTTCCTGTGTAACATCAACAAGGGATCTCACAAAGATGTCGAAGAACGCATGTGTCTGCCCTTCAGATTCCTTGCACAGTCTCCAGGTCTCCTGGAATCGTTGCGAGACTCTCAGGCGAGAATAATAATAGTAATACAGTACTATTGCTACTACTACTACTAATAATAATACCAGCGAAAACAATAGTCTCCATCTATATAGTAGGTGGATAACAATTAATAGCAGGTGGAGACTATTGTTTTCACTGGTATTAATATTATTATTCTCACCTCAGAGTCTCGCAACAATTCCAGGAGAACAGGAGACTGAGCAAGGAATCTGAAGGACCCAGGTTATGTGTCCTGGGATGGACCATCCCTGATAGAAAAAATGTCTAACTCTCCCCAATGGGGTTAAGGTCATTGTAAGAAACAGCAGCAGACTCATGCGGTCTTCGACGCCTTTGTCAGATCCCTTGTTGATGTTACGCAAGAAGTTGCCTTAGAGTGTTCCGATGACTTCAATTTTAAATTTCAAGGGTGGATAATTCCACTCCACCTACCAGCAACTCATTTTGAGACTCTTAAGCCAACTATAATCACTCTGGCGGGTCCTTAGTTGGCCCGGTCCTCCCAAGGGGGGAAAATCTCAACAACAACAACAACACACAGCAAGGTGTGTGTGTGTGTGTGTGTGTGTGTGTGTGTGTGTGTGTGTGTGTGTGTTTTTTTTTATGTGTTCGAATCTGGGCATAGGCTTCACAGCCTGCACTCAAGGCCCAGTAGTACTCCTACATACCATACACCTCTCTACATGTGTGTGTGTGTGTGTGTGTGTGTGTATGTGTGTGTGTGTGTATGTGTGTGACCAGCGGCTTCGGCCCCAATGGTCGGTAGGCAAAAAAAAAAAAAAAAAAAAAGCTTTCTTAATGTGGCTACACAATACAGTTACGTATCCAATTATTATTATCCGGCCTGAGACTCTCACGATGATTCTAGGAGAACCAGAAACTGTGCAAGGAATCTGAAGGGCCCCATGAATATGTCCTGGTATGAACCATTGCTAACAGAAAAAAAAATCCAAATCTCCTCGATGGGGTCAAGGTCACTAGGAGACGGTAGATGGAGTCTAGTGACTGTCCATAAGACTGTTACAGAGTTTTAGTTATTATTATTTTTAGTACCATTATTAAGGAAGGAATTTGAGTGTATAGGTGAGGGAATGTAAGAAAATGTTCTGGAAGGAGGTTAAAGAAAAAAAAAGTTGGGGTGATAGAGAAGGTATTAGGAGAGTGAAACATAAAAGTGGTAGATTGATGGTGGAAAAGAGAACACTTTAAGGAATTGTTATACATAGAGAATGTAAGTGATGTGAGTACGGGTGGATTGGGAATGCTCAGAGAAGAAGTGAGATGAGAGAGGAGGAAGAGATCAGTAGGATGGAAGTAGTGGAAGCAATGAAGAAAGTCAAAATGGGGAAAGCCCCAGGAATTGATATAGTGTGTGGTGAAATGTTGAAGCATGGGGGAGAAAGACTTGTTGAATGGATAAGGAAAATGTGCAGATTGGCCTAGGAGGAAGGCAGATTCCCGGAGGATTGGAAGTCAGGTATAATTATTACCCTGTGCAAAGGAAAACGGGAAAAAGAAGTGTGTGGTAATCACTGTGGCATTTGTGTTCTTAGTGTAAGAGAGAAAGTATTTGGTAGGATACTTATTGACAGAGTTAGGGAAATATCAGTGGAATTACATGGAGAAGAACAGGGAAGTTTTAGGAAAGGAAGGGAAGGGGTTGTGTAAATCAGGTATTCGTCCAAAGGTGTTCAGTGAAAAAGTTTCTAGAAAAAGAAATTTTATGTGACCTTCATGGATTTGAAGAAAGCATGTGATAGAGTTAGCAGAGTGTGGAACATATTAAGAATATATGGAGTAAATGAGAAATTGTTGAATGCCCTGAGGCATATGTATGAGATCACTAAGGCTGCAGTGCCTATGGACAGTGAACTCAGTAAATTCGTCAATCTGAATGTTGGATTGAAACAGGGATGTGTCATGTCTCCATGGTTGTTCAGTCTGCATATGGGTATAAAAGAGATACATGGTAGGGCAGTGGATGTTGGCGAGCCCTAATGAGCAAGGACAGTGTTTGGAAACTTTCTGTTGTTTGCTGATGATTCTGTATTATTAAAACTTTCACGTTCCCCCTGCAGTCAGCGGAACCCTCCCTCTTTCGCACACTCCTGCTCTCCCTCGCTAGCTGAAAATATGGTCGCTCGAGTTTTTTCTTCCTATAATTTTTTCACCCCGAAATGTTTGGATTAGTGGATTTGTTTTCATACTGTTGGAAAGCTGAGACTTTGTAGAATAAGGTGAAAGAAAAACAATTATATTGCATAAAGTAAAATAGTTATGACGAGCGTAAGATGAAACCCAACCATCTTCCTCGCCAGCTGAAAATCCGTGCAGTTGTTTTTTTTTCATTTCCGGTCATTTTTTCACCAGAAACATTTGGAGTAGCGTATTTATTTTTACACCATTAGAAAGCTGAGACTTTAAGGATTAAGATGAAAGAAAAAAGAATGCGAATAACATAAAGTAAAATAGTTATGATGAGTGTAAGTTGATGGATTGCATAAGAATGTTTATGCCATTTTTTTTTCTAAGCGTTTTTTGGTCACGTTTTAGAACTTTCCCATGAATGAGAACAGTATCACCAAATGGAAAATTCAACCAGGCCATATTTCAGGACGCTAGACGCAATTCCTGATCGATGTCCAAGTCCAAATAGCTGGTTGGACACTTTCAGGTTCGATGTGGATCCGTGTCCAAAGACCGTGAATGTGTTAACCCCTAAAGCGCGGGGTTGTTTTGGCTTGACTTGCCTGTCCCATGGGGTTAATCACGCTCCAACAGACTCTCAAAAAATATTTGCCAAAAATCAGTTATTAGTCCTAGAATATTAAAATTAAATAAGCCTATGGCACATATCTTCAGCTTTCTCCTGGGATGTTTGTTGAGCCTTCGCCTAGCACCGTAGGACTTGTGGAGACCTCTGAAGTTGGGTAACGAAGTCTCCACTTTACACTTCCCGACAACCCGTAATATGATTACAACAGCCTGATATTATCACTAGAAACACTATTCTATGATCTTCGAGTAGTTTGGAATCCATACTCCAAAAAAAAGCCCTGTGAAATCAATGAAAATTACTAGCACGTATGACCTTCCCACTTGCGCTCATTCGCCGCTGGTATTCTGTCATTTATTATTCATAAAAACACTCACACTTTATATTCCTATTACTATATAACACTTACATATATCTTCAGTCTTTATCCATAAGTTCCCTTCAGTAGTAGTAGTTTATTGTCACGGTAGGCATTCACTTTCTTTCAGTAAAATATGTAGAGAGCCACGGTTTCACTTTCACTGTCATAACCTCAAGTATTTGTACTCATATTCTTATATTACTAATTATTTACATTTCTGCTTACATTTTTTATTGTATTTTCAATATTTACACTTCTATTTTACTTACATTATGTAATTCACTGTCACTTGCAGTAACTTATAAAACTATATTACACTGTTCCATCATATTTACATCCACTGCTTTCACTTGCTATTTACACATTATTTACATTTTCCACTTGCACTTTTAGAACTGCTTCAGGCTGTGGTAATCAAAGAAGCAGGTAACGCAGAGGGGAACCTGGCACTCAGCGCGCTGCCAAGAGGTGCGTTTGTGCTCAGGTGTGCATCAGGTGGTATGTGTACACACCTGGCACCTGCAGATCGCAGCCTTCCTCTTGGTTGTGGCAGGCATTTGCACCAGTCTGTGCTGATTCATGTACGCCCTCTGCTCAAGTCTGTCGAGAAGTGTTACTGGATGGCGCCTTGGAGCTGCTGCTGTCATCTTACCATATCTCTCAAGCAGCTGCTGAACACAAGTCCTGGTGAACAACCTTAGGGAGAAGGACTTGGGTGGCTTTACCTTCATCTTGTACAGGATGAAGGTGTTTAGCATCGTCATGTCAATGAGATGCAGAAAAACTTTCCTGTACCACTTAGTATTCTTCCTGAGGCAGTTGATCTCTCCAATCATCATGTCGAACTTGTCCACCAGCCACATGTTGATATTGTAGTCTAAGACAGCATCAGGTTTTCTCACAGGTTCGCCTGTCCTTCCCACTGTCTTTCAGTTCCCCCTTGTGTACGGTGGTGAGCATGTACACGACCCTCTTGTCTTGCCACCGTATTGCCAGCATGTTCTCAGACTTGTGTAGGTGCACGTCTCCTCGCTGTGAGGTTCCTGCCTCTGGGAATTTGGGGAAGTAGGCACGATTGCTCTTCTCAGTGCCGCAGGAGCCGATGCCGTGCTCTGAAAGGTATTTAGCAAGTTTCGGTGTTGTATAATAGTTGTCAGTATACAGCACATGATTCCCACCAAAATACCTTTCAAGGAGCACTTTCACTACACAGCCTGAGAAGCCAAGGGGGGGTGTTTTATCCAGATCGACAGTGCTGGCTGAATAAATGACGAAGTCAAGGATGTACCCCATCTTACAGTCGCACAGAACAAAGAACTTGATTCCAAAGCGATGGCGTTTGCTTGGAATGTACTGTACAAACCTAAGACGTCCTCTGAACACAGCCAAGGATTCATCTATGACAACCTTCTGATAGGGATGGAAGAATGGCATAAACTTATCCTTCAGTCTGCTCAGAATCTCCTGGATCTTCCAGAGTGAGTCGGTCTGGGAAGGTACATCGTTGTTGGCGAAGTGCAGGTTTCCCATGATGTTCCGGAAGCGATCTCTGGCCATGTGCTTATTGAAGGTGGGTGAGGGTAGTAAGGGATCCATGGACCAGTATTCTTCCAACTCATGCTTCTTTGAGTGTGGCATGAGAAGCATGAGGATGAAGAACACATACAGCTCCTGCACTCCCAGCACGGTCCACTGTTGCATCTTCGCTGCACCTGTACCACTTGCAGCACGTTGTGATTCATACCTGTTTGTCTCATCACATATGTGCTGCATGACTTCGTCATCGAGGAAGGCCAAAAGGAAGCCAACACACTCAGCATCCTTGTCAAGAGTGAAGGCACGCTGTATCCCTGAGGAACTCTTGTCGAAATCAAGATGTTCTGGGACAAAATCGGAACCTTCCGTCCACACGAAGGCGTCGAGGATTCCCTGTTGTGGCGGTGTAGGGGGGGTGAGGGTGGAGGGTGCCTGTGAGGCAGATTGGGCTGTTTCAAGGTCACTCACACTGATCCTAGGTTGCCGTGTAGCACTAGCAGCCCTTACTCTACTTGCAACTCTACTTTTATGGGTCAGGGATTTACCTCTTCCTCTATGGCCTGCTTTCACTGTAGGTGCTGGTGGCGACTCCGACGACGAAGACTCAGGAGAAAATTCCGCTGAAGATGAGGAAGAAATTAGTGAAGTGGGGCTAGGGGAGCCGGGAGGTGACTCATCTCGGGACTCATGGCGGGCTGGGTCACTCGGGGCCATTGTTCCAGGGCTAACCCACCGCCTTTTCACTCCCTTCCCAAATTCCTTCCCTTGGAGGTAGGGATAACTTGGGACACTGAAGCACTCGTACTAGGAGTTTCTGTCACGATTTGCTCTCCCGGCTCATCACATGATTCACCCGAAGGATCAAAGTCACTATCCACCATTATCATTGATAATTCTCCCAGTTCACGTTCCACTGCTGAGTCACTTAGTCCTTTCCTGCTTCCCCCAAGAGTTTTTCTAGGGGTAGAGGTCACAGCGCCCTTTGCAATGAGTGCAGAAGTGGCGGAAATGGCGGGGTGCAAGTGCGACATGGTTTGACCACAGAGGACGACAAGGAACTGAATGACACTGCGTATCTGAGCAGGCAAGATTGACAGTGACAATAGGGTGACAGCTGCTAACTTACATGCTAAGAAATGATTGGTAGGAAATCTCAACAATACATAAAAAAATAGGTAGTTCCAGGTGAATGTAAATGTCACCTAGGCTTCTCCCTTCCTCTCTTATATATATTTTTATTGCGAGAATAGATTATACGGCATATTTCAAAGGGGAAATTACTGTGGGAAATTAGCGAACGAGTGCACGTGAGGTGTTGTCAGGTGATAATTAGCCAATTCCAGGTGTATAGCACTATCACTTACCTTATTTCTTTTTTGTATATATTATTTTGTATAAGAATAGGGCATAGAGCTTATCTCAATGGATGAAATCAGTGGAAAATTCTGGGGAAGATTTGCTTTAGCGCAGCGCGGCCGGGCAGGCGAGAGGAGAGGGCAATGGAGGTGAGGTAGGGAGGGGTGAGAGGGTACTGGAGGGGAGGTAGGGAGGGGAGTCAAGAACAGGGAAAAATGGCTAAATTGTCAACAATGGACGGGAGTACAGATGAGATTAGGAGTGCTGACTATTGTTGGACATCAGCACTATGTGCTAAAAAATGATTGGTAGGAAATCACAACAATACGTAAAAAAAATAGGTAGTTCCAGGTGAATGTAAATATCACTTAGGCTTCTCCCTTCCTTTCTTATATATATTTTTATTACGAGAATAGATTATACGGCATATTTCAAAGGGGAAATTACCATGGGAAATTAGCGAACGAGTGCATGTGAGGAATTGTCAGGTGATAATTAGCCAAATCCAGGTGTATAGCACTATCACTTACCTTATTTCTTTTTTGTATATATTATTTTGTATAAGAATAGGGCATAGGGCTTATTTCAATGGATGAAATCAGTGGATAATTCCGGGGAAGATTTGCTTGGCGCAGTGTGGCCGGGCAGGCGAGAGGAGAGGATAATGGAGGGGAGGTAGGGAGGGGAGTCAGGAACAGGGAAAAATGGCTAAATTGTCAACAATGGATGGGAGTACAGATGAGATTTGGAGTGCTGACTACTGTTGGACATTGGCAGTACTGATAGATGAAACAAGCCACCACTTGTAAGCCCGGGAGAATTCAAAATAACACAGAATCACAAAAGTGACGCCCCGCGGTATGATCCTTTGCTCCCGAGTGTCATGAAAGTGACGCCCTGCGGTTAAGTGGTTAATAATCTACCACCTACATCCTTCACATCATCAAATTTTTTTCCACTTTCACCTCTACATTTCTGCACCTCTTTCCAGAATAACTTCTTATTTCAGAGTAGTTTGCATTCATTTTTCTTCCTAGATCATCATTTACCTCCTTCTTTTTCCTCTTCACTAGTCTCTTTACGTGCTTCTTGCTTTCAATGTATTCAGTTATTTCAACAGAACCCCCGTCCTGTAACCACTTTAGCTACTTCTTCCTCTTTTCCTCCAATGCTGTCTTACCCTCATCATCCCACCATGTCGCACTCCTCCTCCTTGTTGCTATTCTTGCCACACCACACACTGCTTTAGCATTCCTAACTAAGCAATCCCTATAAGCACTGCAGATCCACTTCATTCCAATTCAATAATTCTAACTCCTCCATTACTTTGGTCCTGTAATCATCTGCCATTTCTTTGATCCTCAGCTTCTCAACTTTCAGTCTTTCTCCCTGACTGCTCCTCTCTCTCCTGATTCACCTCACTTCTCTAAGCTTGATCTTGCATACTGCAATCATATGATCTGACAGACCTCCACATCGTCCTCTCACGGCCCTCGTATGAGCATCCATTCCCATCATCAACCTCTCTACGACCACATAATCAATCAAGCTTCCCTGAGCATGATCCCCATTCCCTCCACACCATGTATACTTAGGTGCATCTTTGTGTTTGAACAAATGCACATTTTTCTCTCCTGACACACATCCTTCATTCGCTTCCCATTATCATTTTCTCCTGGTACTCCATTACAATCCATTATGTTATCCTCAGGATGGGTTGTATATCCTTAGGACCAGTGCCTACTCTTCCATTCATATCAACCACTACTATTACCTTATAGCTCCTGGGCATTTCTACCACTGTTTCATCAAGCTCATCCCAAAACCTGTCTTTCTTTCTCTGACTCCTGTCCTCACACGGTGCATACGCTTGCAATGACCGCCGCTTTCACCCTCTCAAACCTGAACCTGACATACATACACTCGAGCTGACACATCTGTAGTCTCTCATTCCACTCTGCCACACCCCATTCATCAACAAAGCAACTCCCTCCTTGCATCTTCATCGCCCACCCATGCCAAGTTTTACGCATTTCACACCCTCCTACTCCTCCGCTTCAATCCCTTTCATCTTCGTTTCACACAGTGCCACCATGGCACATCTCACACTCTTGAACACATTCACCACTTCCACCGTTTTGCTGTCCTCATTTACATGTCTCACATTTCACATGGCCACGCAAGCTGCCCACTTGGTTGGGGCCCTGGGCAGCTATTGGGCCTTCCGAGGGTCTCCAAAACAGCTGCCATGACTAAGTAATTTTGGATAGGGGAATCTGGGAGACACTTAACCCTGCCAAAAACCCCGGTTATATGGTTACCACTCAGCATAGTAAATGGTTATTATTATTATTATTATTATTATTATTATTATTATTATTTTTATTATTATTATTATTATTATTATTATTATTATTATTATCATCATCATCATCATGGTCATCATCCACTTATTTAATAGGTGGAAACATTTTTTTTTTTTGGCTGATATCATTATTGCGGCCTGAGAGTTTCACAACGATTTCAGGAGGACTGGAGACTGCACGAGGAATCTGAAGGGCTCAGGTTATGTGCCCTGGTGTGGGACAATGCTGATAAAAAAAAAATCCCCATCCTTTATGCGCAGTGGAAGGGCGTATCAGAAAGTGTCATATCAGTGTCTTGGGTTGAACGAGATAAGTGGGTTATGTCTACTGGAAATTTCAATGGGACCTGCACAAGGAATCTGAAGTGCCTATGTTATGTGTCCTAGTTTGGGCCATTTCTGATAGAAAAAATCTAAATCTCCCCAGTGAGGCCAACGTCATTAAAAAAAAAAAAAAAAACAGGCAGTGGAGATGAGAGACTGTCTGCAGGACAGTGACAGAGTTCTGTCTATCTATCTATTGCCAGACGCCTCAATCCCGTACGGGGTGGCCACAAACAAATCGCCTCCACGTTGGCCTTTTCCCCCACCATTTCACTGCCCTGCTCCCAACTCACACCCCTGTCTCTCATATACCTCTCCCCCCCATCCCTTCATCTCATCCTCGGCCTCCCCCTCCCTCTCCCCCCCTCCACCTCACTCACATACACTCTCCTTGTCAGTCTCTCACCCTTCATCCTCTCCACATGGCCAAACCACCTCAGTGTGTTCCTCCTAACGCTTCCTATCACATCCACATCCACACCACAACGCTCCTTTATATCCTCATTTGTCAGCCTGTCTCTCCATGTGACTCCACAGGCTCCTTATAAATAACTCATTTCCACTGCTCTCACTCTTGACTTGTGTCCTTCCAACAACGTCCAAGCTTCACTTTCATACATTAGAATTGGTATCACAATACTGTCATGTAGTAACTATTTCATTTCCATGCTCACTTCCTTGTTTCTTATCACTGCTTTCAGGAAACCAGCAATCTTTCTTCCTTGTTGTATCCTTTCAAGCACTTCACCCTCAAACTTCCATCCTTACTCATCATTCTACCCAAATACTTAAACGTACTCACATATTCCATTTCCTCACCATCCAACCTCTCTGTACATTCACTGACTTCACCTCTCTCAAAGACCATCACTTTACTCTTCCCTACATTCACCTTTAAATTCCGTTTCTTACACACTCTCCCAAACTCATCCACCAAGCCTTGTAGCTCCCTTTCGTCTTCACTCAACAACACAGTATCATCTGCAAACAACAGTACAGGGAGTTTCCAAACACTACCCTCTCTCACCAGGGCCACTCCAACATCCACTGCCCTACCTTGTACCTCTTTTATTACCCCATCCATGTACAGATTGAACAACCATGGAGACATGACATCCCTGTTTCAACCCAACCTTCAAAGAGAAAAATTCACTCAGTTCACCATCCACACGCACTGCAGCCTTAGCACCATCATAGGTATTCTTCACAACATTCAACAACTTCCCATCTACTCCATATATTCTTAATACTTTCTGTTCCGTCATATGCTTTCTCCAAATCCATGAAAGCTGCATACAACTTCTTTCCCTTCTCTAGAAACTTTTCCACTAAAGATCTAAGAATGAATATCTGATCTACATAACCTCTTCCCTTCCTAAAGCCTCCCTGTTCTTCTCCAACTAATTCCTCTGTTATTTCCCTAACTCTGTCAATAAGTATCCTATCATTCACTTTTCCTTTTACACTAAGAAGACAAATGCCCCTATGATTACCACACACTTTTTTTTTTTCCCTTTTTCCCTTTGTACAAGGGAATAATTATACTTGACTTCCAATCCTCCGGGACTCTACCTTCCTCCCGGGCCAATCTGCACATCTTCCACATCCATTCTACTACTATCTCTCCCCCATGCTTCAGCATTTCACCACACACTCCATCAATTCCTGGGCTTTCCCCAATTTGACTTTCTTCATTGATTCCACAACTGTCCTACTGATTTCTTCCTGTCTTCTCAACTCCATCCTTCTCCCAGCCATTCCCCAGCCATTTATACTCGCATTACTTCCATTCTCTATGCTCAACAATTCCTTAAAGTGTTCTCTCCATCTGTTCACTTTTTCTCCCATCTCCACTAGTAATCTATCATTTTTATCTTTCACTCCCCTGCTAACTTCATTGCCACCCTGTCTTACTCTCTTCACGTCTTTCCAGAACATTTTCTTACAATCTCTCCACTTGACACTCAAATTCCTTCCAAATTCCTCATCCAATCTCTTCTTACTCTCCCTCACTAATCTTTTCACCTCTCTCTTCCTTTCTACATATAACTCTCTCTTCCGCCTCTCCACTTCTTCCACGCCCCTATTTCTCATCTATTCACTGAATGCTTTCTTCTTTTGTGCCACAGCCTGTCTCACCTCTTCATTCCACCACGCTGTTCCTTGCACACCCCTCCGTCTTCTCTTCACCCCACACACCACCTCACATGCTGCACATATTTCTTCTGTGAATATCCTGACACACCTTCCACGTCCCCCAACTGCTCCAATTCATATTTACCCAATCGTTCCTCCACTGCTCTCTTATATTCTGCCTTTTTCTCATCCACTTTAACCTTTCCACTCTCCTTGCAACTACTTCTTCCCGTCCTTCCCTTCTTCCATTTCTCCATCTTACTTGGATCTTGATTCTGGCCACCACCAAGTAGTGGCCAGAAAGTCCACTCCCCCAGCCTCTATAAGCTCTTGCATCCATTACACATCTTCGCATCCTTTCATCCACACACACATAATCAGTCATTGCCTTCCTTTCATTCAGTTCACCACCCACCCTTCTCATCACTCGCCATGTATACCTGTGGATCATTTTATGCCTGAAGAGGGTATTGGCTATCAACAACCTCCTCCCGGCACAAATGTCCATTAATGCACTGCCGTTCTCATCCATCTCAGCAGGCACACCCCGCTCACCAACTATTCCATCCACCGTCACATTCTACTTTACCATTCATATCACCGATCAAAAACACTCTCATTCCTTTCAAACTTTTCCATGCACACTTCCACATTTGTCCAGAACTCTTCTCTCACTCTGCTTGCACGATCTTGCGTTGGCTCATACACGCACACAGTCACCCACATTTGTATTCCAACTTTCAATCTTATCCACACAATCCTTGACCCAACTGATTCACACTCTCTTATGTTCTTCTTCCAACTTTTACTCACAACAATGGACACTCCTTCTTTTGCCCTCTCATTCTCACCTACTCCTGCACATATACCCCATCCATATTCCCATTCTCTCACGCTCTAGTTATTATTATTTCTTCCCCAGACTCTCACGATGATTCCAGGAGAAAGAGAGACTGCAAAAGGAATCTGATGGACTCAGGTTATGTGTTCTGCCATGAGCCATTGCTGATAGGAAAAATAATTAAAATCTCTCTAGTCGAGTCCTTATCATTGTAAGAAAGTAAAATTTCCGGTTGAGGGTCTCGCAACGTTTCCAGAAGAAAGGGAGACCGGGCTAGAAATCTGAAGGTCCCAAGTTCTTTGGCCTGGGATGGGACATTGCAGAATTTTAAAGAAGATTCCAAATTTGCCAAACGGAGTCAATGTCATTGCAAGAAATGAAAAATTTGACTTTTGAGATAGTATTGAACTTGGACCAGTTTCCACTAAATTATTACAGAATATACCCTACCATGACCTATGAACATTACTGAGGTGTCCTACTCATGTCTTAGTGACCTTTAGTCAAGGACTTTCATCCGGAACTGGAGGTAGAGACTAGTGACTGTCTGCAGGACAGTTACAGAGTTCTAGTTTTTTCTGGTATTATAATTATTCTAGCCTCAGAGTCTCGCGATGATTCCAGGGGATCTGGAGAGTGCATAAGGAATCTGAAGGGCCCAGGCTATGTGTTCTGGCATGGGCCAATGCTGACAGAAAAAAAAATCCAAACCCTTCATTCACAGTGGAAGGGCATGTGAGAATGTGTCATATCAGTATTATGTTGTGAATGAGATAGGTTGATCGTGTCTTCTGGAGATTTCAATTTAACCTGTGCAAGGAATCTGAATTGA
This sequence comes from Coenobita brevimanus, assembly GCF_032717465.1. Classification (NCBI taxonomy): domain Eukaryota; kingdom Metazoa; phylum Arthropoda; class Malacostraca; order Decapoda; family Coenobitidae; genus Coenobita; species Coenobita brevimanus. Next base: position 35,700,890 of record NC_136970.1, read on the forward strand.
GCAGGGTATGTGTCCTGGTATGGGCCATTGCTGATAGAAAAAATAATCCAAATATCCCCAATGGCATCAAGGTCATTGTAAGAAACAGTAGGTGGAGCCTAGTGACTGTCTGCAGGACAGTTAGTTTCTCTATCAACACCAAACTACAGGCACAGTACACACTACACTTCCATTTCTAAAATTTAAAAAATCATAGCAGAGCTACACGTGGCCTCAGAGTCCCCAGGGGGGGACCATAAATGCCTTCGCCTTCCGCCCCTCTCCCAGTGACGACTCGAGCTGCCTGGAATCACTGTCTGATTCTTTTCTTCTTCATTTATGCAACATTCATGGCCTTTCCTCTAACTTTCACTCTGTTGAGCACCTCCTCTCCTTCTCTAAACCTCACCTTCTTTTTCTAATTGAGACTCAACTGTCTGAGGCAACTGACAGCAAACTCTTTTCTGTATCCTCCTACTTCTCTATACTCATTTCAAAGTCAAAGGTGGATGTTGCGTATATGTACGCAATGACCTATCTTGTTCTCGTGTTCCTGAACTTGATTCTTCTAAGTTCTCTACACTCTGGCTTCAGCTTTCCTGTCATTCTCTAAATAAATCTGCGCTGTTTACTTATCTCCTAATTCTACTGACTATCAAAAATTCTTTGACTATCTTACTTCTATGATGGAACACATTCTATCCATTTCCCCTTTCTCTGAAATCTCCATTCTAGAAGATTTCAATGTTCACCATCACTTTTGGCTCTCCTCTCCTTTCACTGATCCACCTGGTAAATTAGCCTACACCTTTTGTATCCTTAATGACCTAAAGCAGCTTGTACAGCACCCTTCCCATATCCCTGACCGCCTTGGAGAGAGCTCCAAATTACTTGACCTCTTCCTTACTACTAAGCCTTCTGCTTACACTGTTAATCTTTTCTCTCCGTTGGGTTCCTCCGATCACAACCTTATCACCTTAACCTGTCCTATCGCTCCAGTACGACCTGTGGACCCTCCAAAGAAACGTCATCTGTGGCACTTTGGAGCTGCAGATCGGGAGGCCCTCAGGCAGTACTTCTTTAATTTTCCCTGGAATGATTATTGCTTCCACGGCTGGGGGCCATCTGAGTGTGCCTTGAGCATTACGGAGGTTATTCTGTCGGACATGGGAGCATACACTCCTTTCTCGTATCCTCTGACTAATGCAAGAAAGCCTTGGTTTAATCACGCATGTTCTAATGCTGTCCGTAACAAGGAGAGGGCCTATAAAAGGTACCGGAGCCAACCCACCCTGAATCACATCTTTTATATGTTTCTGCCCGGAATCGTGCTAAGTCTGTTCTTCACTCTACTAAAAATAATTTCATCGTACTAAATGCTCTCGACTCTCCAACTCGAATTCTTCCCACTGCTTCTGTCACCTTGCCAAAAACCTTTCTAACAACTTTACCTCATCATCCTTCCCTCCTCTTTTCTACTCTGATGGCTCTGTAGCTATTTCTTCTACTGATAAAGTAGATCTCTTCGCTCAGGCTTACTTCTCCAATTCGACATTAGACGATTCTGGTGCAGTTCCCCCATCACTTCCCCCCTCTGACTTCCTCATGGCGGACATTAAAATTTCTTCAGCTGATGTATTTTCTGCCATTGCTGGCCTCAATACTAATAAGGCATATGGGCCTGATGGAGTCCCTCCTGTTGTTCTCAAGAACTGTTTCTGTGCTTACACCCTGCCTAGGCAAGCTCTTTCGCCTTTGTCTATCAACTTTTACCTTTCCTTCTTGCTGGAAGTTTGCTCTCATTCAGCCAGTTCCAAAGAAAGGTGACCATTCCCAACCCTCTAACTACCGTCCAATTGCTTTAACATCCTGTATATCAAAAGTTTTCGAGTCAATTCTTAACAGAAAAATTTTAAAGCATCTTTCCTGTCACAACTTTCTTTCTGATCGGCAGTATGGGTTCCGTCAGGGACGTTCCACTTGCGATCTTCTCACCTACCTTTCAGACTCCTGGTCATCCTCCTTTCGGGATTTTGGCAAAAGCTTTGCCATTCCACTTGACATCTCTAAGGCTTTCGATCGAGTCTGGCATAAATCTTTAATTTCCAAACTGCCCTCTGACAGTTTCTATCCTTCTATCTGTGCCTTCATCTCTAGATTCCTTTCTGGTCGTTCTATAGCCGCTGTTGTAGATGGCCATCGTTCTTCTTCTAGATCTATCAACATTGGTGTTCCTCAGGGCTCTGTCCTATCACTAACTCTCTTCCTTTTATTCATCAATGACCTTCTAAGCTGTACCTCTAGCCCTATCCACTCTTATGCTGATGACTCCACCCTTCACCTTTCTATTCAGTTTCCGCAACGTCCATCTCAACAGTTACTTGAAGAAACAAGGTATGAGGATATGGCACACCTAATGTCTGACTTGGCTCGTATCTCTGACTGGGGTAAAATAATCTGGTTGTTTTTAATGCATCAAAGACTCAGTTTTTACACCTATCAACCCGACAAAATCTTCCACTTGTATAACCACTAATGTTTAATAATATTCAGCTTAATCCCGCATCATCCTTGAGCATGCTTGGGGTTTCATTTACTCGGGACTTATCTTGGAAAGATCATATTACATTTTCTTGTAAAATCTGCTTCCAAGAGATTAGGTGTGGTAAGCTGACTCCGTTCCTTCTTTACCCCTGCACAATTGTTGACTCTATACAGGGGTTTTATCTGCCCCTGTGTGGAGTACAACTCTCATGTGTGGAGAGTCTCCCCAAATACAGCTCTTCTCAATAGGGTGGAGTCAAAGGCTTTTCGTCTCATTAACTCTCCTCCTCTTACTGACTCTCTTCAGCCTCTGTGTCTTCGTCGCACTGTTGCATCTTTATCTCTTTTCTATTGCCACTTCATTGGTCACTGCTCCTCTGAACTGTCTGCATGCATTCCTCCACCTCTACGGCGGGTGCGTAGTACCCGTCTGGCAGCAAACTCTCATCCCTTTTCTGTCCAACTCTCTAAAGCAAGAGTTATCCGGTACTCTCAGTCCTTCATTTGTGCAACAGGTCGACTCTGGAACTGTCTCCCTCTGTCTGTATTTCCTGCTTTCTATGATCTCCAGTCTTTCAAACGCAGTGTGTCCAGGCATCTCGAAGTGATCGGATCTTGAATTTGGCCCTCTCTTGTATTTTGTTTTTCTCTTGGAAGGAGGAACAATTGCGGTCTCGTTGCCTTTGGTTCCTTCTTCCTCGCATTAAAAAAAAGTTACAGAGCTCTAATTATTATTATTATTATTATTATTATTATTATTATTATTATAGGCCATAGAAAAGGATGGGGGATTGAGTTATCCCTGTACCCTGAAGATTGGGTCTATGAATGTGCTTGACTACGATTGAGGCGAAAAGGGAGGAGATTGTGAGAATGTTTGTGAGAAGAAAGTTGGATGTGTTATTTGAGTTAAACGAAGATGAAAGGGAAGGGTGAGTCCAAGTTTGGAAGTGTGAATGGAAGATTATCAGGTGTTGAAAGAAGAAGGGCAAGAGAAGGTGTTGCCTTGTTAGTAAGCCCGGAAGTGCAGCAGTGTGTGATTGAATGGAAGGAGGTGTCATCGAGACTGATGTGGTTGAAAGCAAAATTTGAACGTGAGTTTCGGGTATTTATGAGTGCATATGGGCCTAGTAGTGAAAGGGATGAAGAAGAGAGAGAGTCTTTCTGGAATGATGTTGATGAGTGTCTGCAGAGTTTAGGAGCGAATGTGAAAGTGGTAATGATTGGAGATCTGAATGCTAGAGTGGGAAATGTAACAGTTGAAGGAGTAGTTGGTATGCATGGTGTGCCTGGAAGAAATGAAAATGGGGAACGAATGATAAGGATGTGCGTTGAGCGAGAGACGGCGATTGGAAATACCTTGTTTGAGAAGAAAGATATTTATAAGTATACATGGGTGAGACAGGAGGGTGAAAAGGTTGTTGATAGAGCATTAATGAACTATGTGGTTGTTTCCAGGAATGTAATAGGAAGATTGTTGGATGTGAGAGTTTTGAGAGGGGAGTGTGGAGGTATGTCTGACCACTACCTAGTGGAGGGAAAGTTGAGAGTAGGTAAGAGACAGGTGAGAACTAGGAGAGCTAGGTGTGGCAGGGAGGTTTTGAAAGTGAGTGAGTTGGATAAAAGGGAGAAAATGATAGAGTATCAGGAGAAATTGAAAGAGGAGTGGAACGCAGTGAAAGATCAGGAGAATGGAAGTGTGGAGAAGGAATGGCAGTTGTTTAAGAGTGCTGTGGTGGGGCATTCGGAAGAGGTGTGTGGTGTGAGAAAAGTCGATGGTGGTGTAAGAAAGAGAAGTGAATGGTGGTGTGAGGAAGTAAATATAGCATGGCTGTGGCTGAGAAGAGACGTTCATATGAAGTGTGACTGCAGGGGAAGGATGAGGGTCATATTGGAGGTATAAGGAAAAGAGGAATTGGGCAAGAAGGGCTGTGCGTGATGATAATGCGGCAGCAGATGAAAGGTGGGGTAGGCGGCTGACTGAGAATTTTCAACAGAATATGAAAATGTTTTGGAAGGAGATGAAATGGGTGTGAAAGGGAGAGTCTGGGAAGAAAGAGTCAGTAAAAGCAGAGGATGGAAGGATGTTAGCTGAGATGGATGCAGTAAGGAAGAGATGTGTGGAGTATTTTGAAAGGTTGTTAAATGTAGAGGAGGAAAGGGAGTTGAGATTATGGTGGATGGAAGGGTGCAAGGAATAAATGTGTTGGGAGAGTTGAATTATTTTTTGATCACGATGGAGGAAGTGCAGGAGGCAGCAAAGGAGATGAAAACAGAAAGTTGCAGGTATGGATGGGTGTTTTTTTCTTTTATGCGAGGAAGAAGGAACCAAAGGCCGTGAACCCGCAATTATTGTTCCTTCCAAGAGAAAAACAAAATACAAGAGAGAGCCAAATTCAGATCCGATCATTTCAAGATGCCTGGACACACTGCATTTGAAAGACAGATCATAGGACACAGGAAATACAGACAGAGGGAGACAGTTCCAGAGTCGACCTGTTGCATAAATGAAGGACTGAGAGTAACGGTTAACTCTTGCATTAGAGAGTTGGACAGAAAAGGGATGAGAATTTGCTGCTAGACAGGTGTTACGTGCCCATCATAGAGGTGGAGGAATGCATGCAGACAGTTCAGAGGAGCAGTGACCATTGAAGTAGCGATAGAAAAGAGATAAAGATGCAACAGTGCGACGAAGACACAGAGGCTGAAGGGTTTCAGTAAGAGGAGGAGAGTTAATGAGACGAAAAGCCTTGGACTCCACCCTGTTGAGAAGAGCTGCATATGGGGAGCCTCCCCAGACATGAGAGTTGTACTCCACACAGGGGTGGATAAAACCCCTGTATAGAGTCAACAATTGTGCAGGGGTAAAGAAGGAACGGAGTTGGCTTAGCACACCCAATCTCTTGGAAGCAGATTTTACAAGAGATGTAATATGATCTTTCCAAGATAAGTCCCGAGTAAATGAAACCCCAAGCATGATCAAGGATGATGCAGGATTAAGCTGAATATTATTAAACATTAGTGGGTATACTTGTGGAAGATTCTGTCGGGTTGATAGGTGTAAAAACTGAGTCTTTGATGCATGAAAAACAACCAGAATATTTTTACCCCTGTCAGAGATATGAGCCAAGTCAGACATTAGGTATGCCATAGCCTCATACCTTGTTTGTTGAAGTAACTGTTGAGATGGACGTTGTGGGAACCGAATGGAAAGGTGAAGGGTGGAGTCATCAATGTAAGAGTGGATAGGGTTAGATGTACAGCTTAGAGGGTCATTGATGAATAAAAGGAAGAGAGTTAGTGATAGGACAGAGCCCTGAGGAACACCACTGTTGATAGATCTAGAAGAACAATGGTCGTCTACAACAGCGGCTATAGAACGACCAGAAAGGAAGCTAGAGATGAAGGCACAGATAGAAGGATAGAAACCGTAAGAGGGCAGTTTGGAAATTAAAGATTTATGCCAGACTCGATCGAAAACCATTGAGAAGTAAAGTGCAATGGCAAAGCTTTCGCCAAAGTTCCGAAACGAGGATGACCAGGAGTCTGAAAGGTAGGTGAGAAGATTGCCAGTGGAGCATCCCTGAAGGAACCCATACTGATGATCAGAAAGAAGGTTGTGATAGGAAAGATGTTTTAAAATATTTCTAAGAATTGACTTGAAAACTTGTGAGATACAGGATGTTAAAGCAATTGGACGATAGTTAGAGGGTTGGGAATGGTCACCCTTCTTTGGGACTTGCTGAATGAGAGCAAACTTCCAGCAAGAAGGAAAGGTAAAAGTTGATAGACAAAGGCGAAAGAGTTTCCCTAGGCAAGGTGTAAGCACAGAAGCACAGTCCTTGAGAACAACAGGAGGGACTCCATCAGGCCCATATGCCTTATTAGTATTGAGGCCAGTGATTGCAGAAAATACATCAGCTGAAGAAATTTTAATGTCAGCCATGAGGAAGTCAGAAGGGGGAAGTGATGGAGGAATAGCACCAGAATCGTCTAATGTGGAATTGGAGGAGAAAGTTGAGCAAAGAGATCTGCTTTATCAGTAGAAGAAATAGCTACAGAGCCATCAGAGTAGAAAAGAGGAGGGAAGGATGATGAGGTTAAATTGTTAGAAAGGTTTTTGGTAAGGTGCCAGAAAGAGTGGGAAAAATTCGAGCTGGATATTTGAGAGCATTTTGTAAGGGTGAAATTAGTTTTAGCAGAGCGAAGAACAGACTTAGCATGATTCCGGGCAGAAACATATAAAAGATGTGATTCAGGGGTGGGTTGGCCCTGGTACCTTTTACAGGCTCTCTCCTTGTTGCGGACAGCATTGGAACAAGCGTGATTAAACCAAGGCTTTCTTGCATTAGTCAGAGGATATGAGAAAGGAATGTATGCTCCCTTGCCAGAGAGAATAACCTCCGTAATGCACAAGGCATACTCAGATGGCTCCCGGCCATGGAAGCAATAATCATTCTGGGGAAAATCAAAGAAGTACTGCCTGAGGGCCTCCCGATCTGCAGCTCCAAAGTGCCTCAGATGACGTTTCTTTGGAGGGTCCACAGGCCTTACCGGAGCGATAGGACAGGTTAAGGTGATAAGGTTGTGATCGGAGGAGCCCAACGGAGAGAAAAGTTTAACAGTGTAAGCAGAAGGATTAGTAGTAAGGAAGAGGTCAAGTATATTGGAGCTTTCTCCAAGGCAGTCAGGGATACAGGTAGAGTGCTGTACAAGCTGGTTAAGGTCATTAAGGATACAAAAGGTGTAGGCTAGTTCACCAGGTGGATCAGTGAAATGAGAGGAGAGCCAAAAGTGGTGCTGAACATTGAAATCTCCTAGAATGGAGATTTCAGAGAAAGGAGAAATGGATAGAATGTGTTCCATCGTAGAAGTAAGATAGTCAAAGAATTTTTGATAGTAGAATTAGGAGATAAGTAAACAGCGCAGATATATTTAGTCAGAGAATGACAGGAAAGCCGAAGCCAGAGTGTAGAGAATTCAGAAGAATCGAGTTCAGGAACATGAGAACAAGATACGTCGTTGCAAACATGTACGCAACATCCACCTTTGGCTTTGAAATGAGTATAGAGAAAGTAGGAGGATACAGAAAAGGGTTTGCTGTCAGTTGCCTGAGACAGCTAAATCTCAGAAAAAGAAGGTGAGGTTTAGAGGAGGAGAAGTGGTGCTCAACAGAGTGAAAGTTAGAGGAAAGGCTGTGAATGTTGCAGAAATGAAGAAGAGAGTCAGACAGTTGTTCCAGGCAGCTTGAGTCATCACCGGGAGGGGGGTGGAAGGTGAGGGCATTTATGGTCCCCCCCCCCTGGGTCCTCCGAGGCCACGTGTAGTGCTGCCATGATTTTTTAATTTTGTGCATGTAGTTTGGTGTTGATAGTTAGAGAAACTTGTATTGGAGAGCATTCTGGCCTACTTTCTGTGTTACTGAGGCACTGAAAAAGTTCAGCAAAGGGGGATGGTCGGGACTTAGTCCCGAGGGCTGATGAAACAGGAGCTCCAGTTCTCCCTGTCATCAGCTATCCATCCACCCTGGGAGTACTGCTCTGTTCAACTAGTGCTGTGCAATGCCTGAAAGTGGTGGAGTGACTATTGTTGACTGGTTAGTAAGAATGTTGAATGTGTGCTTTGTGAAAGGTATGGTGCCATTTGACTGGGCAAGTGCTTGAGTGGTCCCGTTCTATTAAGGTAAGGGTGATAAATATGAATGTACTAGCTTTAGGGGTATAAGTCTGTTGAGTGTTGTAGGTAAGGTGTATGGTAGAGTGTTAATTAAGAGAGTTTGAGAGGGTACAGAGAGAGTGATTGGTGATAAGCAGTGTGGCTTTAGGAGAGGGAGGGGATGCATGGATCAGGTGTTTGCTGTGAGACAGGTGTGTGAAAAATATTTAGCGAAAGGCAAGGATATGTTTTGAGCGTTCATTGATATAGAGAAAGCGTATGACAGAACTTATTGAGAGGCTTTGTGAACTGTTTTAAGATTGTATGGACTTGATGGTAGGTTGCTAAAAGGAGTGAAAAGTTTTTATGTAAATAGTAGAGCGTGTGTAAGAGTGGGAAATACTGTTAGTGATAGGTTTCCCGTGAGAGTAGGGCTGCTGCAGGGATGTGCGATGTCGCCTTGGTTGTTTAATATTTATATGGATGGTGTTATAAGGGAGGTGAATGCAAGAGTGTTAGGTGGTGGTTTGAGTCTGATAAATGTTGATGGTAGAGAGTAAAATCTGAAGCAGCTGCTGTTTGCGGATGATACTGCACTGGTGGCTGATTCAGAGGAGAGACTGAGGCAGTTGATAGAGGAGTTTGGAAGGGTGTGTAGGAGGAAATTGAAAGTAAATGAAAATAAGAGTAAAGTGATAAGTGTACAAGGTTGGTAGGTGGTAGGAGGATGAATATAGTTTTGAATGGTGAGTTCCTTGAGGAGGTACAGTGTTTAGGGTCACATGTCGCTGTGGATGGAATAGATGCAGAAGTGAAGTTTAGAACGAATGACATAGGAAATGTGCTGAGAGGAATGAAAAAAGTGTTTAGACGTCATTCACTTTGAATGGATGTAAAGAGAAGGCTGTATGAGGGTGTTGTGGTACTGACTGCATTATATGGGGCTGTAACATGGAATATGGGTATAGCAGAAAAGAAAAGTTTGAATGTAATGGAAATGAGGTGTCTGAGGAGTATGTGTGGGTGACGCTTATGGATTGAGTGAGAAATGATGGAATGCGAAGGAGAACTGGAGCTGTTCGGGAGATGGCTGATCGAGGTGAGCAAAGAGTGTTGCGATGGTTTGGGCATATCGAGAGAGTGGATAATGAGCGATTGGTGATAAAGATAACTAGATCTGATGTGAGAGGTGTAAGGCTGAGAGGAAGACCATGAATAGGATGGATGGACAGTGAGAAGAGAGCTTTGGATGCGAGAAGGATATCTGTTGAGCAATGAAGAGTGGCTGTGCATTATAGAAATGATTGGAGAGGAATTGTGAATGAATAAATGATGATGCAGCCCTGAGAGGATATTCTTCCACATTTGGTCTGATCAGCTGATCAGGTCAGGTGCGGGTAAGGGGATGGGTCCATTATGATGTGGCAGGGGTAAATCAGCTTTGCTGTAGGGCCATACTGCAGTTGTCACTGATTTGACTGCGCATTTGACCCTCGTGCGGTGTGGTGTGGTGAAGATCTGTCCCTTCTCCCCTTGGGGCTGAGATGTGAATGAGTGTGTTTGAGTGGATGAGGAAATTGGGAGTGTGTTGTCTTGTCTCGGCTACCTCCCTTTCCTTGGGGGAAACAGCCTAGGTATATATTTAGATAGATTATTATTATTATTATATTTTGTAATTAATTAAATCTGTCATGTATATCGCAGGGCTGGGTATATAGTTTCCATATTTTCTCCGAATGCCTAGGAAGACTACACATTTACTTTACTGTTATCGATATTAAATATATGTTACCCAACATATGGGAAGAAGTCCAAGACTACTGACCCAAAGACTTCAGCAGCGAAAACAACTCAGTTAAGAAAACATGGTATATACTAAATAAGGAAACAATAATGACTAATAGATTACAACAGATTAATCTTCTCATGGTCTACCCAATAAAATTAAGTTGGTCCCCACTTAAAATTTTGGAGTATCCCACTTTCCACCACTGAGCTAGGGAATCTGTTCCACAGAATTATAGTGTCTAGTATGAAGCACCAGGAAAACTGGGTTGTATGCACACGAATAGGACAAACAATAGTGGCTATTCAAACCTGTAATCTTTTTTGTGTGGCCAGTTCAAATACCATATGTATAAATGGCAAAAAGTAATGGACTCAGGACACTACCTTTAGGAACTCCTCAAATGACATTCCTATGCTGGCCATCAACAACAGCCCACTAGGTCCTACTGCTGATGAAAAAAAATATATATATATATTGATACTGAAAAATGCTCCACCTGTACCCATGTGTATAACATTAAATTTCAGAGCCTTTAAGATGAACTCGATCAAAGGCAGAAAAGTCAAAGCCATTCACACGACCCCTTTGACCAGAATCAAGGGAAAACTGCAAAGTATACAAGAAATGGAAATCTAGAAGAAAGCCAAACCTTTCAACAAATCTCCTTAAGCACTTAGTTGCTCATATAACTTTGAAAAAAAAAAAAGGTGTAATTGATGTAGGACGATATTCCGTAGGATATGAGGTGTGTGTGTGTGTGTGTGTGTGTGTGTGTGTGTGTGTGTGTGTGTGTGTGTGTGTGTGTGCAAAACACTTCAAACAGTTTTTATACGAAATAGCCATTTATAATGATGGATTGCTAATGAATTAGATGTCTGTTTTTGAAGCGATAGATCAAAGGGCCAATATCACGGAGCTAGGGCAAACGCTGATCTCTTAAAATCAACTTAAATTGTTTTTGTCCAATATACACCAAACTTGAGGGAGAAACTTGAGGATAAATCAAGAATGAAATGATCTGATGCTGAGAACAATCAGTCATAGGTATGATCACAGGGCAAGGTCAATGTTCAACACGTGTACGCGCGCGAGTGTGTGTGTGTGTGTGTGTGTGTGTGTGTGTGTGTGTGTGTGTGCGCGTGTGCATGTGCGTGTGCATGTGCGTGTGCATGTGCGTGTGTGTGTGTTTTTTTTTTTTTTTTTTTTTTTTTTTTTTATGCGAGGAAGAAGGAACCAAAGGCCATGGCCCGCAGTAACAGTTCCCTCCAAGAGAAAAACAAAATACAATAGAGAGCCAAATTCAAGATCCGATCATTTTGAGATGCCTGGACACACTGCGTTTGAAAGACTGGAGATCATAGGCAGCAGGAAATACAGACAGAGGGAGACAGTTCCAGAGTTGACCTGTTGCATAAATGAAAGACTGGGAGTAACGGTTAACTCTTGCATTAGAGAGTTGGACAGAAAAGGGATGAGAGTTTGCCAGACGGATGCTACGCGCCCGTCGTAGAGGTGGAGGAATGCAAGCAGACAGTTCAGAGGAGCAGTGACCATTAAAGTAGCGATAGAAAAGAGATAAAGATGCAACAGTGCGGCGAAGAGACAGAGGTTGAAGGGAGTCAGTAAGAGGAGGAGAGTTAATGAGACGAAAAGCCTTTGACTCCACCCTATTGAGAAGAGCTGTATGTGGGGAGCCTCCCACACATGAGAGTTGTACTCCACACAGGGGCGGATAAAACCTCTGTATAGAGTCAACAATTGTGCAGGGGTAAAGAAAGAGCGGAGTCGGGCTTAGCACACCCAATCTCTTAGAAGCAGATTTTACAAGAGATGTAATATGATCTTTCCAAGATAAGTCCCGAGTAAATGAAACCCCAAGCATGTTCAAGGATGATGCAGGATTAAGCTGAATATTATTAAACATTAATGGGTATACCTGTGGAAGATTTTGTCGGGTTGATAGGTGTAAGAACTGAGTCTTAGATGCATTAAAGACAACCATATTATTTTTACCCCAGTCAGCGATACGAGCCAAGTCAGACATTAGGTGTGCCATAGCCTCATCCCTGTTTCTTGAAGTAACTGTTGAGATGGGCGTTGCGGGAACCGAATGGAAAGGTGAAGGGTGGAGTCATCAGCGTATGAGTGGATAGGGTTAGATGTACAGCTTAGAAGATCATTGATGAATAAAAGGAAGAGAGTTGGTGATAGGACAGAGCCCTGAGGAACACCACTGTTGATAGATCTAGGAGAAGAACGATGGCCGTCTACAACAGCGGCTATAGAACGACCAGAAAGGAAGCTAGCGATGAAGGCACAGATAGAAGGATAGAAACCGTAGGAGGGCAGTTTGGAAATTAAAGATTTATGCCAGACTCGATCGAAAGCCTTTGAGATGTCAAGTGCAATGGCAAAGCTTTCGCCAAAGTCCCGAAAGGAGGATGACCAGGAGTCTGAAAGGTAGGAGAAGATCGCCAGTGGAGCGTCCCTGACGGAACCCATACTGACGATCGGAAAGAAGGCTGTGATAGGAAAGATGCCTTAAAATTTTTCTATTAAGAATTGACTCGAAAACTTTGAAATACAGGACGTTAAAGCAATTGGACGATAGTTGGAGGGTTGGGGAGTGGTCACTCCTTCTTTGGGACTGGCTGAATGAGAGCAAACTTCCAGCAAGAAGGAAAGGTACAAGTTGACAGACAAAGGCGAAAGAGTTTGCCTAGGCAGGGTGTAAGCACAGAAGCACAGTTCTTGAGAACAACAGGAGGGACCCCATCAGGCCCATATGCCTTGTTAGTACTGAGGCCAGTGATGGCAGAAAATACATCAACTGAAGAAATTTTAATGTCAGCCATGAGGAAGTCAGAGGGGAGAAGTGAAGGAGGAACAGCACCGGAATCGTCTAAGGTGGAATTGGAGGAGAAAGTCTGTGCGAAGAGATCTGCTTTATCAGTAGAAGAAATAGCTACAGAACCATCAGAGTAGAAAAGAGGAGGGAAGGATGATGAGGTAAAGTTGTTAGAAAGATTTTTGGCAAGGTGCCAGAAGGAGCGGGAAGAATTCGAGTTGGAGAGTTGAGAGCATTTAGTATGGATGAAATTATTTTTAGTAGAGCGAAGAACAGACTTAGCACGATTCCGGGCAGAAACGTAAAGATGATGTGATTCAGGTGTGGGTTGGCTCCGGTACCATTTGTAGGCCCTCTCCTTGTTGCGGACAGCATTAGAACAAGCGTGATTAAACCAAGGCTTTCTTGCGTTAGTCAAAGGATATGTTAGTCAAAGGATATGTGTGTGTGTGTGTGTGTGTGTGTGTGTGTGTGTGTGTGTGTGTGTGTGTGTTTAGCAGAATAACTGCAAACAACTCTGATCCTACTATAATCAAACATGGTGGAAGAAATGAGAATTAGCAAAAAATTATTTGCCTTTATTTTGAGAACATTAGGTCAAAGGTCAAACTCACGTAGTAAGGTTTATTCAAACAGATTTTATCCGATTAAAAAAAAAAACACTGAGAAGGTTAAAGATAAGGAAAGAATTTAGGATCTGATCTTGAGGCCAATCACCGTGAAGGCCATAGGGATAGGTCAGAGGCCAACGTCAACGCAATCAGTTGTAGTCTGATCTGAACCAAACTTGGTGGATGGGTTGAGGGTCTGGCAATAACAAAGATATTCATTTATGAGGAGTCAGTCAAAGATCAAGGTCACAGGACATGGCCAGAGTTTGACCCACTTGTCTGAGGATCAAATATAACTAATTATGCTTTAATCACATTTAGATAAAAACTGATGGAGGGTTTGAGAGTCAGCCAAGGGTTTGACTACGGCTCTCCTTTAAGAACACTAGGTCGAAGGTCAGTTTCACACAGCTAAGTCAACTTAAATAGTTTTCATCTGATTTACATTACACTATGTGGCAATGTTCTTTGCAAAACAAATCATTTTGGGAAGTCAGACATGAAGGACAAAGGGAAAGGTCAAAGTTCAAGGTCACTGGGCAAAGTCAATACACACAGCTTTGATGTGATATGAACTAAAGTTGGTGGAAGGGTTAAGGGCTAGGCGGAATGCAGCAATATGATTTTGAATGTGATCTGTCCAAGGTCAAGGTCACTGGACAAAGTCAAATATCCGGCCGTTAAACCAGTTGGTGGCTGCGGGTGCTGTACTGTATCAGCGCTCTTACTTTTTTCTTTTATTTGCTGATTTATAGTTATGGAAAAGGATGTCAAAAACTAGTGTATGCCATAGAAGGATTCTTAATTACTGGCACAATTATATGGACATTTATTTCTATAATAAAGGATACTTGAATGGCATTCATCTAAAAATTTCTCTATGTTTATACTGACGGAGATATATATATATATATATATATATATATATATATATATATATATATATATATATATATATATATATATATATATACAGAGAGAGAGAGAGAGATACTAATACCCATATAACACAACACCACAGTCAACAATTGTCACTTGCCTGATGTCTCTGGCATTAGCTGCAGCCCTCACCACATCCAGTCCACTCTCTACCATACCAAACATATGAAGGAAAACCCGAGTCTCAGCAGGATCCCTAGTGACAACAGCAAACTGGGCACAATTGTTACTAGTCTCTGGATAAAATTCACTCACAACGCACCCTGCTTTAAAGCCTACATTATACGGTCCTTTCAGATGCTGCAGCAGTGGGACTCCACCTTGGCCATTATTAAATTGATAGTCACCTCCCACAACATTCTCCCCTGGCGAGTTCTTATTATCCACCTTTAGTAAGACAGTGTTGCGGTAGGAGCAACCACGCTGACCAGTACACAGCAGCACAAACTGTCTGGCTAGTGGTGTATCTGGGCTGAGCCGGATGTGAACACGTCCTCTTCTTCCTCCTTTTAATGACAGATCCAGAAACGCCATGACAGACGAAGGGTCCAGGCGTCCCACTATGTCACTCACCTGCACAGTAATATAGGCAGTCCTAAGCAGAAGTCAAGGATGTTCTAAAATATCACACCTTAATACAGTGCCACTGTAAACTGGGCATACTTTACAATCCGACTTTTATAGGTAGTAATGGAAATTTATTAAACAAACTGATCCAACTTACCGAACATTTTGCAAGAAGAAAAAAAAAAAAAAAGCTTCTGAAACAAAGTTTATATAGCGCATTCAGTGTGTTAACACTAATAACCATTACCAATATTTAATATATCAATTAACAATAAATTTTATCTGATCATTCTCTTGTCATTAGTTCTGATTCCAGTGCATTAATAACGGATACCATTAGGGATCAATTTTTCGTATTGTATTCACTCCTCTCCTATAAGCTGTCTGCCCTGTCATATAAAACCCAATGCCTTTATCACCACACTGTGCTGCAAATTATTCATCAGTTTCAAGACATGTGGTACACAAGCTATCAAAGGTGTTGTAATGTGCTGTCATGCAATACCTCCGTTGGCTGAAACACTGAAAATAAGGCTTGCTTTGTGTCAGGGGTCGCGATTAATTGCCTCTGCCTACAGTCAGACACATAATATAATAAAATGTAATTGTTCTGATTCATTTGGTAACTCCAGCAAGACCAGAATAAGGTTGGTGTCATCAGTAACCTGCCATATCAGCACAACACCATCGATTTGACACTTACTACTATCACAGATTTCAGTATATCATACTTCCCAAGTAAAACTAAGAATTATGGGATTACCGGCAGCGTGGACGCAAAGAAGGGCGGCGGCTGATCAAGGAGACAGTGCAGGTATCCTCTGCCATTTTCCAAGGTTATCCTGGAAGAACGAATACCACCATCGTGTTCCTGGATGCAATAAATAAGTCCACTCTTCACAAGTGTTTGCATGGGGAGGTCCATTCTGAAGAACTCATCCTGTGGGCAATTATACATCATCATACCATATACGAAGTTAGTACGAGCTCTCACAGTAATATTTGTTTTTATTGCCTCCTGAAAACTCTGATGCAAATTAATGTTTAAACCAATGAGGCAATCAGCTCTAGACATAACGCACATTTGCTGTTATGGCATTCATCATCCTGTGCACAATTATGTTGTGAGATATATCAGAGTCTGATACTCTGACCACATTTGGATTAAGTATTTACAATGTAACATTATGGTAGGGTGACTATTGTCTGTAAAAGGAAGACCATTATTCTTAGGTTTCTGAGTTGCCTAAGTAAAGTACAGGGTGGTCCTTAAATGGCACTCCACGGGAAACTCATCTAGCGGTATCTTTTGATAGAGGAACAGCTTAATGTTCTGTTGTGAGCGTCAGTGTGGCAGTGGGTGTTGGAAATGAATAAATGATGTGGGATAGACAGTGAAAACGCTGACCAAGCTGTCCCTGCAACAAACAAGAGACCACTCAGCAGAGTGGAAGAAAAGCATACTTTATTGACCACCATGTACATATGCAAACTATGCAGGCCCAAATTGAAACCATTCCTTGAGGAAATAAAATTTTTATGCTTTATTATTCTTCTGTTGCAGCACCATTCAGAAACTTATCAGTCCCAACTTATGTTCCATTCAAAATTTACTTTTTTTACGTAGTCCATGGAAGAACACAATTTCCCAGCTGAGATGGCTCACACTACTTGCTATCAAACCAACACAGAAATGAACAAGTGTGTTTCAAACGAGACAATCTCATTTGCTTGACAGACACTGAACTTAAAAACAGTGCATCACTGCATGCATTCCCACTTTGTCTTTCACATAGCGTCCCATTACGTCTGTTCCAAAGTTTCCCTGTAAATCAGCAATAATCGGTTACCATGAAATTCATCAACATTACACCCCAGAAATGGGCGGCTGGCAATATTTTTTCTTCGGGTATACTTAGTCATACAGTCATATTGGCAACATCTCATCGAGTGTCTCGAGAAAAGAATCGCCATAGTGGCATCTTTATCATCATCCCAAACAAAACGCGGTGTTACAGCAGGTTAATGCTGGGTTAGGTTGAGGTTGGTTTAATGTCAAAACACGGCGTTTATGATGATCTTTTTGGTTTGATAAGCTGGATTGTTTCATCTGTTCCCGAGAGAAGGTGCAGCGTTACCGAATCTTTTCTTGCTGAACTCACTGTGACGTTGCCAATATTACTGGATGACTAGGTGTACCCAAAGAAAAAAAAAAGACACAGACAGCTGCTTCCAGTGATGTTGGTGGGGTTTCAAGGTTGATCAGTGGCGACCCCGTTATGATGGTGTGGTTGCCTCTTTGGAACTGATGTTCATTGTTCTCGTGGGTCAACTGTTCCCTTTCATCACCAGGCAAGAGGGCCAAATGTTGATGTTCCATCTCTGAGTCATCTCTGGGCTGTGTATTGCATTCCATGATTCTAAAGGGACGGTTAGCCTGGTGGTTGCGTGATGCTGCACACTACACCCTGGGACTAGCAACGCCCCTCTTTGGTTGTCTGATCTGGCTGGGCGGACGGCATGGCGAGGCGTGACCAAGTTAATTGGCTGTTATTTTCTGGCTAGGGTCAAGGGCATATGGCCTGGCACTCCATCGGTCCAGAGTTGCCCTCTGGTCATTTTGTGGTTACTCAGGTATACTCCTTTGCTACCCCTGGGGATGTCAAGGGCTCTGTGATCTTCCATTTTGCCTCCTCTAGCTGGAGAGGAGGAGTGCAAGTTCTGCATTTATTATACTGCAGACAATTTCCCAAGTTTGATCCTTGTGTGGTGTGTGGCCAAATCTACAGCACATGGCGTCACCTACTGGTGATATTTTCTGCTTCTGACGCCCCTGGACACTTTGTTGGTCCTGAATCTGGTGTTGACGAACCCAGACAGTCTGAGATTCTCTAATGACTGTTTCTCATCTCAGTAGCTGCAGTTCTTTTTGTTAGCACGTCGACTTACGGAGTGCTCGCGGGACTCTCCTGCTAGTCTGTCGACCATAGAGTTACTTGAACTCTAACAGGTTACAGGAACCAACAGGAAGATATATTCTCGAGAGGATGTAACAAAGTCCTCTAAGAAAACTTTCAGACCCACAGATTAGACGATAACTGGTGTCATTGGGACCCAGAATATTTTATTTTAATTCCACTGTGTTCTGATCTGTACATGTCAGTCATCCCAAAAGGTTCCTCCACTGGCATATATGTCTCTTCTTGTTGAAGCAAGGGATACTAATGAAAACATTCACATTTGTGCCACAAGATTTGTCTTTCAAAGAAATGTTGGTCGCCCATCACACCATGCTGAACCAGATCCAGAAGGGTAGTCTTCTCTAAGAAGATCCATAAGTGCTCAGAGAAGAACCTCCTTTACACGCAGGCAGACCAGGGGGTGATGAAAGTTAAAAGACATAGACCTGGCAGACACACCATTTATGATTTTGACACCTGATCAGCTGACATTATCTGATTTCCTTGAGGCAACTTAAATCCATCTTTGAGTCAAAGCCTGCATGCCAAGACTTAGGCAATTCATCTATTGCCAGAGGTTTGGGCATGTCTTTGGAGTCCTGCAATCGAAAATTGCAGGGTCTCTAACAACAGTGTATCAATTGTGGTAGTGATTACTATGGTGAGATTGACTGACTGAATCCCCCAACCACCCTTGGATCAACTGCCATAGCCCTCGTACAGCTTTGTCAACCCAGCGCAACAATTATAAATTTAAGAATGAGGTCCTATCAGTCCGAAACCGTGAAAGACTTTTTGTGGATGCAGAGGACAGGGATAGGGGGCAATTTATCCACTCTGGGGTTACCTTTGCTTCAGCTCACTCCAGGAAGCCATGCAAAGCAGCAAAACAAATCTTGTTGCTCCACCTGCGTCTCAATGCATTCAGCTGCCACAGGTATCCCAGTCAAGGGGACCCTCTGTGACAGTAAAGCAACTGGAGTAGAGGCAGTGCCTCGTTTGCAAGATCACTCGTGGGAGAGGCTGCCTCCCTGCTTTCATGAGTCCCTGTACATGGCCTGAAGGCTGCATTCACAGCCCATGCAGGGACTTCAATAGCCAGTCGTATACTGCCACCTTATACGTCCTCTGAGTCTGATCTTCAAGCCAAGAGGGCTGCTGTTACCCATGATGATAGCCTGAGGCTCATCACAGTGATGAGGTTGCCCCTCACACAACCCTGTGATGAGGTTGCGATCACACAACCCTGTTTCAATCCTACATTAAGATCAAAGAACTCACTCAGCTCACCATCTACTAGCACCATAGCCC
Source organism: Coenobita brevimanus (assembly GCF_032717465.1). Lineage (NCBI taxonomy): Eukaryota > Metazoa > Arthropoda > Malacostraca > Decapoda > Coenobitidae > Coenobita > Coenobita brevimanus. The sequence continues at coordinate 35,720,093 of NC_136970.1, forward strand.
TAGCTCCTTCGTACATACTCTTCACAGCACTCAACAATTTCCCCTCCACTCCATATATTCTTCATACCTTCCACATACCTTCCCTAAGCTTTCTCCAAGTCCATGAAGGCAGCATACACTTTCTTTCCCTTCTCTACATACTTCTCCACTAAACATGTTAGAAAAAATATCTGATCTACACACCCTTTTCCCTTCCTAAATCCCCCTTGTTCTTCTCCAACTAGCTCCTCCGTCATATGCCTAACCCTATCAATGAGTATTCTCCCTTATATTTCACCAGTCACACTAAGAAGGCAAATACCCCTATGGTTACCACATACTTCTCTCTCCCCTTTTCCTTTATATAAAAGAACAATTATACCTGATTTCCAGTCCTCTGGAACCCTTCCCTCTTCCCAAGCTAATCTACACAACTTCTATATCCACGCCACAACAATCTCACCCCCATACCTCAGCATTTCACCAAACACTCCATCAATTCCTGGGGCCTTTCTCAACTTGATCTTCTTCATTGCTTCCACTACTTCCTCCCTACTGATCTCTTCCTCCCTCCTCTCATCTCTTCTTCTCCCAGCCATTCCCCAACCACTTATACTCGCACTGCTCTCACTCTCTACATTCAACAAATCCTCAAAGTGCTCCTTCCATCTCCTCAATTTCTCTCTCTTCTCCACCAACAATCTATTATTCCTATCTTTCACTCCCCTACTATTTCCCCTTTCACACTGCCTTATTTTCTTTACCTCCTTCCAAAACAATTTCTTACTCTCCCTCCATTTCACACTCAGATTCCTCCCAAACTCTTCATCCACTTTCTTCTTACTCTCCTTCACCAGTCTCTTCACCTCCCTTCTCCTGCTTACATATACCTCTCTCTTCTTTCTCTCATCTGCTTGCTAACCTTTCACTATATGCCTTCTTCTTTTGTTCCATAGCTCGTTTCACCTCATCATTCCACCATGCTGTCCCTTGCACACCCTTGCATCTCCTCCTCACTCCACAAACCACCTCACACGCAGCACCTATCTCTTCCGTGAATATCTTACATACATCTTCCACCCCTTCCATCTGCTCTAGTTCATACCTTCCCAATCTTTCTTCCACTATGCTCTTATACTCTGCCATTTTCTCACTCTCTTGCAATTTCTCCACTCTCGTCAGAGGAGCTGTTTCCTCCTGTCTTCCCCTTCGTCTCCTCAACCATTTTCTTTGCAGCTTTACCTTGGCCATCACTAAGTGATGGTCCGAGACTCCATTCCCCCACACTCTCCACACTCTTGCATCCAACACTTGTCTTCTCATTCACTCATCCACACACACATAGTCTATCATTGCCTTTCTTTCAACAAGCTCACCATCCATCCTCCTCATTACTCTCCATGTGTACCGGTGGATCATCTTATGGCGAAAGTAAGTGTTGGCTATTGCCAACTCCTTACCAGCGCAGATGTCCGCCAAAGCACTACCATTCCCATTTACTTCAGCTGGCACACCCCACTGACCAATCACTCCATCCACTCGTCCATTCCCAACTTTGCCATTCATGTCTCCAATCAAAAACACTCTCTCACTCCTCTCAAATTTGTCCATACATGCTTCTACCCCTCGCCCAGAATAATAATAATATTAACAAATTTAGAGAATAAAAAGAAAAAGGAAAAGAGAAGCAAGAGAATAAAGGAGAACAAAGAAAAAGTAAAAGATAATGAAGACGAAGACAATAGAGAAGATGTTGAAGAAGAATATGAAGATGAAGATAATGATGAGGAAGCTCCCAGACAGTGCAACACTCTCGGCCACCGACTGGTCTAAGAGCCAAATATTTTACTATGCTCTGTAAACTTGATCAAAAGAGTACTCCCAAACTGTCTGCTTCATTCTTGCCAAAAGTTTATCCCTTCCACAACTTTGGTTCGTCAGATTAAAAAAAAAAAAAAGTGTGAGATGCCTTTGTCCTGTGACCTTGAACTTTGACATTTCCTAACGTTTTTGAGCTTTAACTGATTGTTCACAAAATCGAGCCATTTTATACTTGTTTCATCCTAAATCTTTCCGCAAAACATTTTCGTCATATACGGACTAAATAGGCTGGTCTTACTATGTAACAGTTCGTTATGAAATATTGTCCAGTCATATGCAGATGACTCAACACTACATAGTTCATTCACACTCAGACATCCATTTACAGTCCAATATCTCTACCTCTCAACTCAGTACAGCCATCTCCATAAATCAAGACCTATCTACGATCAGTGAATGGGGACAAAACAACCTTGTCTCATTTAATACTAGTATAACTAAATATATACAATTTACTAATAGACAGATATTGCCAGATTCGTATATTACCTTCAGTACTACTGATATTCCCATCTCCAAAAGTATTAAAATTCTCGGCTTCTCACTTAACAATCCCCTCACCTGGACCTCTCATGTTAGATCACTTGCTAAAGCCGCCTCAAAGAAACTTGGATTAATGTACTGAGTCCGTAACTTCTTCACTGACGAACAGTTAGCTATAATTTATAAGAGTCATGCGCGCTCTCAGCTTGAATATTGCTCACCCTAGTGGAATGGATGTGGAGAGATTGCATTAAAACAAATAGACAAAATTCAGAACAAGGCTGTTATAGTTATTAGCAACCCTGCCATTACAAATAAACTATCTCCCCTACAAGTAAGAAGGAATGTTGCCTTCCTTGCATTATTTTAGATATTTTTATGGCAAATGCTCAGATGAAGTTGTGTCCATGGTGCCACCTCTCCATGCCTTCCCTCGTGCTACACGGGCATCTGGTAGCGCTCATGACTGGAATGTCACTCAGCCATATTGCAGAACTTCAGCCTATCTGAATTCTTTCATTCCCCGAACTGCATCTCTTTGGAACTCGCTTCCCCAGAGTTGTTTCCCCTCCAAACTTCAACCTACAGCTGTTCAAGTCTAACTGTTAGATTTCTTATGAACAGAGGACACCAGTAATCTGGGGTATGGATTATTATTTTTTTATTCATTTGTTTTTCCTTCCTCTGTTCTGTTATTTAAAAAAAAAAAAAGTCGGTTATGAAATATTGTCCTTTTAAAGAAATCAACCTCTTGGGTGACCCACAGCTATATCAGATCAAAACTGTAGTTGTTTTTGTTCACATACAGACACCTGGGTGGATATTAGACTTTAAGACTTTGCCTTGTGAACCTAGCCTCTGACACACACACACACACACACACAGCACCCAGGCTAGTGAAAGCAGAGGAGATCTTATAAGCTTACACTGCTAAGCCTCTGGGGCGCCTTGAACTTGTCTGGTATGCTTATGACGGTGGATTGCGTGGCAGCCCCAAGGACGGTTGATGTTGCCTCCCAAGCCTCTGGAGTCATTGTCGCCAGGGCAGCTCTGGTTATGTCCTGTACCTGTGCAGACAAAAACAAGCTGTAAAGATGTGGCTGTTTCGCTGGCCCACACCATTATTAAAGTTTCACGTGATCTTTCTTCACACTTTTACTGAATGTGTTAATATAAGAAAAAAAAAATCTGCAGTTATTTTGCTTTACGTTGTAGAAAAATACCTTAACCCCTTTGTACCCACGTCCCCAGTATGGGACAGAACTGGGCATTTTCAAAATTTAATAAAGAAGGGAACCCAGGGATAAGGACCTATGAGTTTCGCGACTATGAGCCGACAGGCGCAGGGTGGTACACCTAGCACTCTTCAAGCAAAATCCCTCGCGCAGGGACTCCGGGAGCTAAGGGGTTAAGCAACGTTTTTTGTGGTATGTATGGTTTTACCATTTTCGGGTAATATTAAAATAGATTGGGCCTGCAGGTGAGGAATAGGTGTCCACGGTAAGGTTTCGAATATGAGCGAATGGAACGTTGTTGAATATACTGCCATAGCTTTTCAGGAAAATAGTCCTACACACATATGTTTCTCATATTAACCACTTTCCACTGTAGTTTCACCATGTGCTGAGCGGTTTTTGCTCTGGTTTTTATTTCCTGCAGATATAACATTACAGACTTATGATTTGAGTCAAGTTCCAATTCTCCGAATCTGTGTATAATGAATGAGGTACCTGACACCACCAGAGAAAATAATTCGACATAATTTCCGAAGAAATCATTATTTCTGAAACAGTTTTCATAATTCAAATGACATAACCAATTCTTTTTTTTTTTTTTTTTTAATACTGTCTATATATTTATAACCAGATGCCCTAATCCCGTCAAGGGAGGTCATAAATATCATCTCTATATCTCTCTGTCCCCTCCCATTTCGATGCCCTCCCCCCCCAACTTACACTGCCCTCTTTCATGTACCTCTCCACTCAATCCCTTCATCTTTCCCTCAGTTTCCCCTTCCCTCCATCCCCTTCCACATGGCTCACATACACTCTCCTCGTTAGACTCTCACTCCCTATCCTTTCCACATGGCCAAACCACATCAGCGTACTTCTCCTAACACTTTTGAGGGCAGTGTGGATCAGCGGCAGAGCGCCTGATTTAAGACCGAAAGGTCAAGAGTTCACGCCCCGCCCAAGTAACTGCCGGGCTGGGAGAGGTAGCGCTCTCCCGTCACCTAGCGGAGCTATATGATCGATCAAGGTCTAGCTCGGAGAAATCATTTTCCTAACGCTTTGTATCACATTTCCACCAAATCATTCCTTCACTTTCCATGAAGCTCTGCATGTTCATCTCAAATAATTCATTTTCACTGCTCTCACTTTTGACTTGTGTCCTTCTAACCTGCCCTGTCCCGACCGATTTTCCACCACTGACTCCCCCCAGTCCCAAACAATTTTGGAAGAAAATTTTTTTGGCTCAAACCTCTGCTTTTGGTGAGAAACATCGAAAATTCATAGAGAAATCACTCACCTGAGGTTTAAAATACTGAATACAGGTAACAGTACCCCTTACCTTACTGGGTTTTCTATCAGGCTGGCTCCAAAGAAAATGAGTTCTATGGGAGGGTAACTATTCCACACCATTAATAAACGGTATTTATTTATTTATTTGGTACGAATTTATATGTAGTACGAGAGTACAGTAAACCCTCAAAGATCTGGACTTAAAAGATCCGGATTTTGTGAAGATCCGGACCATTTCTTGGCAAATTTTATATTCAAAACATAGGCTACAAGATACACAATTTATTTATTAAAATTTATGAAAAAAATATTTGTACACATTATTATACTATCCTATTAATTTTATACTGTATTAAATTTAATTCAAATTTTATCGGTTCTCCGGTATCCTTTTGTGAGGCGTGCACATGTGAATGGGGGGGGGAACGCGGCCTTGAGGGGACAATGAGCTGAGGCAGTTGGCCGAGTGTGAGTCGCGGGAACACATTGACTGAGTGAAAGCACAGTTTTCTTTCTTTACTCTTCCACCATGGCTCCAAAGCGCAAACATACGGTGCTAACCATAGGTGAAAAACTTGAATTATTAGAAAAATTAGAAAAAGGTGTACCAGTGTCTCGGTTAAGTGAGGAGTATGGTGTTACAAAACAAACAATCAGCGATATAAAGAGAAACAAAGCCAAGCTTCGTGGTTTTGCTGCCAAGGCAGGTGGAAGTGGAAGTGGAAGTGCAGGTCCCAGTTCCCAAGTCAGAGGCACCCCCACTAGAACCCCGAGGATGAACAACAGAAAGTGACACTTTGGCAAGGTAAATATAAAAAATAACTGCTTGTTTTTATTTTGCATTAAGTTATACCTAAACCACCATAAGTTTTCTTTCATATGAGCAAATTTATATAATTTCTGGAAGATTCGGATTTTTCGAGATCCGGACAGGGTTATAGCCCCAATTAGTCCGGATCTTTGAGGGTTTACTGTATATTGGTTTTCACACAGTAATATAGGCAATATAAGCATTGTTTCACTCACCAAACACATCAACATACCTGACCCTTTTTTTGGCAACATTACCTGATCATCATTTCTGACTGTTTCTTCCTCTAATGTTATGTAAACAATGTCCTCCACATTTTCATCGATTGGGGAATCATTCTGGCCTTGAATTTCGTACTGTGGCACGACATGCCTTTACTGGCTAGGTCACTGGTAACAGGTGAATTGCCGAGACAGTGCCATGTGGGGGGGGGGAGGTCATGCAGGGTAAGGCATTGACCCTGCCTGGCATCTTGTAGAGGAAGGTTTCCCGTATATACGTACGAAAAATCACAAGCAAAATATGAAAATTGTGCAAATTAGGGACCTTGCTATTGCTGCAAGTTTATATACGTCAGTGGGAGTCACAGTAACAAAATGTGTGGATGTATATATACGTCAATGGGAGTCAGTGGGCTAACAAGCTTCAAGCTTCTCTTCCATATGTTAAAGTTGGTATCACAATATTATCATGCGGCATTTTTTTTTTTCCATGCTCACTTCCCTATTTCTTACCACTGCTTTCAATGTACCAGTAACCTTTCTTCCCTGTTGTATCCTGTCAAGCACTTCATCCTCCAAACTTCCATCTTTACTCATCACAGTAATTAATGCACTCACATCTTCCATTTACTCAAGATCCAGCCTTACTGTACATTCAGTGACTTCTTTTCTCTCGGAGACCATAACTTTACTCTTCTCGAAGTTCACTTTCCGATTCCGTATTTTACATACGCTACTCTCACAAACTCATTCGCCAAGCCTGGCAGTTCCCCTTCGTCTTCACTTAACAGTACAGTAACTATCTGCAGACAACAGAAAAGGAAGTTTTCAAATGCTGCCCTCTACTATTAGCGTGACTCCAACATCCATTGCACTAAATAGTATTTTTTTTTAAAACTCAGTCCATATACAGATTTAACAACCATGCTGACATGATGCATCCCAGTTTCAGTCTTACATTCAGATAAAAATTTTCACTTAGTTCTTCATATGCACTCACTGCAGTCCTAGTGCTCTCATACATACTAATCACGGCATTCAGCAGCTTTCCATTTACTCCATATTATATATTTATATATATATATATATATATATATATATATATATATATATATATATATATATATATATATCACCAGTCGAGCAGGGCAGTGCTCCCAAGGTGGATGGAAAGCTAATGACAGGGAGAGCTGGAGCTCCCGTTTCATCAGCCCTCGTGACTAGTTCCTGACCATCCCCCTTTGCTGAACTTTTTCAGTGTCTCAGTAACACAGAGAGTAGGCCAGCATGCTCTCCAGTACAAGTTTCTCTAAGTATCAACACCAAACTACATGCACGGTACACACTACACTTCCTTTTCCAAAATTCCTAACAAATTATGGCATCACAATTCATAGCCTCAGAGTCCCCAGGGGGGGGGGGCCTGCCCCCACGTTCCGCCCATCTCCCGGTGACGACTCGAGCTGCCTGGAACCTCTGTCTGACTCACTCATTCTTAATTTCTGCAACATTCACCGCCTTTCCTCTAACTTATGCTCTGTTGAGCACCACCTCTCCTCCTCTAAACCTCATCTTCTTTTCCTTATTGAGACAGCTGTCTGAGGCAACTGACAGCAAACCCTTTTTTGTATCCTCCTACGTTCTCTCTTCTCATTTCAAAGCCAAAGGTGGCTGTTGTGTATATATACGCAACGACTTACCTTGCTCTCGTGTTCCTGAACTTGATTCTTCTGAATTCACTACACTCTGGCTTCAGCTTTCCTGTCATTCTCTGACTAAATATATCTGTGCTGTTTACTTATCCCCTAATTCTACAGACTCTCAAAAATTCTTCGACTATCTCTCTTCTATGATGGAACACATTCTATCCATGTCTCCTTTCACTGAAATCTCCATTCTAGTAGATTTCAATGTTCACCATCATCTTTGGCTCTTCTCTCCTGTCACTGATCCACCTGGTGAACAAGCCTACATCTTTTCTATCCTTATTGGCTTAGAGCAGCTTGTACAGCACCCTACCCGTATCCCTGACTCCTTGGAGAGAGCTCCAAAATATTTGACCTCTTCCTTACAACTAATCTTTCTGCTTAAACTGTCAATCTATCCTCTCTGTTGGGCTCCTCAGATCACAATCTTATTGCCTTAACCTGTCCTATCGCTCCGGTGCGGCCTGTGGACCCTTCAAAGAAATGTTGACTGTGGAACTTTGGAGCTGCCGACTGGGAGGTCCAAAGACAGTACTTCTTTGATTTTCATTGGAATGATTATTGCTTCTGTGGCCATGAGCCATCTGAGTGTGCCATACGCATTACGGAGATTATTCCCTCAGGCATGGAAGCATACATTCCCTTCTCATATCCTTTGACTAATGCAAGAAAGCCTTGGTTTAATCGCTCTTGTTCTAATGCTGTCCACAACAAGGAGAGGGCCTATAAAAGGTGCCAGACCCACCCCACCCCTGAATCACATCTTTACCTTTCTGCCTGGAATCATGCTAAGTCTGTTCTTGGCTCTGCTAAATATAATTTAATTCATACTAAATACTCCCAACTCTCCAACTCGAATTCTTCCTGCTCCTTCTGGCACCTTGCCAAAAACCTTTCTAACAACTTTACCTCATCATCTTTCCCTCCTTTTTTCTACTCTCATGGTTCTGTAGCTATTTCTTCTACTGGTAAAGCAGATCTCTACACTCAGACTTTCTCCTCCAATTCCACCTTAGACGATTCCTGTGCTGTACCCCCATCACTTCCCCCCTCAGACTTCCTCATGGCTGACATTAAAATTTCTTCAACTGATGTATTTTCTGCCATCACAGGCCTCAATACTAACAAGGCATATGGGCCTGATGGAGTCCCTCCTGTTGTCCTCAGGAACTGTGCTCCTGTGCTTACACCCTGCCTAGGTAAACTCGTTGGCCATTGTCTATCATCTTGTATCTTTCCTTCTTGCTTGAAGTTTGCTCTTATGGAGCCAGTCCCAAAGAAGAGGGACCATTCCCAACCCTCTAACTATCGTCCAGTTGCATTAACATCCTCTATCTCAAAAGTTTTCGAGTCAATTCTTAATAGAAAAATTTTAAAGCATCTTTCCTATCACAACCTTATTTCTGATCGTCACTATGGGTTCCTTCAGGGATGCTTCACTGGCGATTGTCTCGCCTACTTTCAGACTCCTGGTCGTCCTCTTTTCGGGACTTTGGCGAAAGCTTTGCCATTGCACTTGACATCTCAAAGGCTTTCGATCGTGTCTGGGATAAATCTTTAATTTCCATACTGCCCTCTTACGGTTTCTATCCTTCTATCTGTGCCTTTCTGGTCATTTTGTGGCCACTGTTGTAGACGGCCATCGTTTTTCTCCTAAATCTATCAACAGTGGTGTTCCTCAGGGCTCTGTCCTATCACCAACTTGCTTCCTCTTATTCATCAATGGCTTTAGCTGTAGATCTAACTCTATCCACTCGTATGCTGATGACTCCACCCTTCACCTTACCATTCGGTTCCCACAACGTCCATCTCAGCAGTTGCTTCAACAAAGAAGGGATGAGGCTATGGCACACCTAATGTCTGACTTGGCTCGTATCTCTGACTGAGGTAAAAATAATCTCGTTGTTTTTAATGCATCAAAGACTCGGTTCTTACACATATCAACCCGACAAAATCTTCCACATGTGTACCCACTAATGTTTAATAATGCTCAGTTTAATCCTGCATCATCCTTGAACATGCCTGGGGTTTCATTCACTCGGGACTTATCTTGGAAAGATCATATTACATTTCTTGTAAAATCTGCTTCCAAGAGATTAGGTGTGCTAAGCCGACTCCGTTCCTTCTTTACCCCTGCAAAATTGTTGACTCTATACACGGGTTTTATCCGCCCCTGTGTAGAGTACAATTCTGATGTGTGCGGAGGCTCCCCACATGTGTCTCTTCTCAATAAGGTGGAATCAAAGGCTTTTTGTCTCATTAACTCTCCTCCTTTCACTGGCTCCCTTCAACCTCTGTCTCTTTGCTGCACTGTTGCATCTTTATCTCTTTTCTATCACTACTTCAATGGTCACTGCTTCTCAGAACTGTCTGCTTGCATTCCTCCACCTCTACGACGGGTGTGTAGCACCCGTCTAGCAGCAAACTCTCATCCCTTTTCTGTCCAACTCTCTAATGCAAGAGTTAATCATTACTCCCAGTCCTTCATTTATGGAACAGGTCCTAACTCTGGAACTGTTTTCCTCTGTCTGTATTTCCTGCTATCTATGATCTCCGGTCCTTCAAACGCAGTGTATCCGGGCATGTCGAAATGATCGGATCTTGAATTTGGTTCTCTCTTGTATTTTGATTTTCTCTTGGAAGGAATAGTTATTGCAGGCCCATGGCTTTTGTTTCCTCCTTAGCTATATATATATCTATATCTATCTATTTATCTATGTCTATTTATCTATCTATCTATATATATATTGCCAGACGCCTCAATCCAGTGCTGGTGGCCACAAACAAATTGCCTCCACGTCGCCCTGTCCCCCACCATTTTTTTTTTTTTTTATGCTAGGAAGAAGGAACCAAAGGCCATGAGCCCGCAGTAACAGTTCCCTCCAAGAGAAAAACAAAATACAATAGAGAGCCAAATTCAAGATCCGATCATTTTGAGATGCCTGGACACACTGCGTTTGAAAGACTGGAGATCATAGGCAGCAGGAAATACAGATAGAGGGAGACAGTTCCAGAGCTGACCTGTTGCATAAATGAAAGACTGGGAGTAACGGTTAACTCTTGCATTAGAGAGTTGGACAGAAAAGGGATGAGAGTTTGCTGCCAGATGGTGCTACCCGCCCGTCGTAGAGGTGGAGGAATGCAAGGAGACAGTTCAGAGGAGCAGTGACCATTAAAGTAGCGATAGAAAAGAGATAAAGATGCAACAGTGCGGCGAAGAGACAGAGGTTGAAGGGAGTCAGTAAGAGGAGGAGAGTTAATGAGACGAAAAGCCTTTGACTCCACCCTATTGAGAAGAGCTGTATGTGGGGAGCCTCCCCACACATGAGAGTTGTACTCCACACAGGGGCGGATAAAACCCCTGTATAGAGTCAACAATTGTGCAGGGGTAAAGAAAGAGTGGAGTCGGCTTAGCACACCCAATCTCTTGGAAGCAGATTTTACAAGAGATGTAATATGATCTTTCCAAGATAAGTCCCGAGTAAATGAAACCCCAAGCATGTTCAAGGATGATGCAGGATTAAGCTGAATATTATTAAACATTAATGGGTACACCTGTGGAAGATTTTGTCGGGTTGATAGGTGTAAGAACTGAGTCTTAGATGCATTAAAGACAACCATATTATTTTTACCCCAGTCAGATACGAGCCAAGTCAGACATTAGGCGTGCCATAGCCTCATCCCTTGTTTGTTGAAGTAACTGTTGAGACGGGCGTTGTGGGAACCGACTGGAAAGGTGAAGGGTGGAGTCATCAGCGTATGAGTGGATAGGGTTAGATGTACAGCTTAGAAGATCATTGATGAATAAAAGGAAGAGAGTTGGTGATAGGACAGAGCCCTGAGGAACACCACTGTTGATAGATCTAGGAGAAGAACGATGGCCGTCTACAACAGAGGCTATAGAACGACCAGAAAGGAAGCTAGCGATGAAGGCACAGATAGAAGGATAGAAACCGTAGGAGGGCAGTTTGGAAATTAAAGATTTTTGCCAGACTCGATCGAAAGCCTTTGAGATGTCAAGTGCAATGGCAAAGCTTTCGCCAAAGTCCCGAAAGGAGGATGACCAGGAGTCTGAAAGGTAGGTGAGAAGATCGCCGGTGGAGCGTCCCTGACGGAACCCATACTGACGATCGGAAAGAAAGTTGTGATAAGAAAGATGCCTTTAAATTTTTCTATTAAGAATTGACTCGAAAACTTTTGAAATATAGGACGTTAAAGCAATTGGACGATAGTTGGAGGGTTGGGAGTGGTCACCCTTCTTTGGGACTGGCTGAATGAGAGCAAACTTCCAGCAAGAAGGAAAGGTACAAGTTGACAGACAAAGGCGAAAGAGTTTGCCTAGGCAGGGTGTAAGCACAGAAGCACAGTTCTTGAGAACAACAGGAGGGACCCCATCAGGCCCATATGCCTTGTTAGTACTGAGGCCAGTGATGGCAGACAATACATCAACTGAAGAAATTTTAATGTCAGCCATGAGGAAGTCAGAGGGGAGAAGTGATGGAGGAACAGCACCGGAATCGTCTAAGGTGGAATTGGAGGAGAAAGTCTGTGCGAAGAGATCTGCTTTATCAGTAGAAGAAATAGCTACAGAACCATCAGAGTAGAAAAGAGGAGGGAAGGATGATGAGGTAAAGTTGTTAGAAAGATTTTTGGCAAGGTGCCAGAAGGAGCGGGAAGAATTCGAGTTGGAGAGTTGAGAGCATTTAGTATGGATGAAATTATTTTTAGCAGAGCGAAGAACAGACTTAGCACGATTCCAGGCAGAAACGTAAAGATGATGTGATTCAGGGGTGGGTTGGCTCCGGTACCTTTTGTAGGCCTTCTCACTGGCCTACTCCCAACTCACACCCTCCTTTCTCATATACCTCTCCACTCCATCCCTCCATCTCATCCTCGGCCTCCCCCTTCCTCTCTTCCCCCCCACCTCCTCACTCACATACATATTCCTCGTCATTTTCTCACCCTTCATCTTCTCCACATGCTTCAGCATTTCACCACAGACTTCATCAGTTCTTGGGACTTTCCCCATTTTGAGTTTCTTCATTGTTTACTAAACCTTCATCCTACTGATCTCTTCTCCCTTCTCATATCCCACTTTCTTCCATCCATTCCCTAACCACTTTTCAGAATAGGCAACTACATAAGCCGGTGTAAAAGTCCTAAAATCATTAGGTTCAGCGCTTAAACAATTTTACCCCTTTTCTTGTCATTGGTAATTAAATTTTTTTCCAAGAATACGCCATTCTATATCACACACACACACACACACACACACACACACACACACAGTAGCATTTTTATACTGTATATTATCCTTTACCATAATATCCACAAAAAATCCAATTCAGACATTAATTTCCACATAATCAAGTAACGTGCTATGGAAAGCAATATTTTCCTCAAAACGCAGATCATACTTTAAAAATGTAAAAGTCTTATTTACGTTATGACCAAAACTAACTGTCAAGGGATATCAGTGTAACAGAGAAGCCAAGCCTCTTACAAAACTAAATAAGGTCTCCTCACAGATTTCAACATCGGTGCCCAACAAGTGGTTTAAGGGCCAAATACTTTACATTGCCCTGTAACCTTGACTTTTGCCACATTTCTTTCAAAATCGCTTTATCCATTCTTGTCTAGACCTTCCCTTTCACAAACTCTGGTTCAGATCAGATTAAAACAGTTTCAGCATAATTTGCCCAGTAAATTTCTCTTTTCCCTGTGACCTTTCCCCTTTGACCGATTGTTTTCAAAATCGAATCTCGTTACTCCTGTTTTAACCTGTAACCTTCCCAAAAGTATAGCCTGTGTCGGATAAAAAGTGCTTAAGTTGACCTTGCCATATATATGTGACATTTGACAAATTGTTCTTATAAGCAGAATGTTAACACACTGACTGATTCTTAAGCCTTGCAGTTCTGGTTAAGATCGAAAAATGATTTACTTTGATAACACACACACACACACACACACACACACACACACACACACACACACACACACACAGCGAGAGAGAAAAAAATCGTAAAAATAACATTTTTACTGTAAAATAAGGTGTTTGTTCCAATTAACAAAATATCCTGATTAGCCACACCATAGCATTACAAAACTCACAAATCTCAAAATATGTCAAAATCACTTTTTTTTTTTTAAATTTAATAAGAAAAGATTTCCGTTTTTTCTGACATGGATAGATAACAGTTCGTTTGTTTTGGTACGTGTTTGATTTTGTTGGAAATCGTCCAATTTTGTTTATTTAGACTTTGTGATCTAGTGAGGGTGAGGTTTTGGTTCTGTGGATACTTCTTGTATCTGTTTCAGAAATGACCATTGTTCGTTCAATGGTGAAGGCTGCAAAAAAAATATATATATATGCTTCCTTTTTCTTTACAGATTATTTTGTGGTGATGCTTAGGTTTTGCATTTTTTCCATTTCTGCTGATGGGGTTTGTGTCTTACTCTAAAATTTGTTTCCGTCTTTGATAAGCTGTTTTGTGTGATTAGGGAAATCTATGATGAAACTTTTATCGTTGCCACTAGGGATATGTGATATGCAGTCTGCTATAATGACCCTTTTAAAGTGGACTTTGTTTATTCAGAGTCTGAAATGCAATCTTTGTACAAACTTTCTAATGCTTCTTCAGTACCTTAAGTATTCCGAGCCCAACAATTTCCCTTCCTGGAGTTAGTGAAGATTTCCTTTCCTTGTATGGACTCGCTTTAGTGTGTGTGATATGATCATGGGGAAGTGTTCCGACGACAGATTAGGCACTGTTTTCCGGGATGGTTTAATGGCTAATATAGTGAATCAGAAAGCTCAGTGAATCAATGTGGCTGTCGCTTGGGGGAGTGTTAGCTTATAGATGCGCAGCGCACGCACACACACACCCATACACACACACACACACACACACACACACACACACACACACACACACACACACACACACACACACACACACACACACACACACACACACCCTGGAATATGCATCAGTAGTCTGGAGACCTCATCTCAAAAAGCATATAGACAAGATTGAAAAAGTTCAAAGGGCCGCTACAAGATGGATACCAAGCTTAAAGGACCTAAGCTACGAAGAAAGACTAAATAAACTGAATCTACCAACACTACAGGAGAGAAGGAAAAGAGGTGACATGATAATGCTATATAATTGCATATCAGGGAAGGAGAAAATAGACATAAATGATTACTTAACATAGGGAGAAGCATCAGCAAAAGGACACTGCAAAAAACTGCATAAGAAGAGAGGTGATAAAGACGTAAGGAAATTCAATTTCCCAAACAGAGCAATTGATCAATGGAATGCACTAACGAATGAAATAGTGTGTGCCAAAACAATTCACAAATTTAAGGATATGTACGATAAATATAGTTTAAGACACGGGACAGTACGAGCTTGACTCATTCCTGTAAAGATACAATTAGGTAAGAACAATTAGGTAAGGTAAGAACACACAAACGCGCGCGCACGCACACACACACACACATACACATAACCACGCACACGCACACGCACGTACACACACACACACACATACACATACACATAAACAAGCACACGCACACGCGCATGCACGAACGCGCGCGCACACACACACACACACACACACACACACACACACACACACACACACACACACACACACACACACACACACACACACACACACCGCTCGCTGGTGCAGTGGTAACGTTCTCGCTTGCCAACTGGTGGACGGGAGTTCGCGCCTCGCTCAGGTTGCGAAAAGTTTCACTGACGAAGTGGGTGGTTACTGTCCCCCTCGAGCAAGGGGATGGGTGTGTGCGTGTTTGAAGGTCACAGCCTTGCCCTTAGATCGGACTATATGAGCTCCCAGCTCCCTTCCGGGAGGGTAAAAGCTGACAATCACGACCATCAAGTGATCCTGACCATCAAGTGATCCTGACCTACCCGGTGAATTACACACACACACATACACATAGACACACACACACACACACATACACATAGACACGCACACACACACACACACACTCACACACACTCACACACACACACACACACACACACACACACACAAAGAAATTCCAGATCTCTCATTCTGTATGCTCTATGTTACTATGGAACTCAAACTGAAATAACATACCTGTTTATATGAAGATGAGACGTCGACTTTTTGGAAGGGACATTTAATGTTCTGTATCCAGTCCTCGGCGAGTTCATACCGACTGTCAGAGTCATTTATGGCTGTGCCGGCTTCCACAGCTGTAGTGACGGCACTAACAACACGCAATTCACTTTCCAACTGCTTCTTTATTTCTTCTGTTTCATTTTTAATATTCATCACTCTTACTTCTTCCTTGCTTAAGGTGTTCAGGGCTTCTCTGTGAAGATCTACAAGAGTACCGAGTCTCTCCATGTCACTGATATGCTTCTGACCACATTCAGCAAGTTGTGCCCGGTACTGTTCTAACTTAGGCAGGATTTGTTGGCATTCAGTAAGCATTCTGTTCCCTCGAGCCTTCTGATTATCTAGGATATGCTGTAGTCTCTTGCCGACTGGGGCATTCTGAAGATCACTTGAACCTGGTCTTTCTTGCTGTAAGTCAAGGGCTTTCATTCTCCGTATGAATGCTTCAGTACTAAAGTTTACAGGGAACTGTGATACACATGTGGCGGAGTAGTGACTGCGACAGGTAGGGCAGGACAGCTGTGCATTCCTTAATAGGGTGTCAATGCATGAGGAGCAAAAAGTGTGACCACACGGCAGGGTGCGAGGGCGACGCTCAATATCGTCGTAGGTGAGGCAACAGATAGTGCACTCCTCAGGGTTATCCTGTCACAGCAAAACCATGGTTATGAGATAAACATTACGTGTGCAGACATTATGAATTTGAATAAAAGTCATTCTCGATTTATACTACAGTGAAATTATTAATAGCATTTTTCCATCATAGTATTAAAAATGACAAGGATTAAAACTGTTTCACAGAATGAGAACAAAGAGTATAACAGGCATCTAGTTTACCATTGTAAAATTACGCTGACTGACGAGACCAGAGACTTCCACGTACAACGCTCAGCCTGGCAGATGGGAACCTGAAGTGATACACATGACTGACAACAACAACAACAACAACATAAATAAGAACCATTTATTAATTTGAGTGAAAAATAATGATTATCAAGATTTTGTTTCATTCAGTACAGACAATTACCCAAATTTCTTCTCATACTATGAACTTGCCATTCCTATAAGATGTGGAATGATACACGTTTATTTTACGATGACATCTGCAACCAAAGCTTATTTTCCGTGGCATTCATCGCCCATATACCATATTCACCGAGTGTGCATGTCTGTCGCCTATATCGTCAAACTCGATGTGGATCACAATGCAGATTTTATGAAAACCAAGTATGCAGATCTACAGTATTTTTAACTCTGCCGATGACCAGCCAAAAAAAGGATTACGCATTCCTCTGCTCATTCTCTTCCCATCCAATTGTTCCCCAAAAATACAAAAGCAAAAAATTGTAGTTCATCAACGGAAGTTCACCTTCATGTTTAAAAAAAAAGTGATTAACCGAACAAAATTATGGTCACAGCAGTAGTCATTGCGGGTGCCTTGGAGCATCACTCTTGGTGCATATACCTTCATATCTCCCGGTGACGACTCGAGCTGCCTGGAACCACTGCCTGACTCACTTCTTCATTTCTGAAACGGTTGCGGCATTTCCTCTAACTTTCGCTCTGTTGAGCACCACATCTCCTCCTCTAAACCTCACCTTCTTTTCCTAGCTGGGACTCAGCTGTCGGAGGCAATGACAGCAAATCCATTTCTGTATCCTCCTACTTTCTCTATACTCATTTCAAAGCCAAAGGTGGCTGTGGTGTATATATATGTAACGACTTATCTTGCTCTCGTTTTCCTGAACTTGATTCTTCTGAATTCTCTACACTCTGTCTTCGGCTTTCCTGTTAGTCTATGACTAAATATATCTGTGCTGTTTACTTATCTCCTAATTCTACTATGAAAAATTCTTTGACTATCTTTCTTCTATGATGGAACACATTCTATCCATTTCTCCTTTCTCTGAAATCTCCATTCTTGGAGATTTCAATGTTCACCACCACCTTTGCTCTCCTCTCTTTTCACTGATCCATCTGGTGAACATGCCTACATCTTTTCTATTCTAAATGACCTAGACCAGCTTATATAGCACATTACCCGTATCCCTGACTGCCTCGGAGAGAGCTCCAACATACTTGACTTCTTTACAACTAATCCTCCTGCTTACACTGTCAATCTTTCCTCTCCGTTGGGCTCCTCAGATCAAAACCTTATTACTTTAACCTGTCCTATCGCTCTCCTGCAGCCTGTGGACCCTCCAAAGAAATGTCGACTGTGGCACTTTGGAGCTGCAGATGGGAGGCCCTCAGGCTGTACTTCATTGATTTTTCATGGCATGATTATTGCTTCCATGGCCGTGAGCCATCTGAGTGTGCCTTGCACATTACAGAGGTTATTCTCTCAGGCATGGAAGCAAACATTCCCATCTCATATCCTTTGACTAATGCAAGAAAGCATTGGTTTAATCGCGCTTGTTCTAATGCTATCCGCAACAAGGAAAGGGCCTATGAAAGGTACCAGAGCTAACCCACCCCTGCATCAATATTTTTTATGTTTCTGCCCGGAATTGTGCTAAGTCTGTTCTTCGTACTGCTAAAATAATTTCATTCATACCAAATGCTCTCAACTCTCTAACTCGAAATCTTCCCACTCTTCCGGGCACCTTGCCAAAAACCTCTCTAACAAGTTTACCTTATCATCCTTTCCTCCTCTTTTCTACTCTGATGGTTCTGTAGCTATTTCTTCTACTGATAAAGCAGATCTCTACACTCAGACTTTGTCCTCCAATTCCACATTAGACGATTCCGGTGCTGTTCCTCCATCACTTCCCCCCTCGAACTTTCTCATGGTTGACATTAAAATTTTTTCAGCTGATGTATTATCTGCCATCACAGGCCTCAGTATTAACAAGGCATATGGGCCTGATGGAGTCCCTCCTGTTGTCCTCAAGAACTGTGCTTCTGTGCTTACACCCTGCCTAGGCAAACTCTTTCGCCTTTGTCTGTCAACTTGTACCTTTCCTTCTTGCTGGAAGTTTGCTCTCATTGAGCCAGTCCCAAAGAAGGTTGACCATTCCCAACTCTCTTACTATCGTCCAATTGCTTTAACATCCTGTATCTCAAAAGTTTTCGAGTCAATTCTTAACAGAAAAATTTTAAAGCATCTTTCCTATCAAAACCTCCTTTCTGATCGCTAGTATGAGTTCTGTCAGGGACGCTCCACTGGTGATCTTCTCACCTATCTTTCAGGACTTTGGCGAAAGCTTTGCCATTGCACTTGACATCTCAAAGGCTTTCGATCGAGTCTGGCATAAATCATTGATTTCCAAACTGACCTCTTACGGTTTCTATCCTTCTATCAATGCCTTCATCTATAGCTTCCTTTCTGGTCGTTCTATAGCTGCTGTTGTAGATGGCCATTGTTCTTCTCCTAGATCTATCAATAGTGGTGTTCCTCAGGGCTCTGTCCTATCACCAACACTCTTCCTCTTATTCATCAATGACTTTAGCTGTACATCTAACCCTATCCACTCGTACGCTGATGACTCCACCCTTCACTTTTCCATTCGGTTCCCGCAGCATCCATCTCAGCAGTTGCTTCAACAAACAAGGGATGAGGCTATGGCACACCTAATGTCAGACATGGCTCATATCTCTGACTGTGGTAATAATAATCTTGTTTTTAATGTATCAAAGACTCAGTTCTTACGCCTATGAACCTGACAAAATCTTCCACAGGAGTACCCACTAATGTTTAATAATATTCAGCTTAATCCTGCATCATCCTTGAACTTGCTTGGGGTTTCATTTACTCAAGACTTGTCTTGGAAGGATCATATTACAACTCTTGTAACATCTGCTTCCAGGAGATTAGGTATGCTAGGCCGACTCCATTCCTTCTTTACCCCTGTACAGTTGTTGACCTTATACACGGGTTTTATCTGCCCCTGTGTGGAGTACAACTCTCATGTGTGGGGAGGCTCCCCACATACAACTCTTCTCAATACCGTGAAGTCAAAGGCTTTTCATCTCATTAACTCTCCTCCATGTACTGGCTTCCTTCAACCTCTTTCTCTACGCCACACTGTTGCATCATTATCTCTATTCTGTCGCTACTTCAATGGTCACTGGTCCTCTAAACTGTCTGCTTGCATCCCTCCACCACTACGACGGGTGCGTAGCACTCGTCTACCAATTCTCTAATGCAAGAGTTGACCGTTACTCCCAGTCCTTCATTTATGCAACAGGTCACCTCTGGAACTGTCTCCTTCTGTCTGTATTTCCTGCTTCCTATGATCTCCAGTCTTTCAAACGCAGTGTGTCCAGGCATCTCGAAATAAACGTATCTTGAATTGGGCTGTTTTTTTTTTTTTTCTTTCTTGGAAGGAACGGTCTGCGAGCTCCTGGCATTTGCTTCCTTCTTTCTTGCATGATAATATATATATATATATATATATATATATATATATATATATATATATATATATATATATATATATATATATATATATATATATTGTTACGGAACAGAGAAAGATAATGTACACTTTAAGTGACAATACTAATAATCACTACTGTCCCGTAAAGGTCCAGGTTCAAAATAAAAGAGTTAGGTAAAATTACAAGTTAAAGTTTAATGCTCAAACTAACAACAAAACATTCAGGACTCATAAGGATAATGTAATGGCAAAAAAAACAGGTTAAAAATTTGGTTAACTGCAATAGCCTCTATTAACACGAAATTAGCAAGAGTAAATTTATCTAAGTCAGCCCTGATAAAATGAAAATACACTGGGTAATGCTCAGTTAATGCAAGATAAATTATTACAGATACAAACTATTATTAATGATGGCTGACAATAAGAACCTTACATGAATTACAAAAACTTCACTAGGCCTACAAATTAAGCTTATGCTATACAGTACAAGAACAAAATGCAACAACACTTATACTCAAATTACACAGCTGCTAGATGGTTGGAGACTTCCTGAGCACTCAATAATAACTGCACAGGGGAGGACAGAGATGTGAACAAAATGAGGAGCAGATCTAAGTGGCAATTAATGTAGAGACTGAGCTCATTATATAGGGGCCGGCAGAGTTTGATACAACTTGTAAGAAGGACGCGCAAATGAAGCCATGGGGACAAAGAATTGACAATCCCGCTCTGAACAACAGAAAGAACGACTTACTCTACTATAACGGTAGAAGGGGGGGACTGAGGCAGAACACGCTCGTGATCAAACATGCAGCATACTGTGCGTTAAAATTACACAAAGGATGATGAAATCATAGGCTATGTAACACCTCCCCACAAAGAAAAAGAAATTTACAAAGGAAATTTCTTATTACTCTAAAACAATCTGTCTGAAGTCTAGATAAGCAATCTGCAATAACATTTTCTTTCCCCTTGACATGTTGTATGTCTAATGATTACTCCTGAAGGTGTAGACTCCATCTTGTCAATCTCTGATTTTTATCTTTAAACTTACTAAGGAATTTCAGTGGGTTATGATAGGTATAAATGACTATGGAGCCAAAACCAGAACACAAATAAAATGAAAAATGCTGTAAACCCAAAATCAAGGCCAAAAGCTCTTTCTCAATAGTTGAGTAGTTCTTTTGAGGTGGAGTGAACTTCTTACTGTAATAAGATACAGGGTGTTCAATACCCTGATCATCCTCTTGCAGCAAAACAGCCCCAGCTCCTGTATCACTTGCATCAACAGCCATCTTAAAAGGCTTAGCAAAATTTGGAGTAGCGAGCACTGGCTGACTTAATAGGATAGCTTTAAGTTTGGTGAAAGAGGATTCACAGTTATCGGTCCAGACAAATTTAACTCCCTTTTTCAGTAGGTCTGTAAGTGGTGATACAAGAATAGAAAAGTTAAGAACAAATCTCCTGTAATAACCTACCATTCCCAAAAATCTTTGTAGCTCTTTCCTACTTTTAGGTCTGGGAAGATCACTTATAACCTGAACCTTAGCTACTGCTGGTGCAACATGTCCATCACCAATTACATACCCAAGGTACTGAACTTTAGCTTGACCAAACTCACACTTTGATAAATTAGCTACAAGATTAGCCTGAACTAAACGCTCAAGAAATTTACTGACATGGCATAGGTGATCTTTCCAGTTGTCATTGAAGATTAATCCATCATCAATATAAACAACACACCCTGCCAAACCCTCTGTTACAACATTCATGAGCTTCTGATACGTGGCTGGTGCATTCTTCATACCATATGGCATTACGGAACATGCAAAAGTCTTTCCTAGTGTTACAAAACATGAGATCTCCCTAGCACATTCAGTCATAGGTACTTGCCAGTATCCCTTTAACAAATCAAACTTACTTATGTACCTAGCCTTTCCGATCTTGTCCATGCAATCTTCCACGAAAGGGAGAGGGTAAGTGTCTGTTTTGGTTATCTGATTAACACGTCTGTAGTCAATGCAAAGCCGCTGTGACCCACCTGGCTTAGGGACTAGAGTGACAGGAGAACTCCACTCACTCTGACAGGGCTCAATCATCTTGTGGTCCAACAGGTAGCCAAGCTCCTTCTCGATGAGAGGAACTTTCACTGGGTTCACACGGTAAGGAGGCAATTTAATTGGCTTTGCGTCTCCAACATCGACATCATGCATCAACACAGTGGTTCTTCCTGGAGTGGCACGGAACACTTGCGGGTACTCCTGCAGTAATGCCGAAAACTCCTGCCTTTCCTCAGGAGGTAGATGAGAAAGCTTAGTCTGGAGATCATTCATGATATCAGGATTCTTCCCCAAACTATCACTCAGGCTCATACTGCATGGGAGAGCTTCACTTGCAGACTCAGGTGGAACAGCTACAGTGCAGACTGGATTATTTTCGTCCCGCCTGTGATATAACTTTAGCATGTTGATGTGACATAGTTGCTTGTTCTTTCTACGATCTGGTGTGGCGATGACATAGTTGACATCACTGAGTTTCTTCTCCACGAAATAAGGACCACTACTTGGCTTGAAGAGGTTGCCCATGATCTGGTAGAAGAATCAAAACCTGATCTCCTGGCTGAAAGTGGCGTAACCTGGACTTCTTATCATACCAAGTCTTCATCTTCTCCTGAGCAGCTCCTAAATTCTCTCTCACCAGCTGTAAAGCAGTGGACAGCCGTTCTTTGAACTTCATCACATACTCCAGCAGGTTGACGTCATCTTCCTCCGACAGCCAGCATTCCTTGAGTAACTTAAGGGGTCCTCTTACTTCATGGCCAAACAGTAGTTCAAAAGGTGAGAAGCTCAGTGATTCATTTGGAGATTCTCTTGCGGCAAACACAACGAATGGAAGACCTTTATCCCAGTCTTTCTGATGTTCCAAACAGTATTTCTTGAGCATCGATTTGAGTGTTTGATGATATCTCTCCAACGCTCCTTGGGTCTGGGGATGGTAAGCTGAAGACGTGATCTGGGTGATGCCCAACTCTTTCAGAGACTGCTTGAAAACATTTGACATGAAATCACTTCCCCGGTCTGACCGTACCTCCTTGGGCAGACCAAACTTTGTGAAGAACCCTAGCATTTCCTTAACCACGTTCTTTGCTGAGATATTTCTAAGTGGAATGGCTTCAGGATAACGAGTAGCCATATCAATCAGGGTCAACACATAAGAAAATCCTGAAGAAGTCTTAGGAAGAGGGCCCACAATATCCACCAACACACGGGTGAAAGGCGCCTCAAAAGGAGGAATGGGAACTAGAGGTGCAACCCTTTCGGTCTGATTACACTTCCCCACAACTTGACAGGTGTGACAAGACTTACAATACCAGGAAACATCCCTGAAGATACCTGGCCAGTAGAAGTGTTTCAAAATGCGTACCACAGTCTTCCTCACTCCAAGGTGTCCTGCCAAACTGGAATCATGAGCCACTCTAATGATATCCTGCCTACAAACACGAGGGATGACAACTTGATGTATAACCTCCCATTCACAGTCGGCTGATGCTGTTGGGGGTCTCCACTTCCTCATAAGTACTCCTGACTTTACATAATAACAAGTAGAAGCACCGGCTGACTCTTCTTCACTGTAAACAGAGTTAGCTAAACCTTTCAACTCAGGGTCAGCAACCTGCAACTCAACCAACTCTTGACGAGACAAATTATCAACACTACGGGGTACTGCCTCATCTGGTGAGTGGTCCAAATTAGCAAGAAAAGTGTCAGCTAGGATAACATCATCATCATCATTATCCTCTAAATCACCAGTAACTTTAGACTTAGCCTTAGTGACAGCACATGCAGGGAACACATCAGGGACATCACAATCCTGGGCCGCAGCCACTGGCTCACTAGACAACTGAGGAGCTGGACACACTTGACTTCCACCAATATCATTTCCAAGTAAGAAAGTTACACCTGACATTGGGAGTGTCTCAACCAACCCAACCATAACGGAACCATTACCAAAACCAGACTCTAAATTCACTCTGCACAGAGGGACAGAGAAGTAATTATTCCCTACACCTTGTAAGATTACAGTTTCATCAGAGGAATTAACATTAGAGCCTAGAACACTGGTCAGCATAAGGGATTGGCAAATACCTGTATCACGATATATTTTAACTGTTTTCCTGTCATTACTGTCCAGAGGACTGACAAAACCATCAGACAGGAAATTAGCACATGAACTCTTGAGAGTGTCACCCACGTTACTGCTCAAAAGAGGAGCTCCATCATGAGAATTTAAGTTACCCCTCAAAGCAGGTTCAGTTAACTCAGTTAAAGAATTATGGGAACTCTCAAGGGTGGACACTAGACCAATTGACTGAATATTTAAAGACTCCTTTTTGTTCACATCACGCTGTCTCCTGAAACATTTCTCCGTAGTATGACCAAGCTTACTACAATAAGTACATTTACTTTTCTGAAATCTAGAGGTGAAGCTGGTATTTACTTCCTGAGAAACATCATCTTTATTCTCTTTCCTGTTACCTGTACTCTGAGTAGAGGCAACGTACTTACTCTCAGCTTTCCTTCTTTCTCTAGAATATCTCTTGTGAGTGAGAACATATTCATCAGCTAAAACTGCAGCATCAGACAAATTATCTATTCTTTTCTCATCAAGATGTAGGCTTACATCTTTATTAACACACCTCTTGAAGTCCTCCAGCAAAATCATCTGCTTAAATTTACCAAAATCAGAATCCACATTCTTAGAATTTAACCACTGCTCTAACAGATCTTCTTTGATTTTTGCATACTCAACATGGGATTGCTTATCTTGCTTGTAAGTTGTCCTAAATTTTACTCTATAAGCTTCAGGAACAAGCTCATAGGCCTTAAGAATCAAGCTCTTAACTACATCATAATTATCAGATTGATCCTGAGGCAAAGATGCATAAGTTACTTGAGCTTTACCGGTGAGAACAGTTTGAAGGAGTACTGGCCAATACTCCTTGGGCCAATTAGAACCTGTAGCTACCCTCTCAAACAACTGAAAATACTTTGTTAAATCAGATTCATTAAAAGGAGGGACAAGTTTAACATTTTTAGCCACATCAAAATCATCAGAGCTAGATGATCCAGTTCCCCTTGTTTCATGCGATACTCATGGTCTGCCTGAATCCTAGCTAGTTCAATTTGTGCCTGAGCCTGTATCTGTGCCTCCTGAATCCGAGCCTGAGATTCAGCCTCCTTAGCATTTGCTTGAAATTCAGCCTCCTTAACACAAGACTCCGCCTCCTTAGCACGAGCCTCCTACAGGGCTAGCTGTAACTTAGCTATTTCAATCTGCGTTTGCTCATTTGGAGGAGTTACATTAAACAAGCTCTTATTAATCATGCCAACAATTTGATCTTTAGAATGATGAGAGTGAACTGCAATTCCCAATTGTTGAGCAACAAACTTAAGTTCATTCTTTGTTCTGTTTTCTACATCACACACTGTTTGCACATTTGACAAAAAATCTTTGGCTTTATCAAGTGTAGTAATAGTAGACATCATGAATAAATCACAGTCACAAAATATTGAGCAATATCCTTATGATAATATCCTGAATATCCTGATAAGAGGTCGCCAAATTTATGTAATGGAACAGAGAAAGATAATGTACATTTTAAGTGAGAATACTAATAATCACTACTGTCCCGTAAAGGACCAGGTTCAAAATAAAAGAGTTAGGTAAAATTACAAGTTAAAGTTTAATGCTCAAACTAACAACAAAACATTCAGGACTCATAAGGATAATGTAATGGCCAAAAAAACAGGTTAAATATATGGTTAACTGCAATAGCCTCTATTTAACACGAAATTAGCAAGAGTAAATTTATCTAAGTCAGTCCTGATAAAATGAAAATACACTGGGTAATGCTCAGTTAATGCAAGATAAATTATTACAGATACAAACTATTATTAATGATGGCTGACAATAAGAACCTTACATGAATTACAAAAACTTCACTAGGCCTACAAATTAAACTTATGCTATACAGTACAAGAACAAAATGCAACATCACTTATACTCAAATTACACAGCTGCTAGATGGTTGGAGACTTCCTGAGCACTCAATAATAACTGTACAGGGGAGGACAGAGATGTGAACAAAATGAGGAGCAGATCTAAGTGGCAATTACTGTAGAGACTGAGCTCATTATATAGGGGCCGGCAGAGCTTGATACAACTTGTAAGAAGGACGCGCAAACGAAGCCATGGGGACAAAGAGTTGACAATCCCGCTCTGAACAACAGAAAGAACGACTTACTCTACTATAACGGTAGAAGGGGGGGACTGAGGCAGAACACGCTCGTGATCAAACATGTAGCATACTGTGCGTTAAAATTACACAAAGGATGATGAAATCATAGGCTATGTAACAATATACACATACGAGTGTATATATATATATATATATATATATATATATATATATATATATATATATATATATATGTGTGTGTGTGTGTGTGTGCAATTGACACAGTCATTAACTTCACTTCCAGTGACTCACTTGACAGACTAAATTACCGTATTGAAAACACATGTACAGTATCTGTATGGTTTATTGCTCCCCCAGTGCCTCTCTGTTACCCAGTGTTTATGACTCAATAACCATATAGCTGAACACATGCAATCTTACCCATACTGCTGAAATTTCCATGTTGGGTGATTTTAATGTAATAATGCAGAATGACTGTAGTATTCAGCTCTGACTGATAATACTGGTCAAGAATGCAAAGTATTTGCACAATCGTTAATCTCATGCAACCAGTGAAAAAACAAAAGAAACAATACCAGGTAATCCTTGGACCTACTTCCGACATGAAACCCTGATAAATATAACACTCAGGTACTGTCTATCTAGCAGGTTGGGTGGGTGAAGGTCATTGGCCTTGGTTGACAGTCTTCCTAGGAGAAAGAAAACTCACAGTCAAACCTAGATAGCTCTGTCAGGGATCCCAAACTCCTCTCCATTGTGTATCGGCGAATCTACTCCTGACTTGGGTGGTTTAGGTGGAGCTTGCATCCCTTCACTGCAAAAAACTGCATTTCATGTGTCTTAAAAAGAAATGGGATTAGGGTCAGCATGGGTTGCTTGACTGTGCTTCCTGGGTGTCAGCATGATGGGGCTTTTGGGGCCTTGTCAGGCAGGCATCAATTATGTTGGTTGCTGGGTAAAGCCTATGGGACCCATCAGCTGAATGATCGGGAAAGGGGGGACGTGCTAACCCTAATCCTGATTGATTAGCATAATTGACTGAGTAATTTAATATAATAAAAACTGGTGGTGCAACTGCCAGGGTCATACTGCAAGACTACAAGGTAAAACACACTGCAAAGAAAAATGTTGCACTCCCCCCCCCAAAAAAAAAAATAATAATAATACTCATTAGCAAAAAGAAAATACTGAAAACAACAAAAGATATTTTGTAAAATCGCAACTGTCTATAAAAGTGGAGGGAGGCCTGTCTCCCGAAGAAAACTAAAAACATCAGTCAAATAGCTGTAGGCTCCTCGAAGCAATGAGAACAGACAGTAGGATGTCAAGAAGACACAGCTTTAGCTAATGTACAGTTGCGAACAAATGACTCGAGGCCACCTAGTCCACCAAGATGTTGGCGTTTTATCTGGCAACAGTGGTAGCTTTGAACTTGACCGAGATTCAGTCTGCTGTCCAGGCGAAACAAACCCAGTGATAATTTGTCAATGTGCAGTTCTAACTGGTCTCCAATCAGTATCATTCAAGTAAACGTAAAATACTGGTAATGTTTAACGTGTTATACACGTGGTAGATGTATTTATGACCATAGTATTACAACACTGGCATCCAAATAGTGTTGCGTTCATTCATGTGAGACACACGGGTATCCCGAGTGTGCAGCTCCATCACCACCTTGGTTTGTGACGTAGGCACCACGTGACGTCACGTATGGGGGGTGTAACTAGTTGACCCGTTCATGATGATAAACATTTATAGAGAGTAATCGTTCGACTTTATCACTCGAATATTAAAGAAATATTGGTATTCTCTGTCAAAACAAACCTATTACAACCTCTAATCTCATACATTAAATGCTGCAACCTACCACTTGCCCCCTCACCCCCCTCCCATCACACGTCCCACCTCGTCCCGCCCTTCCTCACCCACCACTCTCCATATAACTCCCCCCCCCCTCCCCTTGTTCCGCCTACTGTGGTGTGAACCTTTAACAGTCCCACCTGCTTTAAAGTCAGAGGACGAAAGTGAGGTTAACAGTGAGGGACGACTGGCATGACGGTGTTTTTTGTGATAATAATGCTAGGTTTCGGGGAAGTCGATAAACCCTACGGAATATCTCTTGAAAACAGGTAAAAGTTGTTTGGTTCACGACGATAGTCGAACAAAATAAATCACAGTGTCTCACATGAATGAAAGCACCACAATTTGAATGCCTATGTTATAACTATATCTACCACGTGTATGACACGTTAATCATTATCGGTATAATACGTTTACTTGCATGATATTGATTGGAGACTAGTTAGAACTGCACATTGACAAATTATCACTGGGTTTGTTTTGCCTGAACAGCTGACTGAATCTCGGTCGAGTTCACAGCTACCACTGTTGCCAGATAAAACACCAACATCTTTGTGGACTAGGTGGCCTCGAGTCATCTGCTCGCAACTGTACCTGCCTTCTCATTGCCCACCACACCAACATGCGTGGAAACCTAACAGATGTCCACAGGACAGCTATGACAGCCAAGAAGAAAATGCAACTCCAAATTTTATAAAACCAGCGGACGGAATGCATTCAAAGACTCCAGTGTAGACAGAGCACTATGGGAGTCACTAAAAATCATAAAAGCAGTTTGGGGGAGAGTAAAAATGATTTGGAGTGCACATAAAATCGCAACAATACCAGGGAGGCCAACTCCCCGACTAGAGGAAAGGAAACAACACCAAATCCTACTGCAGTATCAGTCTTAGATCCATCAGTACAGACAGGGACAGATCCCTCATGAGCTGAGGCATGTTCAAAAAAGAGAGAGAGGGACACATGAGAGGGAACTGAGCCCTTTTTACCAACAACAGACCTACAGAATGTCACACGAGGGAGTAGCCAAAAACCTACCCTCATGATCCGATGTGGACAAACTGCCAGTCTCGGAAAAAAGAGGGCTAACATAACAGACCAGACCCAGTAACCAAAGGGCTTCGGGAAACTCGGATGGGTGTCATAAACAGAGGATAAAGATTCCTGAGAGACTATGGCACAAGATTTTGAGTCTGGAATGCAGTGAAGATGATACAACACCTCATCATCAATGACTGGTGACGTAAAGCCAAAGGGAGGACACCAGCAGTGGCTCATTTGGTAGGTTGGTGGCCTGCAGTCCTACCAGACCCAGGTTCAAATCCCCATTGGGACAGGGAAAAAAGGATTTGAATTTTATAAAATCAGACTTTACTGATCTTCCAGAACACCCACCGACTAATATCAATACACCAGACCTGTATGAGACAGCCCTAGCATGTATTCAACATGGACGGTGGGTGTTAGGGCTGAAGTGGTGACATGTATGTAGGGGGACTACTGGGCCTTGGGAGCAGGCTGTGAAGTCTTTGCCCAGAGTCAGACACACACAAAAAATAAAAACTTGAAATCAAGGACAACTTGAATACCCTGGTTGCCACACATACACCAGCATGATGCACAGAATTTAACAACTGGAGATGGGCATCTGTTGCAAAGGAGTAGATCGCACACCCATATTCAAGTTTTGGAAGGATAAGTGACCTGTGCAAGAGGAGGAGGGTCTGACGGTTTGCAACCCAAGAGGTATGAGCCAAAACCGTCAAAAGACTCAAAGCTTTAATACAAGCCGCCTCAACAGAACGAATATGAGGAACCCAAGTTAGTCGTCTATCAAATAGAAGACCCAGACTGTGTCTCTTCCACACAGGATATTCTGTGACCATACAGATACAAGTCAGGGTCTGGGTGAACTCCACTAAGCTGACAAAAATGAGTAGCCACTGACTTTGTTAAAAAAAAAAATGGAAACCACGAGACTCAGCCCACCCAGAAACTCTATTAATAGCCAACTGCAACTTCTTCTCTATCAGAGACATTACAAATGCGGTGAAGGAAATTGAGAGGTCATCTACATACAGTGAGCCTCATACACTATCAGGCAGTACTCTGATTACACTGTTGATGGCCACAGCAAAGAGAATAACACTAAGGATACACCCCTGTGATAACCCATCTTCAAGTACACAGGCATTAGAAAGCACTCCTCCCACTCGGACCCTTAACCTGTGGATTGCGAGCCACAGCTCAGGCTGGGTAGTGTGGAGTTGCGAGCCACAGCTCAGGCTGTGCTGGCCGTGCATCACCACTAAGTACTCCACCCCTACTCAAAATTACGCACTGTGCTACATAAAGACGGAGAGAGAGAGAGATTTTTTCTTTTCACCAGATGATGCCCTGGATATTTATCATCAAGTTTATGATAAACAGAATTTTTTTTTTTTTTTTTTTAATCATTTTTTCACCAGTCCCCTACGTAAATTTTCTCATGGCCCTATGCAAAGACGGAGAGAAAGATTTTTTTTTTTTTTTCACCAGATGATGCCCTGGATGTTTATCTCCAAGTTTATAATAAACAAAAACTAAAAAAAAAAATCTTAATTTTTTGCGTACCATGAGGTGGGATAAAAAAAGGTAATTGCACAATCCACGGGTTAAAAAATGCTTAGATAAAAGCTGTTGAATAAAAAAGTGCAAGCGCCCACGAAGACCAAACTCATGAAGAGAAATTAAATTGCCATGACTGCAGGCAGTATCACATGCTTTCTCCAGATCAAAGAAGACCGTGGCCTGGTGTTGGTTAGTGGAGAAAGCCTCACACAGAAGACTCCAAGGACAGTACAGCATCAGAGGCAGACCGCATTTTGCGAAAACCATACTGGACAGAGGATAAGAAATCACCTTTCTTCAAAAACCACACAAGCCTAACATTGACCATCTTCTCCAGACCTTACATATACAAGATGCCGGAGAAAAGGGTCTATAATTTGTCTGCTGTAGGTGGTCTTTACCTGGCTTCGGGATGGGGATAACTACAGCAACATCCCAACAAACCGGAAACTCACCAGAACACTAGATCTTATTAAAAAATGACAGTAAAAATGAAAGGGACTTATCAGACAGGTGACGTAGAAAGGCATAAGGAATATCATCACAGCCAGAAGAATCACGACACCGCGACAGAGCCACCTGGAGTTCAGAAATAGAAAAGGGGACATTAGAAGACTCCCCTAGAACAGGCAAAACTGAGACCATGCGACTCTAGGCACCGACGGTGGCAAGCCGAAGGCGAATCTGTAACCTTCTGTGACACACTGGCAAAATGATCAATAGGCAACTCTGCAACAACAAAAGATCAGCCACAGTTCCTTCTGCTGCAGATAGAACAAGAGGGGAGGGAATAGTAAATTTTCCAGAAATTGTCCTGACATGTTCAACACCTGAGTGAGGGAAGTCCTTAGACTGATGAAGGAAACATAACCCTTTCAAGATGAACACCTGGCCTCCTATTAAACCAGCCTCATATGAGCTAACGCCCACCTATACGCCCACCAAATATTGAGGGTCCCCACAATGACGACGAAGTAGAGAGAAGGTAACTCGTTTGGCTCTTACTACAGAACTGCACTCAGAGTTCCACCAAGGAACCGGACTTTTAGGAAACTGACCCTTCACTCTTGGAATAGATAATAGGGCTGCTGAGTGCAACATGTCAGTGAAATACGACAGTCTCAGTAAGACAGCCAAAATCATTGACACAAAGGGCAATGTAACTTAATTCTCTGAAAAGTGTCCACTCAGTCTTATCCAGAAGCCAGTGAGGAAAAAGAAACTGAGGTCCATTGCACTAGCAGTTAAGAGTAATGGGAAATGGTCGCTGCCATACAGGTCTGGCAACACATCCCAGGTAAAATCTAAAACAGCATCAGCTGAGCACAAGGACAAATCAATGGCAGTAAAAGTTCCAGTCTGACTATGGATATAAGTCATTTTATTAGAGTTTAAAATGTCTAACTCCTCAACTTCCACTAAAGAGGCCAGTATAACACCCTGAGAGTTGGGGTTGTTACCCCATAGTGGATGGTGACCATTCATATCTCCTAGTAACAGAAAGGGAGAAGGGAGGCCACAAATAAGGCATTCTAGATCCGCCCTTTCAACAGCAGCACTAGGAGGAAGATAAAGACTGCAAACCATATACTGCCGACGTAAAAACCTCCAGACAGCAACAGCCTGCAGTGGACCGGAGATGCCCAGATGACACTATGAAATATCCTGGCGAAGGAAGATGGCAGCATCTCTATGACAACCTTGGCCTGGTACAGTCTCAGAATAAAAGGCATGGAAGCCAGAAATGCCGGAAGGAACAGCATCACCAATCATGGTCTCCTGGGTGCACATGCATAGAGGAGTACAGTAAATTGAGAGATAAGATGACATAGTTCCTCATAGCTAGCACATAAACCCCAACAGTTCCACTTGATGATAGAACCCATAGTGGAGTGATGATGATGATGAAGCACAGGACTGTACACCTCCTGACAAGCAAGCAGGTTTGGACTGATGCCTTTAGGAAGAGGCTGCCTAGCACTAGGAACCTGCACCTTATGTCGAACATCCGTGGGCAAACTTGTGGACGAGGAAGATGAAAGTTTTCACAACACTCTTCCTCTGAGTTGGAGCAACACTCGGCTTGAAAAGTGGCTTGGAGGTCACCCTGGGTGATATAGGACAGCCAGTGCCACCATCAGAAGCCCCAGAAGTGGCAGAGTGTCCACAGGTTTGAAGCCTCCGAGGATGACATTGTATGCATCAGAAATGAAGTAGCAACTGCATGTCCAACACCATCACAAGGTGGGGACCTGCCCACAAGCAAAGTATCAGCTGCATCTTCCACCTCGCTTGACCCCTCAACCTTTGGGGCAGAGGGAACAGGAGAGTGGTCGACACAAAGTTCGACGACAGAGACATTAGGTGGCCAGGCCTCAGACTCAGAGGATTCTGAAGAACCATGGTAACATTTGCCAGGTACAGATGGAGCCTTGGGCACACTGGACAATGGGTGAGAAGGAGTCACGTGAACATCTAAATCTACCACCACCACGAATGTGCACAAACCAACAGCCACTGAAGTGGAGGCAGAAACAGTCAGAGCAGTGTTGGCAAACACCACTCTCACATGCATTACTAATTCCTGGGGTACATACCATCCAAAAAATCAGTAGATAGGGAAGTGGTCACAGTTAAGGGTTGTGGGAACTTCTGGGACGCAACAACGTACAGGCACCCCAGAAAGGACACAAGCATAAGTATCCCCAGACTGAAAGAAGAGGGTCTGGGCCCTGCTCTTTGCTTCTGGAAATGAAAAGCTCTCATGTGTGAATGCTCAAAACCTCATTTTCCATGCAGTAAGAAGGACAGTTTTTAGAAGATACAGCATGAGGACCTCCACACTGATAGTATTTATGGGGTCCTGGACAATCACTGGTATGACTTGATCTACCACAGGAGACAGAGACATCAGGAAGGCCAGGCTTTGCATGCCGGCAAAAACTGTGAACATGGCCATACCCTTGACAGTGGAAACACCACTTTGGGGTTGAAACATGGGGCTTCACAGGAAGTGAGCCAAACATGTTTCACAGAAGCAGGCAACATTAAGTGGTCAAAGGTCAGGGACAGCATCGGAGTTGGGGTCAGAATAACATCAATCTTCATCTCTATCCAGTCAGCCTTTACAACATCAGAAAAAAGTAGTTCCTTCAATAACCGTGACTCAGGGTATTGGAGGAGGTCCTGGGAGTAAGTGACCCCCTTAAACTGGTTAAAAGTGGCATGAGGTACACAGGACTTATTGTGACCAGAAACGGATGTCAGAATCTGAAGATGGGAGCTCCCTTCTGGGGAGGAGACCACAAATGGTAGGCTACCATCCCCTTCGGTCAAGATCACAGGTTCACAGCCACAGGCAGAAGCAATGTCACAGTGCACATTGAATATGTTCACATCCATCACTAAGCCACCTGCAGAGGATTTCAGCACCAGATACTTCTTAAAGCCCTCCTGTACCGCATCTTCTGGGCCAAACCTCAGAGCCAAATGAAACCGACATGACCTCCTCCCTGTCCCAGTTGAATGCTGGGGCAGAGGAGAAAAGTCCCCAGAGGCCCAGAAAGGCTCCAGAGTGGCAATGAGGGATGCAGTGTCAGAAGAATGGCTGGTGACATGCATCATTGTCAACATGGTTTTTATTTAAAAGTGCCATAAGTAAACAAACTAAACTTCACTCCTCCACCCCTCCACCCACCACGGAGCCCAACATGGGAAGGTCATATGCCAGGGACAACACAACTGGTGACCCCATAGGCAGCAGGAGATTATACATGGGTAACTACCAGGGGACCTGGACAAGGGTGACTCCAGGACAATAAGAGTCACTAGGCTCCCTAGTACCTACTTGATCCTAGTCAATGCATGGCCAGCCGATAGACCTGGCCGGGACGAGCCAGAACACCTCTCTAACCAGAATAAGGGACTGAAGGGGTGCGTTGCTAACTACAGGGGGCAGCGTGCAGCATTAATGAACTTCCACAACTCCTGTCTCCCAAAATGCAGGACGCCATGCACGGCGAACACATGGGGAGACAAAAACCCCTCCCTAAGTGGAAAAAGGACAGGGACAAGCATCATCATCAGCAGGCTTCCTCTACCAGTGATGAGCAGGGGGTGCTTTGTCCAGGGGGTTGACAAATGCCGAACCCTACAAAAGCTGGCACGCCTCCAGAGTGGGTGGCACTGCCAGCCATGCATCAAGACCCACGACCACATCAAGGCAACCCCCCTCAGTGGGGCCCCAGTACTGATTTTGACTGGCATTTTTGTGACGCAGAAGACACAAGAACCCAAAGAACCACACGAGGGTTTAACCTCTGGAAAGCACTCTGAGTGGGGGCTTGGAACATTCAAAGCTTTTGAAGGAGGATGGACTGAATTTGTTGTCACGAGATTTGGGGTGACTGGGGGCTGGTATCACTATACAGTCTGAAATAAGGTTGCTAGGGCATGGGGAGGTCAGCAGAAATGAATATACATTCTACTTGTAAGACTGTGACGATGGTGCCCAGCTTAGAGGTGTTGGTCATGTCGTCTCTTTTGTCAACAGGTTTACTCCTGCTGATGAGCATATAGTGTGGATGAGGTTGAAGCACGTATGGGAATTCATCTCACTTATTGCCGTATATGTTCTGACTGAGATGAGTGAGCTTGAAGTGAAGGAGCTGTTCTATGCTACACTTGACTCAATTTTCTTTTTTTAATAATAGCACAGAGGAAGGAAAAACAAGTGAATAAGAACATTAATCCATACACCAGATAACTGACATCCTCCATTCATAAACTATCTGTAACATTTGGACTTGAACAGCTGTACTCGAAGTTTGGGGGGAAACTACTCCGGGGAAGCGAGTTACAGAGAGATGCAGTTCGGGGAATAAAAGAATTCTGATAGGCAGAAACAGTGCTCCGCAAGGGATTCGCTCTTGGTTCTAGGTGACCATTGCAGTTACTGGCACTGACTGGTAAGGCTTTGAGGAATGCATTCATCTCCATGGCTCTGGAACCAGAAATTTTAGTAGGCTTTACCTTCTTGATTTCATAAAATCCAATAATCTGAGAACTGTTAGATTCTGGTTCCAGAGGCTAGATCTTCGCTGCTTTACCTGGTATTCCAGTACCTGTGGGGTTGCAAAGGAGACTGAATATATTCTTGTTAGTACATTCTGAAGGATCCTTCAGAACTGCAGGGTGTTAAGGAGTGTAGAGTTTTTGTTACTGGTCACAGACTTCTTGTTTCCACTTTAAGGTAACAAATCAGAACTGAGAGACGCTGAAGATGTTGCTAAAAGCAGTTCCTTCTTGAGAAGCTCAGGGATGAGGAGTGTGCTTATGAGTATGCAGTGACAGTTTCAAATCGGTTTGAAGTACTCACCGCCGTCAAAGGCTCTATTTATTGATGGGATACCATTAAACAGTTTTTCCTGGCAGAAGCTGATGAGTGTATTGGACAGCATCCAAGATCTTGGAGGAGTTTTGTCTTGCCGGGGACACTGGTCACAACTGAGGTTAATCATGCTGCCAGACTGGCTGGGAACTGGGAGCTGCACAGGTATCTATCATAATGGGCATGAGTTTTGGTGAGAAGGGGAGGCACGTCAAGGACATCACTGAGGTTGAAAAGTGGTAAAGCAGCTGTTTATTTGGTATGTGAGTGAGGTGGAGGGGGGTGAGGAAGGGGGAGGCCAAGGAAGAGATGAAGGGATGGAGTGGAGAGGTATATGAGAGAAGGGGGTGTGAGCTGGGAGCAGGACAGCGAAATGACAGGGGAGAGGGAGACATGAAGGCGATTTGTTTGTGGCCACCCCTTACCAGATTAAGGTGTCTGGCGATAGATAGATCTATAGATAGATTATTGTTATTATTATTATTATTATTATTATTATTATTATTATTATTATTATGATTGATTATGTGTGTGTGTGGATGAAACGATGCGAAGATGTGTAATGGATGCAAAAGCTTATAGAGGTTGGGGTAGTGGACTTTCTGACCACTACTTGATGGTGGCCAGTATCAAGATCCAAATAAGATGGAGAAATAGAAGAAGGGAGGGACAGGAAGAAGAGGTAGTTGCAAGGAGAGTGGAAAGGTTACAAGAGAATGAGAAAAAGGAAGACTATAAGAGAATTGGAGGAACGATTGGGCAAATATGAATTGGAGCAGCTGGGGGACGTAGAAGGTGTGTGCAGGATATTCACAGAAGAAATATGTGCAGCATGTGATGTGGTGTGTGGGATGAAGAGAAGACGGAGGGGGTGCAAGGAACAGCGTGGTGGACTGAAGAGGTGAGACAGGCTGTGGCACAAAAGAAAAAAGCATTCAATGAATGGATGAGAAATAAGGGCGTGGAAGAAGTTGAGAGGAGGAAGACAGAGTTATATGTAGAAAGAAAGAGAGAGGTGAAAAGATTAGTAAGAGAGAGTAAGAAGAGAGTGGATGAGGATTTTGGAAGGAATTTACACGTAAAGTGGAGGGACTGTAAGAAAATGTTCTTGAAAGAGGTGAAGAGAGTAAGACAGGGTGGAAGTGAAGTTAGCAGGGGAGTGAAAGATAAAAATTGTAGATTACTAGTGGAGAAGGGAGAAAAAGTGAGCAGATGGAGAGAACACTTTAAGGAATTGTTGAACATAGAGGATGGAAGTAATGCGAGTGTAAGTGGCTGGGGAATGGCTGGGAGAAGGAGGGAGGTGAGAAGACAGGAAGAAATCAGTATTATAGAAGTTGTGGAAGCAATGAAGAAAGTCAAACCGGGGAAAGACTCAGGAATTGATGGTGTGTGTGGTGAAATGCTGAAGCATGGGGGAGAGATAGTAGTAGAATGGATGTGGAAGATGTGCAGATTGGCTTGGGAGGAAGGTAGAGTCCCGGAGGATTGGAAGTCAAGTATAATTATTCCCTTGTACAAAGGAAAAGGGGAAAAAGAAGTGTGTGGTAATCATAGGGGCATATGTCTTCTTAGTATATTAGG
Source organism: Coenobita brevimanus (assembly GCF_032717465.1). Classification (NCBI taxonomy): domain Eukaryota; kingdom Metazoa; phylum Arthropoda; class Malacostraca; order Decapoda; family Coenobitidae; genus Coenobita; species Coenobita brevimanus. The sequence goes on from NC_136970.1 coordinate 35,757,973, forward strand.
AAAAGTGTATGGTAGGATACTTATTGACAGAGTTAGAGAAAGAACAGAGGAATTAGTTGGAGAAGAACAGGGAGGCTTTAGGAAGGGAAGAGGTTGTGTAGATCAGACATTCATTCTTAGATCTTTAGTGGAAAAGTTTCTAGAGAAGGGAAAGAAGTTGTATGCTGCTTTCATGGATTTGGAGAAAGCATATGACAGGGTGGATAGACAAGGATTGTGGAAAGTATTAAGAATATATGGAATAGATGGGAAGTTGTTGAATGCTGTGAAGAGTATGTCTTGCTAAGGTTGCAGTGTGTGTGGATGGTGTACTGAGTGAATTTTTCTCTTTGAAGGTTGGGTTGAAACAGGGATGTGTCATGTCTCCAAGGTTGTTCAGTCTGTATATGGTTGTGGTTATAAAAGAGGTACAAGGTAGGGTAGTGGATGTTGGAGTGGCCCTGGTGAGAGAGGGTAGTGTTTGGAAACTTCCTGTACTGTTGTTTGCAGATGATACTGTGTTGTTGAGTGAAGACGAAGGGGAGCTGCAAGGCTTGGTGGATGAGTTTGGGAGAGTGTGTAAGAAACGGAAACTAAAGGTGAATGTAGAGAAGAGTAAAGTGATGGTCTTTGAGAGAGATGAAGTCAGTGAATGTACAGCGAGGTTGGATGGTGAGGAATTGGAAAATGTGAGTACGTTTAAATACTTGGGTAATGTGATGAGTAAGGATGGAAGTTTGGAGGGTGAAGTGCGTGAAAGGGTACAGCAGGGAAGAAAGGTTGCTGGTTCCTTGAAAGCAGTGATAAGAAAGAGGGAAGTGAGCATGGAAGTGAAAATGTTACATGACAGTATTGTGATACCAACTCTAACGTATGGAAGTGAAGCTTGGACGTTGTTGGAAGGACTCAAGTCAAGAGAGAGAGCAGTGGAAATTGGTTATTTAAGAGGAGCCTGTGGAGTCACATGGAGAGACAGGCTGACAAATGAGGATATAAAGGAGCGTTGTGGTGTGGATGTAGATGTGATAGGAAGAGTTAGGAGGAATACACTGAGGTGGTTTGGCCATGTGGGGAGGATGGAAGGTGAAAGACTAACAAAGAGAGTGTATGGGAGTGAGGTGGAGTGGGGGAGAGGGAGGGGGAGGCCGAGGATGTGATGGAGGGATGGGCTAGAGAGGTATATGAGAGAAGGGGGTGTGAGTTGGGAGCAGGGGAGATGAAATGGCAGGGGACAGGGCGACGTGGAGGCGATTTGTTTGTGGCCACCCCGAACCGGATTGAGGCGTCTGGCAATAGATAGATAGATAGATAGATTTATTATTACCCTTATTATTATGTATGTGGTTTTACGACATGCAAGACAAGCTATAAGCAATATTACTCACAGAGGTCTCTAGCCTTCCTTCAAATCGCTAATCGAGTGGGACCACTGGTGAAGATCCATGCCCCACGTCTCCTTTACCAGCTGCGTTGGCCACCTGCTACAACCAAGCTGTCTGGCTCTCTTGTCCTCCTTCCCTGTTGTAAAGTCCCGGACATATCAAACAGAAACACCTCGTCCACCAGAGCGGTGTGTGTGTGTGTGTGTGTGTGTGTGTGTGTGTGTGTGTGTGTGTGTGTGTGTGTGTGTGTGTGTGTGTGTGTGTGTGTGTGTGTGTGTGTGTGTGTGTGTGTGTGTGTGTGTGTGTGTGTGTGTGTTTATGCACGGAAGAAGGAACCAAAGGCCAGGAGCCAACAAACCATTCTTTCGAAGAAAAAAAACAACAATACAGAAGAGAGCCAAGATCAAGATTTGTTCATTTCAAGATGCCTGGACACACTGTTTGAAAGATTGGAGATCATAGGAATTAAGAAATACAGTGAGAGGGAGACAGTTTCAGAACTTACATGTTGCATGAATGAAAGGCTGGGAGTAACGGTTAACTCTTGCATTAGAAAGTTGGACAGAAAAACGGATGAGAGTTTGCTGCTAGACGGATGCCACGAGTCAGAATCGGTTGAAAGGCGGCCTGCAGTCATAATGGACCCAGGTTAGAATCCCGGCTGGGGAAGGGAACAGTTTAAGGATTTGAATTTCATGAAAAGCAGACTTTTCTGATCTACCAGATCACTCGCCGACATGTTATAAAAGTACCCCTGCTAGTACCAGTACTCCAGTCCTGTATGAGACTGCCCTAGCATGTATTCAATATGGATGGTGGGTGTTACCACCGAAGTGGTGACATATGGACATGGAGGAGGACTACTGGGCCCCAAGGAAGACTAATGGGACTTGGGAATAGGCCCTGAAGCCTTTGTCTATAGTCGGACACGTAAAAAAAAATTAAAATCATGGAGGTGGAGGGATGCAAGCAGACAGTTCAGAGGAGCAGTGACCTTTGATGTAGCAATAGAAAAGAGATTACGATGCAACAGTGCGACGAAGGGACAGAGGTTGAAGGGAGCCAGTAAGAGGAGGAGAGTTAATGAGAAGGAAAGCCTTTGACTCCACCTAGTTGAGAAGAACTGTATGTGGGGAGCCTCCCCACACGTGAGTTGTGATCTTTCCAAGATAAATCCTGAGAAAATGATACCTCAAATATGTTCTGATGCAGGATTGAGCTGGATATTATTAAACATCAGTGGGTACTCCTGTGGAAGATTTTGTTGGGTCGATTGGTGTAAGAACTGAGTATTTGATGCATTAAAACAAGATTACTTTTACCCCGGTCAGTGATACGAGCCAAGTCAGACATTAGATGTGCCATAGCCTCATCCCTTGTTTATTGAAGTAACTGCTGAGATGGACGTTATGGGAACCGAATGAAAAGGTGAAGGGTGGAATCAGCGTATGAGTGGATAGGGCTAGTTATACAGCTTAGAAGATCACTGATGAATAAAAGGAAGAGAGTTGGTGTTAGGAAAGAACCCTGAAGAACACCACTGTTTATAGATTTAGGAGGACAGTGGCAGTCTACAACAGCAGCTATTGAGTGACCAGAAAGGAAGCTATAGATGAAGGCACAAATAGAAGGATAGTAACCGTAAAAAGGAAGTTTGGAAATTAAAGATTTATGCCAGACTCGATTGAAAGCCTTTGAGATGTCAAGTGCAATGGCAGAGCTTTCGCCAAAGTCCCGAAAGGAAGATGACCAGGAGTCTGAAAAGTAGGTGAGAAGATCGCCAGTGGAACGTTCCTGACAGAACCCATACTGAAGATCAGAAAGAAGGTTGTGACAGGAAAGATGCTTAAAAATGTTTCTGTTAAAAATGGACTCGAAAACTTATGAGACACAAGATGCTAAAGCATCTGGGTGAGGGTTGGGAATGGTCACCCTGCTTTGGGACAAGCTGAATGAGAGCAAACTTCCATCAAGAAGGAAAGGTGCAAGATGACAGACAAAGGTGAAAGAGTTTACCTGGGAAGGGAGTAATCACAGAAGCACAATTCTTGAGGGTTACACGAGGACCCCATCAGGCCCATATCCCTTGCTAGTACTGAGGCCAGTGACGGCAGAAAATACGTCAGTTGAAGAAATTTTAATGTCATTCATTACGATGTCAGAGGGGGGAAGTGATGGGGGAGCAGCACAAGAATCGTCTACGTTTGAATTGGAGGAGAAAATATGAGTGAAGAGATCTGCTTTATCAGTAGAATAAATAGCTACAGAGCCATCAAAGCAGAAAAGAGTTGGGAAGGATGATGAGGTAAAGTTGTTACAAAGGTTTTGGGCAAGGTGCCCAAAGGAGCGGGAAGAATTCGAGTTGGAGAGTTGAGAGTATTTAGTAAATGGAATTATTATTAGCAGAGCAAACAACAGACTTAGCTTCAATGCAGGCAGAAACATAAAAAAGATGTGGTTCAGGCGTGGGTTGGCTCCAGTATCTTTTATAGGTCCTCTCCTTGCTGTGGACAGCATTAGAACAAGCGTCATTAAACCAAGGCTTTCTTGCATTACTCAGAGGATATAAGAAGGGAATGTATACTTCCATGCCTGAGAGAATAACCCCTGCAATGTGCAAGGCACATTCAGGTGGCTCCCTGCCGTGAAGGGATAATTATTCCAGGGAAAATTAAAGAAGTACTGCCTGAGGGCCTCCCAATCAGCAGCTCCAAAGTGCCACAACCAACGTTTCTTTGGAGGGTCCACACTCCACAGGCCATACTGAAGCAATAGGACAGGTTAAGGTAATAAGGCTGTGATTGGAGGAGCCCAATGAAGAGGAAAGATTAACAGCGTAAGCAGAAGGATCAGTTTTAACCCTTAACCGCAGGGCGTCACTTTCGTGACGCTCGGGCGCAATGGATCATACTGCGGGGCGTCACTTTTGTGATTCTGTGTTATTTTGAATTATCCCGGGCTTTCAAGTGGTGGCTTGTATCATCTATCAGTACTGCCAATGTCCAACACTAGTCAGCACTCCAAATCTCATCTGTACTCCCATCCATTGTTGACATAGCGATTTTTCCCCCTTCCTGACTCCCCCCCCTACCTGCCCTCCATTACCCTGTCCTCTCACCTCCCAGGCCTTGCTGCGCTAAGCAAATCTCCCCCGGATTTTTCCACAGATTTCATCCATTGAAATAAGCCCTATGCCCTATACTTACACAAAATAATATATACAAAAAAAAATAAGGTAAGTGATAGTGTTATACACCAGGAATTGGCTAATTATCACCTGACAACACCTCACGTGCATTCATTCGCTACATTACCATGGTAATTTCCCCTTTGAATTATGCCTTGTAATCTATGTCTGTAATAAAAAAATATATCAGAAAGGAAGGGAAAAGCCTAAGTGACATTTACATTCACCTGGAACTACCTATTTCTTTATGTATTGCCGAGATTTTCTACCAATAATTTATTAGCATGTAAGTTAGCAGCTGTCAGCCTCAGTGTCATTGTCAACCCTTGCCTTCTCAGATAAGCCACGGCATTTAGTTCCTTGTCCTCCGCTGTGGTCAAACCACGTCGCACTCGTGCCCCGCCATTTCTGCCGCTTCTGCGCCCATTGCAAAGGGCCCCGTGACCTCTACACCCATAAAAAGTCGTGAGGGAAGCAGGAAAGGACTTAGTGACTCTGCAGTGGCACGTGAACTAGCAGAATTGTCTATGGTGATGATGGATAGTGATTTTGACCCTCTGGGTGAATCGTGTGATGAGCCGGGTGAGGAAATCGTGCCAGAAAGTGCTAGTATGAGTGCTTCAGTGTCGGATGTTATCCCTAGCTCCAAGGGAAAGGAGCCGTTAGTGCAGCAAGGGAAGGAATTTGGGAAGGAGGTGAAAAGGTGGCGTGTTAGCCCCAGAACAATGGCCCCGCATGACCCAGCCCGCCATGAGTCCCGAGTTGATTCACCTCCCCGTTCCCCAAGCCCCACTTCACTCATTTCTTCCTCTTCGTCTGCTGAATTATCTCCGGAGTCTTCGTCGTCGGAGTCACCACCAGCATCAACAGTGAAGGCAGGCCGTAGAGGAAGAGGTAAATCCCGGACAAGTAAAAGTAGAGTTGGTACTAGAGTAAGGGCTGCTAGTGCTGTACGGCAACCCAAGGTCAGTGCGAGTGACCTTGAACCTGATAAATCTGCCTCACAGCCACCCACCACCCTCACCCACCCTACACCACCACAACAGGGAATCCTGGACGCCTTCGCGTGGATGGAAGGGTCCGATTTTGTGCCAGAACATTTAGTTTTTGATGAGAGCTCCTCAGGAGTACAGCCTGCCTTCACTCTTGACGATAATGCTGAGTGTGTGGACTACCTTTTGGCCTTCCTAGATGACACAGTCATGCAGCACATATGTGGTGAGACCAACAGGTATGAATCACAGTGTGCTGCAAGTGGTACAGGTGCAGCCAAGATGCAACAGTGGTCCATGCTGGGAGTGCAGGAGCTGTATGTGTTCTTTGCCCTCATGCTTCTCATGCCACACTCAAAGAAGCATGAGTTGGAAGAATACTGGTCCATGGACCCCTTACTACCCTCACCCACCTTCAATACGTACATGGCCAGAGATCGCTTCCGGAACATCATGGGAAACCTGCACTTTGCCGACAACGATGTACCTTCCCAAACCGACCCACTCAGGAAGATCCGGGAGATTCTGAGCAGAATGAAAGATAAGTTTATGTCATTCTTCCACCCCTTTCAGAAGGTTGTCATTGACGAATCCTTGGTTTTGTTCAGAGGATGTCTTTGGTTTGTACAGTACATTCCAAGCAAACACCATCCCTTTGGAATCAAGTTCTTTGTGCTGTGCGACTGTAAGACGGGGTACATCCTTGACTTCGTCATTTATTCAGCCAGCACTGTCAATCTGGATAAAACACACCCCCTTGGCTTCTCAGGCTGTGTAGTGAAAGTGCTCCTTGAAAAGTATTTTGGTGGGAATCATGTGCTGTATACAGACAACTATTATACAGCACCAAAACTTGCCAAATACCTTTCAGAGCACGGCATTGGCTCCTGCGGCACTGTCAAAAGTAATCGTGCCCACTTCCCTAAATTCACAGAGGCAGGAACCTCGCAGTGAGGAGACGTGCACCTACGCAAGTCTGAGAAGATGCTGGCAATAAGGTGGCATGACAAGAGGGTCGTGCACATGCTCATCACCGTATATAAGGGGGAACTGAAAGACAGTGGGAAGGTCGACCGTAGGACAGGCGAACCTGTGATGAAACCTGATGCTGTGTTAAACTACAGTATCAACATGTGGCTGGTGGACAAATCCGACATGATGATTGGTGAGATCGACTGCCTCAGCAAGAATACTAGGTGGTAGAGGAAAGTTTTTCTGCATCTCATAGATATGACGATGCTGAACGCCTTCATCCTGTACAAGATGAAGGTCAAGCCACCCAAGTCCTTCTCCCTGAGGTTGTTCGCCAGGACTTGTGTTCAGCAGCTGCTGGAAAGATATGATAGGGTGACAGCAGCAACTCCAAGGCGCCATCCAGTAACACTTCCCGACCGACTTGAGCAGAGGGCGTATATGGATCGGCACAGACTGGAGCTAATGCCTGCCACAGGTAAAAGGAAGGCTGCGATCCGCAGGTGTCAGGTGTGTGCACATACCACCCGCCGCACACCTGAGCACAAACGCACCTCTTGGCAGTGCGCTGAGTGCCAGGTTCCCCTCTGTGTTACCTGCTTCTTTGATTACCACAGCCAGAAGCAGTTCTAAAAGTGCAAGTGGGAAAGGAGAGTAATATGGAAATAATGTGTAAATAATGTGTAAATAGCAAGTGAAAGCAATGAATGTTCAGTACATATGATTGAACAGTGTATTATAGTTTTATCTTACTGAAAGTGACAGTGACTAACATGGTGTAAGTGAAATAGAAGCGTAAATATTGAAAATACAATAGAAAATGTAAATAGTAATGTAAGTAATTAGTAATATAAGAATATGAGTACAAATACTTTATGTTATAACAGTGAAAGTGTATCCGTGGCTCTCTACGTATTTTACTGAATGAAAAATTGAATGACTTCAGTGACAATAAACTAATACTACTGAAGGAAACTTATGGAGAAAAACTCCATATATATATAAGTGTGATATAGTAATAGAAATATAAAGTGTGAGGGGTTTTATGAATAATAAATGACAGAGTACCAAGAGCGAACTAGCGCAAGTGCAACGGTCATATGCGCTCGTAATTTTCATTGCTTTCACAGTTTTTTTTTTTTTTGGAGTATGGATCCCAAACTACTTGAAGATCATAGAGAAGTGTTTATAGTGTTAATATCTGGCTGTGGTAATCATATTACGGGTTGTCGGGAAGTGTAAAGTGGAGACTTCGTTACCCAAATTCAGAGGTCTCCACAAGTCCTACGGTAACCGAAGAAGGCTCAACAAACATTCCAGGAGAAAGCTAAAGGTATGTGCCATAAGCACACTTAATTTTATTATTCTAGGACTAATAACTGATTTTTGGCAAATATTTTTTGAGAGTCTGTCGGAGGCCGAATAACCCCACGGGACACGCAAAACATTGGTAAACATGCCCACGGTGTAGGGGTTAAGGAAGAGGTCACGTATGATGGAATTCTCTCCAAGGCCGTCAGGGATATGAGTTGGGTGCTGTACAAGCTGCACTTCTGTAGGTCATTAAGGATAGAAAAGATGTAAGCTTGTTCACCGGGTGGATCAGTGAAAGGAGAGGAGAGCTAAAGGTGGTGGTGAACACTGAAATCTGGAATGGAGATTTCAGAGAAAGGAGAAATGGATAGAACGTGTTCCATAGTATAAGTAAGATAGTCAAAGAATTTTTCATAGTCAGTTGAATTAGGGGATACATAAACAGTCCAGTTATAGTTTGTCAGAGAATGACAGGAAAGCCAAAGCCAGAGAGTAGAGAATTCAGAAGACTCAAGTTCAGGAACACGAGAGCAAGATAAGTCATTGCATACTTATACACAGCAGCCATGCTTGGCTTTGAAATGAGTATAGAGGAAGTAGGAAGATATAGAGAAGGGTTTGCTGTCAGTTGCCTCAGACAGCTGAGTCTCAGTTAAGAAGAGAAGTTGAGGTTTAGAGGAGGAAAGGTGGTGCTCAACCGAAAGTTGGAAGAAAGGCCACAAATGCTGCAGAAATGAAGAAGTGAGTCAGACAGTGGTTCCAGGCAACTCGTTGAATCATCAAAGGGAGAGCGGCAGGTGGTGAGGTCATTTATTGCCCTACCCTCTGGGGACTCCGAGGCTTGGTTATTGGACGCCATTTTGGTATAAATTTTGAATGGGAAGTGTAGTGTGTAATGTGCATATAGTTTGGTGTTGGAAGTTAAAGAAACTTTATATTGGAGAGTATGCTGGTCTACTCTCTGTGTTACTGAAACACTGAAAAGGTACAGCAAAGGGGGATGGCCAGGAACTAATCCCAAGTTGGATGGAAAGCTGATGACAGGGAGGTCCAGCTCACCCTGTCATCAGCTTTCCATTCACCTTGGGAGTACTGCCTTGGTCGACTGGTGCTACAGTCTACTCCCCATCAGGTAACACTGATTGGTATGGAACTTCACAAGGTTTCGATCGGTCACTTGGACGGACCGAACACTGTGAGCATTGCCACTGTATGCCTTGTGTGGCAGTATAATACATAAGCAATGTTCTGCCAGAAAATATACAGATAATAGCATATCATCTATCTATCTCTATCTATCTATAGCCCGACGCCCTAATCCCGCAAAGGGTGGCCGCAGACAAAACGCCTCCAAGTCACTCTGTCACCCACCATTTGACTCCCCTCCCCCCAACTCACCCCCCCCTCCCTCATATACCTCTCAACTCCATCCCTCCACCTCATCCTCGGTCTACCCTTCCCTCTCCCTCCCTCCATCTCACCTACATACACCCTCTTAGTCAGTCTTTCATTCTCCATTCTCTCCACATGTCCAAACCACCTCAGTGTATTTCTCATAATCTTTTCAACCACATCCACATCTACCCCACAACGTTCCTTCACTTCTTCATTCGTCAACCTGTTCCTCCACGTCACTCCACATGCTCCTCTCAAGTAACTCATTTCCACTGCTCTCACTCTTGACTTGTTCCCCTCTTGCAAGGTCCACGCCTCGCTTCCATACGTCAGGGTAGGGATCACAATACCATCATGCAGTGACTTCTTAACTTCCATACTCACCTCCCTATTTCTCATCACTGCTTTCAGTGTACCAACAACCTTTCTTCCCTGCTGTACCCTTTCACGTACTTCATCCCCCAAAGTTCCATCCTTACTCATCACACTACCCAAGTACTTGAATGCACTCACGTTCTCCATATCCTCACCATCCAACCTCACTGCACACTCTGTGACTTCATTCCTCTCAAACACCATAACTTTACTTTTGTTTACATTAACTTTCAGCTTCCTCCTCCTACACACTGTCCCAAATTCATTCACCAAACCTTGCAACTCCCATTCATCTTCACTCAACAATACTGTATCATCAGCAAACAGCAACACCGGAAGCTTCCAAATCTCACCCTCATTCATTAGGGCCACCCCCACATCATGATCATGGTAATTCTTTTTATTATGTCACACTATACACCCTCTACATAATGGCAGTTATTGTGAACGACATGGATTTCCTGAGTGGTTTAGTTTTGAGCCATAAATCATGGAACAGTTAACAACTCATCATATGTCATAGTTATTCGCTTCCCCACAACTGTCTCTAACAGAAAATTATCGTGACGCCCATCTTCCTTACCGTGAACCTGACATTGGTAGACCTCTGAAACCAAAGTAAGTTCACTACATACAGCAGGTGGCGCCATGGGAGGTGGCAGGGTGGGGGTGGGGGACCTGAGAGACAGGAGGAGGGAGGTGGATGAGGAAGGGGACAATGGTGGTCGAACTTGGGGCTAGAGGACAGGGTGTATGGGGTAGGGGACGATGGACTTTGATAGAAGACAGGAGCTACAGAGGGAGGGATAGATTGCAAGGTGGTGACTGGGCCAAATCATTGTTTCATTGGGAATATGGAAATTTAGAGTCAGACCATGAAACATTATATTGACGTTGCCATGTGATGTGGGCTAATTGACTGTCATGACTTGTAACAATTCATGACACTTTCCAATGAGTGGCTCAGTAACCCGGTATTATGAGTATTGAGACTATTTGTCAATGTGCAAATATATGACACGCGTCCCTACAGTTTGTCTGATGTTACAGCTGTTGTCATAGCCTCATCCACGCTAGTGGGAAGTGACTGGTGGACTGCGTCAGCATCGGGAAAAGTGTCAGGCACGACTGTAATGTTGTCCAAACTGTGAGGATTAGGTGGTCAGTGAGTAGGTAGTTGGCAGCGCTCGAGTTGACAATGGCCAACACAGTTCGTACAAGAAAAATAGCAGTGTATAGCACAATAGTTGCTGGACTAGTGAAAAAGAAAAGAAAAACCAGAGAATGAAACAAACAGGCAGTGTTTGGTGATTTCACTCAGCAACGGGCAAGGACTGCATACTGGTTTGCCCGTCAAACTTGCCACAAATTGTCCGATGGCGGACTTCTTACTCGTGCCTGCCTGTGTCCGCTAGCGTGTATGGAGCTTTACGTAGTATCATCATGGATAACGACTGACATCGCAAACAGAGAAGGGATAGGCCTATGTAGAATTTTCCTTTATCAGCAATAAATATGAACAGCCTGTGAGTAATGATGGTCCCTAAGGTTCTCAGTAGTATCTGTATGGCACCGATGTAAAAAAAAGAAAAAGTAGATATACTTAACCCAGGTTTATGTTACCGTTTTCTGTATGCCTTTTTTGGCTGCTGATTTTACACATTGCCAGTGGTTATTAGTTATATTATGGTTCATATTGTGTAACTGTCGTATGCCCCCAA
>NC_136970.1:35774289-35816789 GCF_032717465.1 Coenobita brevimanus
AGACATACCATTTAATGTTAAAAAGAAAATGTTTGAAGCAGCCTTAATGTCAACCATCCCATATGGCTGTGAGTCCTTGTTCAATGGGAACTTGAGGCCAATGGAAAAATTGTATAACTGGGGTATTAAACAGCTGCTGGGAGCTCGTATGACGGCGTGCACGGACGTTTTTCACGTGGAACTCGGGTGCCCGCCACTGAAATCTTTAGTAGTAGCATGGCAGAGGAAGCTTTTCCAGCGACTGTGGGGGGAGAGGCGCAGTATGCCCGATGACCCGTGGGTGCACGCCGTCAGGCTGACCATGGCAGCTAGCACACCAACAAGTAAACACATTAAGAGTTTAATTAATAATTCTGTTGATGTTAAAGTCGGCATTGAATCTTTAAAGAAATCAATTTCTAACTCTACATCTTCTAGAAGGCTAATTTATAATGTGTTGAACCCTACCTTAACAGTTCACGAGATCTATAAATGTCGTGGTAAAACTAGTGAGGTACACAGAATGGCATTTAGTCGGCTACGGGTAAACAGTCATAATCTGGCGATTGAGACGGGCCGTTGGAATCGGCGTGGGCGGGGATGTCTCCCGGTAGCAGAGCAGCTCCGTCCATGTGGTGCTGTGCAAACAGAGTTGCATGTACTGGAGGTGTGTCCACTGAATCAGCACTTTCGTACAAGATATAACTTTACTTCCTGGAGTCAAATTATTGGTGACGATGCTCAGTTTCCTATTGAGGAGATAGTGTATAAGGTCCTTTCTTGTTTTGGCTAGTGTGTACTATAATGTTTATCATAACCTATGTTATTTTAAGTATTTTTAATTCATTTTGTATGCTCTTATTCTAACCATGATATATCACTGGGAAAATTTTTTTTGTAAAAAACTTGACTGGTCAAATTGTAGTTACGTTACTAATCAGAAGTGTAATGATTTCCATCTTTCATTAAGGCTATATAGATGCACTGATCAACCCTTTAATACTTCGCTTGTTTTGTGGACCATAATTGTTTGCTAATATCTGATTTACTGTTTATCATGTCAAGGTTTATTGTTGCTTGAAATCTTGTATGTGTAACTGGATATTGTGGTCAATAAATACCTACTCACTTACTTGTGTGTGTGTGTGTGTGTGTGTGTGTGTGTGTGTGTGTGTGTGTGTGTGTGTGTGTGTGTACTTAAGTGTATGTACAATCTCCCAAAAAAGTATCAGCACTCTTACAGTACTTATCATTCTGAAACATGGGTGAAGCATTGTGATATATGGGGTATCATGAAATTAAAGTGCAAATATTATATATGATAATTTTTACAACCCAAAATTGCAAAAAGATTCACTAACTGGATGGCACATTTTTTGAGGCACCACGTTTATAGACTCACGTGTGTCTGCGTAAATTGCTCATTTTCATAACCATCGTACCCAACGGGGCCGATACTAGGGGAGGGTGTACGTGTGTGTGTGTTTACATATGGGTGCGTTTGTGTGTGGTTGTGTGCGTGTGTGGTTGTGTGCGTGTGGTTGTGTGCGTGTGTGTGTGTGTGTGTGTGTGTGTGTGTGTGTGTGTGTGTGTGTGTGTGTGTGTGTGCGTGTGTGCGCGTGTGTGTGTGTGTGTGGTAACCGATGTGTTGTATGCAGGTGTATCGAATCTTTCCAGTGAGACAATGTATCCCGGTTTCCAAACTTTTTAAATTTTTCTGTAGGGTATGAAGGTGTATAAAACAGTAATTTGCATCTACAGTTACGTGCAAGTTATAAAACACGAGATTACACTATGTCTGACTTGTTGATGAGTCCTGGAAGTACGTGAGTCTTTCCATGGTAAGTAATGTAGGTCACAGTCCAGAAAGAGGCCTGGTCCTCACCTCAGATTTGGCTGGGATAAGACAGTTATTAAGGTTTACAAATGAACCCTCTTAAAAAAAAAGTATCAATAAGCATAGAATCTACATGATCCTAATCTGTCTTATTTTACATGTCTCTTTACGGCTGGTGTTAATACATCCTGGGCCTGTGAGCATGAACGAGATTACCCAATCCTGCAAAATGTGATTCCAACGACGTTTCATATCATACACTAGGCGACGGACTTAAACATATACTCTGGTCGCATTTATTCAACAACAGTAATCGTTAACTGGATGAGAAGTAGAGGAGCACAGACTAGTTCCTAAGAAGGCATGGAAATAAATTCCTAGATGCTTATCTCATTAACAAGAAGAGCCAAGCTATTTATTGCAGGACTCTTTGGGGCTTCGGCCTTAAAAAAGGAAGAACAAGAGACTAAAACAAACATAAAGGAATTAATTTATAAATCTGATAGTATGTTTGCAAAGAATCTTATTTTTTCAAACTGACTTAAGTATTTTTGTTGAATCTTAATCGTCTCTGGGAAAAACTACTTAATATCCAGTTAAATACATGGAAGAATGCTGGAGCTGCCCAGTTCTCTCCTTGTTACAACAAATGACCTAAAGACTAATGTCTTTGGGGGCCAGCTCCTGACGTTAACAGGGCGGGGCAGTTATATTTCTTATTCATAGCACAATGCATTGGAAATTATCTGGATGCCAAAATTTGTTTTTTATTATTATTACCTATTGGTAGGTGGGGGGTGTTCTTCACCCACTCACTCGATGTAGTGCTGCTTTGGGTGTCTGCCCTTTCCTCTTCTGTCTTTCTTTCCTTGACCCTTCTTTCTGCCTATGGGTGACTGCGCACTGAGAGACAAGACAAATGGTTTCCTGTACACCAGGAAACCATTTACTACGTTAGGTGGTAAACATATAAATAAATTGTGGAAACCATTTACTACGCTAGATGGTAACCATATAAATAAATTATGGCGCTTGGTGGTTTAGTGGGTAATTTAGGCCCTCCAATCGGATTGAGCCGGTGAAGGTTTATATCCAAGGGATGCTTGGAGTTTACTGCTCACGTAATGCAACCCAGGGATGAATGAGGCAGGTCACTCTTATCTTAAATGTCAGGAACAACTTGCCTAGCCTCAGGTTCCTACGCTCCTCATGGGGCGGCATATTGGATGATGGATGGATGGATTATTATTATTATTATTATTATTATTATTATGATTTTTATTATTATCATCATCGTCATCTTTACTGTCACTACTTCATGTTGATAATGCGTTTACGAACAATGTCATCTTTATCCTACTCTAATGCATGTTGATGTCTCAGTAATGATGTTTCGAAACAGTATCATTAAATGTATATTACTGTAATTATTCGTCTGTTGGCTGTCTAAATACACCTTGCTTCCAGATGTTTCGTTACAAGTAAAGTTCTTGGTCTCAAACCGTCTCATGGAACACTTGGTATGCTGATGAATCAAATATACCACACGTTAGTCATCCCCTCCTCGATTCCTACTCCGGCCTCCAAGTGTTTTTGTTATGGTAAACAAGCATGCAAACTTTTGACACTGACGATGTTTTCGTATTCATATCAGTATACACCGTTTGGTGTTTCAAATCGTAGCGATAGAGTATCTAATAATGTTTTTTAAGGAAGTGCAAATGTGTGTAGATCAGATATTTGTTCTAAGATGTTTAGTAGAGAAGTATCTAGAGAAGGGAAGGAAAGTGTATGCTGCCTTCATGGACTTGGAGAAAGCTTATGACAGAATAGATAGGCAAGGTATGTGGAAGGTATTAAGAATATATGGAGTGGAGGGGAAATTGTTGAGTGCTGTGAAGAGTATGTAAGAGGAGGCTGGGGCTGCGGTAAGAGTGGATGGTGAGCTGAGTGAGTTCTTTGATCTCAATGTGGGACTGAAACAGGGGTGTGTGATGTCTCCATGGCTGTTTAATATATATATGGATGGGGTTGTAAAGGAGGTGCAAGGTAGGGCAGTGGATGTGGGGCTGGCCCTAATGAATGAGGGTGAGATTTGGAAGCTTCCGGTGTTGCTGTTTGCTGATGATACAGTATTGTTGAGTGAAGATGAATGGGAGTTGGAAGGTTTGGTGAATGAATTTGGGACAGTGTGTAGGAGGAGGAAGCTGAAAGTTAATGTAAACAAAAGTAAAGTTATGGTGTTTGAGAGGAATGAAGTTACAGAGTGTGCAGTGAGGTTGGATGGTGAGGATATGGAGAATGTGAGTGCATTCAAGTACTTGGGTAGTGTGATGAGTAAGGATGGAACTTTGGGGGATGAAGTGCGTGAAAGGGTACAGCAGGGAAGGAAGGTTGTTGGTACACTGAAAGCAGTGATGAGAAATAAGGAGGTGAGTATGGAAGTTAAGAAGTCACTGCATGATGGCATTGTGATCCCTACCCTGATGTATGGAAGCGAGGCGTGGACCTTGCAAGAGGGGAACAAGTCAAGAGTGAGAGCAGTGGAAATGAGTTACTTGAGAGGAGCATGTGGAGTGACGTGGAGGGACAGGTTGACGAATGAAGAAGTGAAGGAACGTTGTGGGGTAGATGTGGATGTGGTTGAGAAGATTAGGAGAAATACACTGAGGTGGTTTGGACATGTGGAGAGAATGGAGAATGAAAGACTGACTAAGAGGGTGTATGTAGGTGAGGTGGAGGGAAGGAGAGGGAGGGGTAGACCGAGGATGAGGTGGAGGGATGGAGTTGAGAGGTATATGAGGGAGGGGGGGGTGAATTGGGGGGAGGGTAGTCAAATGGTGGGTGACAGAGTGACTTGGAGGCGTTTTGTCTGCGGCCACCCTTTGCGGGATTAGGGCGTCGGGCTATATATAGATAGATAGATAGCATATGTTTCACCAACACTAAGGATTTTAATGTCACTGTGAAGGAATCACTCACTAAAAATAATCGGAGTTTTTCTTTTAAGAACAGATTCTACCGTGGGAGGTGTTAAGTAGCATGAAGATACCGTACCTTGACTCATTCGATCCTTTGTTGTGGCATCTGTGATATTCTTCTAACTGCAGTGTCCAGTACGTGGGTTCATCTAAAAGACCACTAGAGCACAGCGTTAATGACACCGTAACCATTGAGTAACCAAAGACCACACCTTTTTTACCTCTCCATCACCGTCCTTGATACACGATCACTCTACGTCTCACACGGCTGATCGCTCACTGGCCGGTAATACCGGCCCGGTATTATTTTTCTTTTTTCATTGCGGTCTCTGTTTCGGAGCTGAGCTCACGCTGAAGTCTACAGTACACTGCTGAACCGCAGTCCACCTTTACATCCACTTTTTTTTTTTCCTTTCTCAATAGTTCGTATGTACTAGTAGATCAATGTTTGACGTTCTTTTCTATGAGTTTATGTATATAATGTTATAGTAGATACCACTGTATGTTTGTTTTGTTGTACACAGGGCTTGTCATGAATCTCTTGAACGTCCCGTTTTTATTGTTCGATCACATTATTCGGGATTTGGAAACATAATATTTTTCTTACTGTAATTGTACAGACCTCTCTAACAGCATTCTGTCAGTTTATATGGACATACATTTTACATTACTCGTTTTTAATGGAAAAACAATATCGTTTGATTTTAACATGGGTACAGCCATAAGAAAAACTATCGTTACACTTTAGAGCTATGCACTATGACACAACAACGAAGTGTTGTGGAATAACAGGACAGGAAATTTTGTACTGCAAACCCGCCAATGTCAGTTATGTGAGACACAGATATTAGAATTTTTGCTAGAGGTAATAAGAGCTAATTAGATCATTTGGCTTCTATGCATAGAGACAATACGTTTTATTATCCGGCACCGAAATCACACACACACACACACACAAACAATGGTGTACTGTAGAGTTAGCAACACACATGCAGACGGGCAATGATATGTGCACCCATGCCAGACGTATGATAGTAATTCAGCCGATACGAGCTATCTATCTATCCATCTATCTATTGCCATACGTTAGTAAATGTCAGTGTAATAATGATATGTATTGCTTTCTACATATAATAAATGTTTGGTAGAAGGAAAATAATAATACGTGTTCAGTCTCATTGCTTTAATATTTTGTATACTCCCCCCCCCCCCCGCTTCCAAAACAGTTTCTAGACATCGATGCATGGATGCCACTAACTGAAGCATCCATCAGAAGCATTTAACCACCCATCGAAAGTAAACAAATGAACTCGTGCACCCCTAGTACACTATCATAAAAAAAAAAAGTCGATGCCTATAGATAAAATACACATCAAAATAATTTATTTGTTGTAGTCTATAAATAATAAGTGTTGAATAGTAGGAAAATAATAAACGTCCCAAGTTTCATTATTAATCCCGGGCGGGGTGCTCAGGGTAACGCAAACACGTCCTATATATTTCCCCGCCATATGGCTCATTCTTGCTCATTTTTCCAACTCTTGTAATGGGATTGTGATATGGCAACACTAGAAAGGGGAGGGACAAACAGCAAGGACCCGTCCACATAGCCCAGCTAACGCTCGTTTCGCATCGAACATTCCTTGGGATAACAATAGTTTTTTTTATGACTGTACATGCTCATTAGCCAAGTCTGTAATTTATTTTAACTTTGATACAAGAGACCCAAGCTTCATTAGGGATGGGCGTAATCGATTATTTGTAATCGATTACTTCGATTACTTCTAAAAAAATCAGTAACCGATTTTTTTCTACAATCGATTAATTGAAACGATTACTACTCAACAAAAATACATAAAAGCAGACTAGGTTATTAATGGGAATGTTTCTCTTTGTTTCATATTATTCCATTATTGAAACATTTAATTGATGTAGAGAGCATTTTTAAGGAACTGTGCCTTGACTTATTAGTTCTGCATATTTCAAAACTTGTTTTGTACATGGATCGTTTGCGATGTTAGTGTTTTATGAAATTTTCTGGTCGCACAGATGCTCGTGTATATATTAGGGTATAAGGCATGAGTAGCCGACAAGTTGATGAGAGAAACACCTTGTGAGGAGAAGCCTTTTCTTCTTGACGTTTCGCTTCTACAGAGCTTCTTCACATCAAGTGATCGAGCCACTCGATGTGAAGAAGCTCTGTACGAACGAAACTGAAACGTCATCTATAAAAGGCTTCTCCTCACAAGGTGTTTCTCACACCAAATATATATTACGTCTCTAAACAAACGATGTTGGTTTGTTTGCATATTTTTGGAAACAAATATATTTCTAGTGCGGTATAGGCTAATCCTTTTTTTTTTTTGTCTGGCATAAGAGCGTTTGTATTATATATATATATATATATATATATATATATATATATATATATATATATATATATATATATATATATCACTCTCATCTCAAATGTCAGGACCAACTGCTTAGCCCCGGGCTCCTGCGCTCTTCATGGGGCAATGTAGGATTGGATAATGGATCTATATATATATATATATATATATATATATATATATATATATATATACAGTATATGTAGATATATATATACCATCATCATCCGGACCTCCTTTCCCACCCAAGGGCAAGGTGAGGAGTAGCAATGTCCAGACAGCACAAACTTGCCCAATTCAAATAGGCCACACTTCCATTCACTCATCATTCAAGCCCCCGGAATCCTGGCTCTACCGGATACGCCAAAAACATTCACCACATTCTGCAGCTTCACACAAACGTATCCGACTGAGTCAGTCCGGACGCTGCCATGCTCACAAGGGGTGCCAAAATCCCTGATCATGCACTTCTCACAGCATTCATCCAGCCAGCTCGATCTCTTGTCAGTTCCCTAGCCTCACCGACTTCCAAACCTCTCTTCCTCAAACACTCATGCACCATATCTCTCCACCTTCTCCTTGGCCTACCTCGCCTCCTCCCTCCTTCAGCTTCGCTCAGGTATACCTTTTTCACCACTCTATTGTTATCCATTCCACATGACCATATCATCTCAGGACACTCTTTAATTCTGGTGTCCACCGACTTCCTCACTCCACACCTTTCATAAATCACATTATTTCGAATCTTATCCACCCTCTGTACTCCACATACATTCCTCAGCAGTCCCATCTCCACTGCTCTTACTCTTGACTTTTCATTTTCATGCCACACCATAGTCTCACACCCATATGTTAAAGTTGGCACTAACACTGCCTCATGTAAGCCTCGTGCAGCTGCAACACTCAAGCCTTTGTTTCTTATCAAGGCCTTCATTGCACCAGCTACTTTTCTTCCTTGTGTCACTCTACTTTCAACTTCTTTTGCACATTTTCCACTCTTTTCTATCACTGTACCCAAGAATTTGAACTCTCTCGCCAATTCTAGTCTCTCTCCATTCACTGTGACATCACAATGCGAGTCATCTTCTCTCTCAATAACCATCACTTTACTCTTCTCTACATTTACTCTCAAGGCACGACGCTCACAGACACCAGCAAAACTCTCCACTAGCCTACCAAGTTCTTGTCTGGTACTTGCAAGCAGTACTGCATCATCAGCATACAGCAAATTTGAGATATTCCATCTATCACCATTCATTACCAATGCCATCCCCCTCTCCATTACTCGTGTTTTTACTTCTCTCATCACCCCATCCATATATATATATATTGAACAACCATGGGGACATCACACAACCTTGTGGCACGCTCACACTGATCGTGAACCATTCACTTAGATGCCCATTAACCCTTACACATGCTTCGCTACCATCTTAAAAACTCTTGACAGCACCTAGCAGTTTACCGTCTACACCATACATACACAAAACATTCCACAATCCCTCTCTGTCTACTTTGTCGTATGCATTTTCCAGATCCATGAATGCCATAAACACCTTATGGTCCTTCTCACAAGCCTTCTCTGCTATCTGTCTCATATACTTGATCCACACATCCTCTGCCACTCCTAAAGCCATCCTGTTCATCACTCACTAGGACTTCTGGTATATCTCTTACTTTCTCTATAACAATTCTTCCATATACCTTCCTTACCAGACTCAATAAACTTATGCCACGATAATTCTTGCACTAAATTCGCTCACCTATATTTTTGTACAGGGGTACACTCACAGCTTTTTTCCAATCTGCAGGCACAGTTTCACTCATCCATGCCTTCTTACATATCTCCAACAAGCACTTCATTCCACTCTCTCCACTACACTAAAGCATCTCTGCATACACCTCATCAACCCCAGCTGCTTTCCCATTTTTCAGCCGTTTCACAGCGCTCTTCACCTGTGCAAGTGTCACATCTACTGGCATTGCATTCCTTCTCTGCACACACCCAAAACCAATCATGTTTACAGCCGCTCTGCTCTCTCTGTTCCCATTCATCAGGCTTTCAAAATATTCTTTCCATCTGGTCTTTACTTCATCTTCATGGGTTAGTAACCTACCACCTGCATCCTTCACACCATCACATTCCTTTCTTTTTTCACTTCTACATTTCTGCACCTCTTTCTAGAATAACTTCCTATTTTCAGAGTAGTTCGTATTCATTTTTCTTCCCTGATCATCATTTACCTCCTACTTTTTCCTCTTCACTAGTCTTTTTACGTGCTTCTTGCTCTCGATAGACTCAGTTCTTATTTCAGCTGAACCCCTATCCTGTAACCACCTTAGCTACTTCTTCCTCTTTTCCTCCACCGCTCACTTAACCTCCTCATCCCACACTGCCGTACCCTTCTTTTTTGTTGATACTCTTGACACACCACACACCACTCTAGAATTCCTAACTAAGCAATCACTTTATGCCAGACGCCTTAATCCATACGGGGTGGCCACAAACAAATCGCCTCCACGTAGCCCTGTCCCCCGCCATTTCACTGCCCTGCTCCCAACTCACACCCCCCTCTCTCATATACCTCTCCACTCCATCCCTTCATCTCATCCTTGGCCTCCCCCTCTCTCTCTCTCCCCCTCCACTTCACTCACATACACTCACCTTGTCAGTCTCTCACTCTCCATCTTCTCCACATGGCCAAACTACATCAGTGTGTTTCTTCTGACGTTTCCTATCACATCCACATCCACACCACAATGCTCCTTCACATCCTCATTTGTCAGTCTGTCTCTTCAAGTGACTCCACAGGCTCCTCTCAGATAACTCATTTCCACTGCTCTCACGCCCAGTTCACTACCCATATGCACTGCAGCCTTAGCACCCTCATACATACTCTTCACAGCATTCTACAACTTCCATCTACTCCATATGTTCTTAATACTTTCCATAATCCTTGTCTATCCACCGTGTCATATGCTTTCTGCAAATCCATGAAGACCACATACAACTTGTTCCCTGTCTCTAGAACTTTTCCACTAAAGATCTAAGGATGAATATCTGATCTACACAATCTCTCTCCTTCCTAAAGCCTCCCTGTTCTTCTCCAACTAATTCCTCTGTTGTTTTCCTATCTCTGTCAATAAGTATCATACCATATACTTTTCCTACAACACTAAAAAGACAAATGCCCCTATGATTATCTCACACTTCTTTTTCTCCTTTCCCTTTGTATAAGGGAATAATTATACCTGACTTCCAATCCTCCGGGACTCTACCTTCCTCCCAGGCCAATCTGCACATCTTACACATCCATTCTACTACCATCTCTCCCCCATCCTTCAGCATTTCAGCACACACTTCATCAATTCCTGGGGCTTTCCTCATTTTGATTTTCTTCATTGCCTCCACAACCTCCATCCTACTGATTTCTTCCTGTCTTCTCACCTCCCTTCTTCTCCCGGCCATTCCCCATCCACTTATACTCTATTACTATCATTCTCTATGTTCAGCAATTCCTTAAAGTGTTCTCTCCATCTGTTCACTTTTTCTCCCTTCTCCACTAGTAATTTACCATTTTTATCTTTCACTCCCCTACTGACTTCAATTCCACCCTGTCTCTACGGTGTGTATATATATATATATATATATATATATATATATATATATATATATATATATATATATATATACACACACCGAATGTATAATATATATACACAAGAATGCTTGTTTTATATATTTTACTAACAAGGATATATGTTTCATGAATTATTATAAAGACAAGAATGATGTATATTAGTTTTATACACACAAAAAAAGTATTATACATAACGTGAAGTATCCGCCGTATAAAGGAACTTTTGAGTAACTGTAAATCGAAGAAAAAAGGATTGAAAGATGACTGCGACTTGAGAAACTGAGAAACAGAGGAACTCCAACAGGGTGGTGGCACGAATTTATGTTAACCTACTGACCCCTTACTGTCTCTACCAGTAGTGCTGGTAGATACAGTATGGAGTGGGGCCTTCTAAAGCAAACATATAAGACCAGGTTCCAGTAATCGGAATGGTAATCGATTACTAAAGTAGGACTCGCCTAAGTTTGCGGCTGTGGTGTGGCCCGCACCTGTGTACAATGGTGCCACGTTTCCCCAACTTGCGATGTGAAACGGAAGCTATTTATGTACAAGGCAACACAAATACGATAAATTCAGATGAATAAAACTTACACTTGTGTATTTTGATGGATGAATCAACAGTAATCTTATTATGCATAAAATATTTATACGGTAACACAGAAACATGGCATACATATTGTACAGTGTTGCTAAAAGAAATTGTAGTCACTTTTAATGTTTTTTAGCGTAGTTTTAGGGTGGGTAATAATATTACAGTTATGGATATAAGAGAATGAGCCTGAAAAAGAAGAAATATGCCAATATCCGAAGTAAAAGAAATAATTCATATAATTCTTGTGAGTGGCAACGCTGACACACCCAGTCTGGCCTAAGGTAAAGTACGTATCCCTCCATAGACCCAAGCATAGCTTGTACAGGTGTTGCTAGGGAAAAATGCTCACATGTACTGGCTTTTACCGTAATTTTAAGGGTGAGGAATAATCACATTTATAATCATAAGCTAATATGGAGGACAAAATAGTAGGCATATGCCAATACTGAAGTAAAAAAAAAAAACATTATTCACTCGCGAGTGGCAACACTTCCACACCCAGTCGGTGGCCTTGATCTCAGGGGTGGTGTGGAAATGATGTCAAATTTACAATATATACAATATTATGTAAAAGAAAATATCCAAAATGTCTCTTGCAATGAAAGAGAGAGAGAGAGAGAGAGAGAGAGAGAGAGAGAGAGAGAGAGGCAGGCAGGAGAGGGGCAAGGTTGAATGCATTGTCGGCATGACGGGGGGTGGTGGTGGTGGTGGAGGCATTGTCAGGCTGAGAGAGAGATGGAGGAAGGGGAAAGAGAATGAATGAATGAAAATCAATCATGGTACTGCAATAACGGGTCATCTGTTGCCGTATACAAAAAATGATAAATATCACTAAATATAACAAAACCAAATTAACAAATGAAAGCACAATTATAAATAACTTATAAAAGAATCAAAAGTACTCAGGGTGGCTCACATCTCCCGCCAGGAGAGAGAGAGAGAGATAACGGTATAGAAAACGTGGCACCACTGCACACAGGTGCGGGCCACACCACAGCCGCAAACTTAGGCGAGTCCTACTATAATCGATTACTTTCTCTAAAGTAATCAGTAATCGCAATTACAAATAAATGGTGGTGTCGCCCACGACTAAGCTGCTTCAAAAGCTTTGGGAATATAGAAAATACTCAGAGATGAGCTGTATTTTCATATTCAAGAGGGAAATGTGTGGCTATATATCTTTTGCCAATATTTAAGTGTACATATATATATATATATATATATATATATATATATATATATATATATATATACTATATCTATCCTTCTGATACAGAAGACGACGCCTACTCTATGCACAAGATTGATGTGTTTCTCATTGTCTTTGGTGTTACTTGAATCCACAAAGTTTCTCACGCAGATGGCATGTCAAGTCGGGGTTTAATGGGAGAACTCTGCTTTGGTAGTGTCTCTTTTGTCTGCTCTCTTCTCTGGCTTGGTTCCAAGCTTCTTCGAGATGAACGTTTCCTTCGTTGCAAAGGGCTTGCCATTGTTTTCTGTCCAAGGCAATGATTTCAAGATCTTTTGGTATGATGTTGCACTTCTTATGAGTTATCCTTAAATGACCTTTTATATCTTCCTTTGCCCCCTTGGGTTGCAGTGCGTGGCACAGAGTTGGCTACACTAATCCTGACGGGGAAGGCTGTACTCAGGCATTCGGAACACATGTCCAAACCATATCAACTTCGTTTTTAGCTAATGGGGGTTCTATTCTGGTCGACTTTGCTTGCTGGAAAATTTGTGAGCGAGGGACTTTATCCTTCCATGTGAGTATTAGGAAGTGTTGTATGCATCATACGTGAAGTGACTCGAGCTGTTTGATGTGACTTTTGTAGGTAGTCCAGGATTCAGCACTGTATAAGAGGCTGGAGATGCATACAGCCATATATACAAATACCTTCGTTTCGAGTCTCAAGTTGGGTTTTTCAGAGATTCTGGATTTGAGACATCCATCATGGAAGGACTTTCGCATCAGTGATATAATTATCTGTGAGCACACTTCCAAACTTGGTAAAATTCCACCTGTTGTACATTTTCGCCACTTATCTGATATGCACTAGGCTATGCTAGATTGTTTCCCTGAGAAATTCTTTACTTTTTCTTGACATTTATCCAGGGCCCAACTGCATGGTAGTCTTTGATTGTGCTCGAAGACGTTTGGGGTAAATAAGTTACAGTCAAGACTGAACTGAATTTTTATTACATCATCAGGGTTCATTTGCTGGTGACTCTAAAGGGTGACTGCAGTGAGATAGATGTTGAAAATGACAGGACCAGGACACATCCTTACTTTACTCCCACGTCCATGTTCAAGGGTTCAGGTTTGTTCCCACCTATGAACACACAAGATTTCATGATGTCATGCAGGCTCTACAAGATGGTGAGAAATTTGTTTGGAACTCCATATTGTGAAAGAGCATTCCATTAAAGTTCTCTGTTGACATTATCAAATACTTTTGCAAGATCAAGGAATGCAATATATGTCACGGTTCGGCTAGTGGCATTTCTTTTGTATCTGTCAGGCAACAAAGATCATATCACAGTGCTTAATTCCTTTTGAAATCCACATTGTATTTCAGTAAGTGTTGGTCACGTTTTGTCAGTCTACATAACATTATCTTGAGTAGTATATCATTCATAAGGAGGGAGATACCTCTGCTGTTGTCACAATTTGAGCAGTCTCCTTTCCTCTTGTAGATGGTTACAGTATCAGAAGTAAGCCATTCAGATGGAACTCGTTCTTGGTTCCAGATGGTCGGTATGAGATCCTGGAAGCTCTACTGGAGTAGCTGGCCACCCTTTTTTATTTGTTTAGATGACAATGACATCTGCCGCTCGAGGAGCGTTTAGGATAATATAAAGAATAATGTGCTCCACCAGGTTTCGTCGATTCAGTAAGGTATTGGAGTGTGTCCATCTTTTTAGAGTGATCGAATAGGGGCTATGCTGTGTATGATTGGCCCATAAATGTTTTTTATGGACTTGTAGAACCTATCTTGGTCATTACTATCAGCCAGTCTGCCCCTCTTTTGCTTCTGCATGCCACCATTTGTTTTCCATGCCACGCAAATTTCGCTGGGTTTCACTTCTGAGATTTTGCCGTTCAGTTTTCAGGGTACGGAACTAGGATGAGCCAACCAGTTATGTGCTCTATTATTCATTGCAAGAACGTCATGTATGCCCTCAGAAATATTATCATACCAGTCCTTATGGGGGCAGCTGAAGAAGCCAAGTGTTTCTTCTGCTATGCGTTGAAGCAGTGACTTAATGTTCAGCTATTAAGACATTGTACACACACACACACACACACACACACACACACACACACACACATATATATATATATATATATATATATATATATATTGTGTGTGTGTGTGTGTGTGTGTGTGTGTGTGTGTGTGTGTGTGTGTGTGTGTGTACACACACACACACTTGCTTTTCTTTGATGTAATCGTTCTGGTGTAGCTGATCATCATGAATTGCCATCCGGCATAAAGCGAGGGTTGAGGTGGATGTCCCACATCTCTTTCCGTCTCACTGACTTGATAGCTGAAATCCCAGCTATCACTTAGACATCTGGCTACACAGGTCTGCAAAATTAATTACAGTAAATATTCTTTTAATTCTGTGTATCAATTTTTGATTGCATTTATGAACACAAAAAAATACAATTAAAATGTTTCCATCGCATCACATTTTAATACGGCACAAAATTGCCGAGATTTAATCAAAATATAGCAAATTAAACATTTCAATAAATCTATACAGTATTGTTCTAAATTAACTGAAAGTGAAAATATTTTGTCAATGTAAATTTTTAATCATATTCCTAAAGGAAACAGTACTATATATTTCATGACATATAAATTCTCTAGTCTTTGTAATTTTTCATTTTTTGGCTCAAAAACTTGGTTAGGTGGCCAGTCGTTTGTACTGTCTTTCTGGTGCGTCCCTATAAATCATCCAGGGGTAGTGTGCCATCATACTCACATCCCAAAGTCCTTGGTACCTTCATTCCATGCCCTTGATATCCTGGTTCAATCTTTCACCTTGTTCTTCACTCAGCGCTACAAGATTTTCGGGGAAATAATCTAAATGCCAGTCCAAAATGTGAACTTTGAGACTCAAGTTTCAACCCAACTCCTCACTTTTGACCTACATATTTCTCACAATTTCTTCGAAATTTGCACCCTGATTGTTATCTAAAAACTTAGAAATTACTTCTCTGAATGATACCTAAGCCTCTCGTTCCAGGTCATTCATTGCACCATCAAAATCTGCATCAAAAATCAATTTTCTAATATCAGTTCCAGCAAATAGCTTAAGGTCCAGTTTAGCTTAAGACACCAGGAAACTTTTGGCACAAATACATGAAACAGGCTCCGTCTTTTGATAGGGCTTTGACAAATTGTTTCATTAATTCAAGCATAATATTAACTGGTGATAGCAGCACTTTACCTGCATTTACCAAGGTAGATCTGATGATCTTTTTGGCACCAAGCTGTTGATTTTCTCAATTTGACCATTCCTTCTGAACCCAATGTAAGTCCTTAGCTCTGCTGACCCACTCACATTGAAAACATGGGAATTTTGTATACCCTGACTGCTGTCTCAATGAGATACACAGAACTTTCAGGTCCCCATATATGAACCAACGTGCTCATGATAGTTGATTTTCTCGAGAACATATGCCAAATATCGGTACGTTTCTTTTAAATGCACAGAATGAGCAACATGTTTTGATGCATATTTTTTTCATATTATGAAGAAGTACTCCTTTCAGGCGTCTTTTAGATGAATCTATAAATAGTCTCTACTCTTCTGCATTATAATTTGTGCCAAGTTTCTGCACTGGGCCGCTTACATCAGTGCAATATACCTAGGATCATTCTTTCTTAAATTGTGATGCAAAATCTTTTTCTCTATACCTTGAGAAAGTTGTGTTTGGTTGTAGTAAGTGATCTTTTAATCGGGGCCCCAAGAGCTCTGCAGCATGTTAGGGGAAACCTAGGTCCCTTACTAAATCATGAAGTTCATCCTGAGAGGATGGCTGTGGCTCATTGCTTGAACACGTTATGGCAAATTCTTCATAGTTTACTGAAGCATTTTCTTCCTCTAAATGCGTTCCTACATAGTCAAGACTATCAGGTGGAGTACGGATTGGTAGATCATGTCCCTGTGTTACAGGTCTTATTACTGATTGAAGATTAGGATAAGCAGTTTCTTTCTGATTCTTTTTGTTCTTGAATTTTTCAGAAACAAAAATAACAATCATTACTGCCATTTTTGGGTTTCCTCCATATCATCGGAATACCAGAAAATAAGAACCTTCTTTTTATCTGTTGTCCATTGTCTTAGTTCCCCACCACAAAGACAGCGGACATTGTGAGGGGCCCACTTTTTGTCCTGGTAACAAAGTTTTATTCCAAAGTAGGTGTAATAAGCTTTTTTTTTTTTTTTTTTTTTTTTTTTAACGAAGCTCTTCTTCCTCTGTTTTTTCAAAAAAAAAAAAAAAAAATCCACAATGTAGGAAAAACAATCAAGATTGTTGACAGCCTATAAACTCCATAAGGGTGCGGCCACACTTGCTCGAAACATGTGATCGACGAGATGAAAATAGCACCGGGGTAGAGCTGCTGTACTATTCGAGTCTGAACGCTGAATGGATCCCTGACCCTCGTTTCCTCGTGGCGATCACATGTTCGGGGGCAAGTGTGCCCGGGCCTTAATATGATCGTTAACCGTACAAAAAAGTTTATATTTATCTGAGAAGACAAAAAAAAAAAAAAAAAAAAAAAATCAATAAATATCATTTTAAAAAAATCAATAAATATCATTACTTTTTCGTACTGTGATAACAAAAGAACACTCCACTGAAAGAAAATTACAAACACACTTGTCAACTAATTGAGTCACACTGTATTTCCTGGACTCCAGTACTGGTATGGCTCATCACTGTATTGTGTTCCAGATATATTTTGGTTTATTATCAAATAAAATAACTGCGTAGTTAAAAACATGGATTTTCATATCGGAAAAAAAAAAAAATTCAAACATATCAACGTAATGAAATGTTCATATGAAAATAATTACGTAATGCAAATATTCTCTCTCTCTCTCTCTCTCTCTCTCTCTCTCTCTCTCTATATATATATATATATATATATATATATATATATATATATATATATATATATATATATATATATATATATATATATAACTGAAAAGTAAACAAAGTGTTTTGTGAGAAAATGTTACTTGAAGATTTTTTTTTTTCATTTTAGAATTCATCGCCAAAAAATATAAAAATCATATGAAATGATCAAAACCAGTTTATCAATGTATACTGTGCTGTTAATATTTAAGGACACCATTTATTTCTCCTTCCTCTTCCTCTGACTTTCTCCGTACCAGTTCTCCTTTGTCCACCATCCCTACCTCTCCTCTCTCACATTTTCATTCCTCCCTTGTTTCTTTTCTCTGAGATGATTTTGTACAGAGACAGAAGGATAATAAGTCTTATTTATAACCTGAATGGAACAACATTTTTTTTTTTCTCAAGTAGTATATCCTCTCCCTGTGTGTGTGTGTGTGTGTGTGTGTGTGTGTGTGTGTGTGTGTGTGTGTGTGTGTGTGTGTGTGTGTGTGATACTATCAAGCAGAATAGCTGACCTGTTTTCGTGGAGGACGAAATGGATGGAATTATCAGTCTACTCCCACTTATACATTTGACTCTAATTATCAATCAAACTTTTCAAGCATTATTATAAAGTTGTGTCTTAAACTTGAAATTTGGTCGTAGTCATATTTACCGTCTATTTCCCGCGTCATTGGATTGAAACCGTTTCAGAATATGATCATAATATAGATATTCACATAATGTTTGCCGTAACCCTTTTAATATAAGTGAGCATAATCCACGAAAAAAAAAAACTCGAAGAGACTAGTTTTCTTAATGCAAAGCAGAGTAAAAGTGCATCATAAGTTACACAGATCTAACCAAATATATATCAAGCCCAATCTGTTCTGCCCAGCACAGCTCCACGCATCTCCTGACAGTCTAGCATAAATTTCCCGTGTCTGTCCTCTGCTGATATGCTTATGACCTCATAACTTACAACCTGGCTGAAAGATGGCTCACTCTCGCCTCACTGTTCTCTTCCCATGATCCATCCTACTTGGTAATACAGCAGACCCCAATATCAGATAACTCTGAAGATGAATCTGTTATGAAAGTAATTTATCTCAGTCTGCTTTTCCCTCCCGCTTCCATCTTCGTTATCCTATAGTTTTCTTTCCGCCACTCTTACCAAATTTCCATCACATTTCTGTCCATCCGTGTCCATATTTCACACATATGTTCAGTGAATTAGACGGTTAGGTGGTGATCAAGTTAAATGACCTCACTGATGATAGGCATGATGAGTGATACAAAAGGATTAACCACGCCAACAGGAGACACCCTTCTGAATGACACTGAGCAATGGAGATAGATGAGATTAGTTTTAGGGAAGGTTTAGGCCGAAGGAAAAACAATGTCTTATAGTAGGACTGCATTCAAAACCAGTCACTTTGGGAATTGAAGTTTATCTGGAATGTAGCTCGTCTACATAGCCTTAGTAGTACCCCAAATCTACCCTTGATTTTTTTTTTAGTTTCAGTATATATATATATATATATATATATATATATATATATATATATATATATATATATATATATATATATATATATATATATATATATATATATATATATATATATCCACACTTAACTTTTATTATCCAACTTCTAAAGGCCCACAATATTTTATCTACTCTCTACCTCACTTAGCCTTTTGGTCTTCCTACTCGTATAATCCTTATAAACTCAAACAAGCACTTTCCAAGGATGAATTAAATGTTTTAAAAAGGTTTTCTGAGAATAAAAATGTTATTATTACAAAACCGGACAAAGGCAACGGTGTGGTACTATTAAACAAAGCTTCGTATTTGATGTTAGATGTTTTAGGTGATCGTACAAATTGTGATCGTAACAGAAGACTTATATATTCACAGTAATAATCAGGTGTTAAGATAAACAGATTTTTATGCACACTTAAGAGTAAGAGCAATATTAGTGACTGTTTTTTCACAACTCTATGTAAGTGGTTCAAAACCAGGCATAATTTATGGGCTTCCTGAGATACATAAAGAGGGTGTCCCTTTACGTCCCACCCTCTCTGTTATTGGTACGTGTAATAACGGCTTATCAAAATTCCTTGTCCCATTGCTATCATCATTACCACCAATGAGTATACTGTGAAGGATTCTTTTAGTTTTACTAAGAAGCTGATGAATATTCTATAGTGACTGTGTTATGACCATTTTTGATGTCGTCTCTATTTACGAACATTCCTGGTGTTGAAACTATCAATGTTTGTTTGGATCGTTTATTCTCCAGTACTCATAACAGTAATGGATTTTATTCTTCTCATATTAAGATACTTTTGGAACTAGCAGCCAAGGACAGCATATTTTTATTTGAGAATAAAGCATATGGTAGACTATCATTATGTTACCTTTTAATGGTCTTTCCTATCATGTCCACTTACTATATAAGAAAAGTTGCCTGTTAAAGTTTCATTGCCACCTATAAAGCTGATTTGCCAGTTTCCCCAAATTTACAGGTTTGAAAAACGTTGATATTATGGAACACATCTCTCACATAATGAGGACTTCCTGCCTTATTCATTGTTTGTTTGGCCTTTGATTGATACTGCTACTGTGAGTGAGGCAATAGGGAGGATGAGGGTGGGGAAGGCAGCAGGTGTGTCTGGGTTGACTGCCGAAATGTTGAAGGCCTCAGGCGATATAGGGGTGAGTTTAGTCACTGACCTGATAAACAGGATTATTTATGAGTGTGTTGTCCCAGATGATTGGCTGAAGAGTGTAATTGTAAATGTGTATAAAGGGAAGGGTGATGCCCTGGAAAGAGGAAATTATAGAGGTATAAAGCTTTTAGATCAGATAATGAAGGTAATGGAGAGAGTTTTAGAAGGTATGATTAGAGAAAAAGTGAATATTGATGAGATGCAGTTTGGGTTTATGCCAGGTAGGGGGACCACTGATGCCATATTCATTGTTCGACAACTTCAGGAAAAATATATTGGTAGGAGAAGGGATCTTTATTTTGTTTTTGTTGATTTGGAAAAGGCCTTTGACAGAGTCCCTAGAGAGGTGGTGAAGTGGGCAATGAGAAAGCTTGGCTTGGAGGAGTGGCTGGCTAGGGTGGTTATGGCCATGTATGTGGGTGCTCACACCCAGGTGAGAGTGAATGGAGATTTGAGTGATGAGTTTTCCGTGAATGTTGGTGTGCATCAGGGGTCAGTCTTGAGTCCCATGTTGTTTATCATGGTACTTGAAGCCCTTTCACGTGACTTTAGAAACGGACTCCCGTGGGAGTTGTTGTATGCTGATGATTTGGTGTTGATTGCAGAGAATGAAAGGGAGACGGAGGAAAGGTTTAGGAAGTGGAGAGATGGTATGGGGCAAAAGGGTTTAAGGGTAAATGCAGATAAAACAAAAGTGATGATATCTAGGGTTGGTGGCGGTACTGTCAAAGACGAGGGAGAGTGGCCATGTGCAGTTTGCCACAAGGGCGTGGGAAGTAATTCCATCTTGTGCAGTGTGTGTGATAAATGGGTGCATAAGAGATATAGTGGTATCAGAGGTAGACTGCGAGATAATGCTGATTTTATGTGTACGGCGTGCCGGGGTGAGCAGATGGAGATTGTCAGATGTGAAAGGATTGAACTTGCTGGTGAATCTCTTGAGTGTGTGGAAGAGTTTTGTTATTTGGGAGACATGTTGTGTGCTGGAGGTGGGGCTGGAGCTAGCTCTGTGGCTAGGGTGAGAAGTGGTTGGAAGAAGTTCAGGGAGCTCTTGCCTCTCCTGACATTGAGAGGGCTCTCCCTACGTGCTAAGGGGTCTTTGTATGCAGCATGTGTTAGGAGTGTAATGCTGTATGGCAGTGAGACCTGGGCAGTGAAGGAGGAAGACATTCGCCGGCTCAGACTAACAGAAATGACAATGATTAGGTGGATGTGCAGTGCGTACCTGCGTCCAAGGCCTGGAGGGGCTGGGTTTACAATGGAAGAGTTGAGAGGTAGGATGGGACTGGAGTGTATTGGTGTTGTGATGAGGAGAGGTAGATTGAGGTGGTTTGGACATGTGGAGAGGATGGGGGATGATAATTGGGTGAGGAAGGTGAGAAGTGTTAATATTGGGGGTGGGGTTATGAGGGGTAGACCGAGAAAGACATGGGACGAGGTCATTAAGTGTGACCTTAGGGTTAAGGGACTGAACAGGGAGGCTGCAATGGATCGTGCAGCGTGGAGAGCCGCCATTAGGTGACCAAGGCCGACACATGCAAGCATGTTGGAGCCTTTAAAAACGAAACGAAAAACGAAATGAAACGAGTACAACAGAGTAAATTAAAACTGAAAATGGCCTTGGATGTGTTTAACCTCCTGAATGTGGTGTCATCTTGTAAGTGTTTGTCCTACACTCAGATAATTTTATTCAGCTTTATGAGTTTGTACTGTGCTGAAGAAGTTGGTTTTATTCAACACCTATATGTTGGAAACCTAAGTTGAACAAAATTTTCTGATGGTAGGTTGAGTAAAAAAAAAAAAAATCACTTTATTGGAGGGATTAATACAGGAATCCCCCAGTGTAAGTGGAACAGTTTGTTGTGAAGTACAGTGACCCTTTGGGTAACACACAGTTGGATGTAGCGGTTTTCATTATCGCTGGTAGATGTAAGTCTGCATACCTGCTCTTATCGTGCATTTTTGGGATAAAAAACTTTCTTCTTGTGCACCTGAGCTGGTTTCTGCCGACAATGATGGTGCATAATCTGTGGTTTCTTGTGGTTTTTGGGGATTCAGAGATGAGGCCACACTTGAGGAGTTGATTCCAAATGATAGAGACCATTAACCCGCAGATTGCAAGCCACAGCTCAGGCTGTGCTGTCCATGCATCACCGCTAATTACTCCACCCCTACGCAAATTTACGCATGGCGATTGCCCGTGAGGTAGGGGATTCGATCCCCACAATGAGGAAGTGCACCAGGAGATGCGCTGAGACTCATAACCTCAGTGACAGAGCTGTGTTGATGAATAGTAGCTATTTGACATAAATGAGGAATCATGTATACTACATATATATATATATATATATATATATATATATATATATATATATATATATATATATATATATATATATATATATATATATATATATATATATTGCCAGACGCCTCAATTCCGTTTGGGGTGGCCACAAACAAAACGCCTTCACGTCACCCTTTCCCCCCGCCATTTCACTGCCCTGCTCCCAACTCACATCCCCCTCTCTCATATACCTCTCCACCCCATCCCTCCATCTCATCCTCCGCCTCCCTCTCCCTCTTCCCCCCTCCACCCCATTCACATACACTCTCTTCGTCAGTCTTTCACCCTCCATCCTCTCCACATGGCCAAACCACCTCAGTGTGTTCCTCATAACGCTTCCTATCACATCCACATCCACACCACAACGCTCCTTTATATCCTCATTCGTCAGCCTGTCTCTCCATGTTACTCCACAGGCTCCTCTTAAATAACTCATTTCCACTGCTCTCACTCTTGACTTGTGTCTTTCCAACAACGTCCAAGCTTCACTCCATACGTTAGAGTTGGTATCACAATAATGTCATGTAGTAACCTTTACACTTCCATGCTCACTTCCCTGTTTCTTATCGCTGCTTTCAAAGAACCTGCAACCTTTCTTCCCTGCTGTAGCCTTTCAAGCACTTCACCCTCCAAACTTCCATCCTTACTCATCACACTACCCAAGTACTTAAACGTACTCACATTTTCCATTTCCTCACCATCCAACCTCGCTGTACATTCACTGACTTCACCTCTCTCAAATAACCATCACTTTTCTCTTCCTTACATTCACTTTTAGATTCCGTTTTTTACACACTCTCCCAAACTCATCCACCAAGCCTTGCAGCTCCCCTTCGTCTTCACTCAACAACACAGTATCATCTGCAAACAACAGTACAGGGAGTTTCCAAACACTATCCTCTCTCACCAGGGCCACTCCAACATCCACTACCCTACCTTGTACCTCTTTTATAACCCCATCCATGTACAGATTGAACAACCATGGAGACATGACACATCCCTGTTTCAACCCAACCTTCAAAGAGAAAAATTCACTTAGTTCACCATCCACACGCACTGCAGCCTTAGCACCATCATACATACTCTTCACAGCATTCAACAACTTCCCATCTACTCCATATATTCTTAATACTTTCCACAATCCTTGTCTATCCACCCTGTCATATGCTTTCTCCAAATCCATGAAAGCCGCATACAACTTCTTTCACTTCTCTAGAAACTTTTCCACTAAAGATCTAAGAATGAATATCTGATCTACACAACCTCTTCCCTTCCTAAAGCCTCCCTGTTCTTCTCCAACTAATTCCTCTGTTCTTCCTCTAACTCTGTCAAAACGTATCCTACCATACACCTTTCCTATTATACTAAGAAGATATATATATATATATATATATATATATATATATATATATATATATATATATATATATATATATATATATATATATATCCTCATGAGGACATTAATATGTGCAGGAAGGTTCATAACAAATATAATCTATTTAATGTGCACAACCAAACTTTCCTTTGAGGAGCAATGTGATTACTGAAAATATTATTATTATTATTATTATTATTAATTATTATTATTTATTATATCTTGATAGACTGAATACTTGATAAGGAACTCTAGCACAACTTGGGAATTCAGCTTCTCAGCTGAGAGAGAGGACGACTGGCAGCGATGAACGCCACATCTCCTGCTACTGTCTGCGATCCATTGAGGGGGCAAAAAGCAGATCCCAGTCTTTGGCGACCCAGACGAAGATCAGGGAGACCAAGGTTTGGTTCAACTTCAGGGTAGGGTACGGCTTCATCAAGTGCCAGGATCCTTGCTTCAATGTTTTCGTGCACCACCAGGCTGTTGTTGCACCAAACCCATGACATCTCCAGCGCTCCCTTGGGAATGGTGAGACAGTGGAGTTTTGTCTCCTTGGGACTCCCAAGGGTCCTGAGGCACGGGATGTTACTAGGCCGGGAGGCGTGACAATGCAGGGTTCTTCCCATACACAGTGACATCTCATGGCCTGGGGATACTGGGGCAGGGTCCTGAGAGTCCTAGGGAGATAAGCACCATTGTGGAAATGTGCATCACTACAGCGAGGGCTGTTTGTGGGGGTGACAAGGGGGTTTTGCGTGTTCTTCACCCTAAGATCTTTGAGGAGAATGGGCTGCCTTGCCTTGCCATCCCAGAATGCTTTGCCCGCGATGTACATTCTGCCGCTCACCACGGGGAGTGTTGGACCCTGCCACAGCAGCCTGCCACCCCCTGCACAAAACCATGATAGAGACTAAGACTGAATGCTCCCCTCAACCGGAAGACTGCCACACAGTTCACTGACCCGGCTCTGGACACGACCACGATCCAGGCTGCTGTTGACGTCCACCAACTGCTATCAGTGGCTGAGGAGGGGCTGGATCTTCTGCCTCTTTATCCATGGCCAAGGATGCGTCGACCAGCTCCTCGGCTATAGAGGAGGTCGATGAACCCTCCCTTCCTCAGGTGGAGGAAGACAGCCCATTTTGTCCTCCTACTGTGAACTACAAGGATCAGCTAGATGTATCCTCTTATCATCACCTTCTGACACTAGATACGCACAGCCGATTGTATAAGGTGGAGGCAAGACCTATTCCAACCCCTACGATCTCCTATGGGTGGCCGACCTGGGTGAGGGGATTCCACCCTGTTTGATTGCTAAGGGGGAGGAGGTATACATCTAGCCGGTCTGAGAGCTTTTCATTTCATGCTCCCATCCCGCTTGGACCCTTAAATTGGCCATTATGTGCACTGTTGGTGCTTTGTGGCGAATTGCTGATTTACTAATCTTATTTGGCCTAATGCCCCACATAGCGGGTGATGGCCATAAAGCCTTAGGGGAAAAAAAAAAGTTTCTCATGCAGGAAACCCACCAAGCCAGCAAATGGAGGGTTTTATCGTATCTTTGCAGTTCACTGCTCTTTATTACATTGCGTTTCTGCATCCTACCCACTCTAGTAAAAACAGTGACGTGATGGTTTCATTTTCATTATTTCCTATATAACCAATATATGATGATTTTTTTTGTTCTCTGTCTCTGTCTGTCTGTCTGTCTGTCTGTCTCTGTCTCTGTCTGTCTCTGTCTCTGTCTGTCTGTCTGTCTCTGTCTCTGTCTGTCTGTCTGTCTGTCTGTCTCTGTCTGTCTGTCTGTCTTTGTCTCTGTCTCTGTGTGTCTGTCTGTCTGTCTCTCTGTCTCTGTCTCTGTCTCTCTCTCTCTCTCTCTCTCTCTCTCTCTCTCTCTCTCTCCAGCTTGGTCAGAATCTGTGGAATTTTATGTCAGCGACCCCATCATGCATCAATGCCATCAAATTCAGATTAGTCAGGATGCTGGCCATAATTATTAAAAAAGAAAATCTTTGCTAGCAGTACGAGCAGTTCAGTTCCCAGTTGTTGATAATGCAATTGTCAGAGCTGATGTTTGCTTAACATGGCAGATGTGAGCGCTTGCAAAATGAATACATGCCTGTTGTTATAAAATTTCCATTTTAATGTGAGCAAAGCTTCCGGCTCAGTTACCTAGGGTTAAGCTAGAAATTTTAGCACTTTCTTTTTTCCCTCAGAGCCGCACTTTGAGTATACATATCCCTCTGAAATTGCGCGTGTAAGTAGCTGAGGCCAAGGCAATTCGATTTAAGCCGAGTCTAGTGAATCCAAGAAGGTTCGTCTAGTGAAGTACTTTGCGATTCTCTTATTCTGACCTTCAAGACAGACGGCTTTATCTCGTGATGATCATTACTGCGAAATTAAGAGATCATTTTAGGTTATATTCAATTTTACATTACACAACATGAGCACAGACGTGACGAAATCACGGGGCTTAAGTCGTACTGCGAATGTATGTACGTCATCCAGTGTCCTGCATTACATAACAATTACAATTAAATCAGATCACAACAATTCCTGAGAGATTTTGGTGAGTGAAACGAAATGTTTTATGAAGATAGAAAATCTGCCTTTCTCTCCTTATTTGGTTTCCTCTTGTGACGTGTACTGAATGGCTCAAGGAAGCTGGAGAGGTGATGGTGAAGACGGCTGGTAGGGTGGCTGGGAAGGATGGCTGTGATGGTAGCTGGGAAGGTTGCTGTGACGGTAGCTGGGAAAGTGGCTATAAGTTTAGATGGGAAGGTGGCTATAAGCATTACTGGAACGGTGGCTGTGAGGACAGCTGGCTTTGGGGCAAGAGTGGCTGGTGGTCAAATAATGGTGGCAGCGGTGGATGGGGCGGGCAAGTGGTCTGTACAGGTCTGTTGCAGGTCACGAGGGAAGTTTTTTCATCTTATTAGCTCTTTGTATTCGATATTGTATCAGCTGTTTGTCCTGTCGTCACCATCACTCGGCAGCGTTGTTGTGAACACCTTCGTGTGTGGCTTAACAGGTTTCACATAATTTCTCTTGCATGGTGCCTATCCTTGTCAGGATCTTTCCTTCAGCTTTTTTCTGCAGTGCACAACAACTATAGGTAAAATTTATTATTATTATTATCATTATTATTATTATTATTATCATTAACTTATATTATTATGTTGAGGTGAAAGAGGGAGATGGTCCATGTGCTTGAGGGTGCGAAAGTAGATGTATGTGGATTAATTGAAACTAAATGGAGAGGTGAGAGTGTGAGAGAATGGGAGTAGGGATGGGGTATATGTGCAGGAGTAGGTAAGAATGAGAGGGCAAAAGAGGGAGTGTGTATTGTTGTGAGTAAGAGATGGAAGGAGAATATAAGAGGGTATGGATCAGTTGGCTCAAGGATTGTGTGGGTAAGACTTGAACGTTGGACTACAAAATTGGGCGATTGTGTGCATGTATGCACCAACGCAAGATCGTGGAAGCAGAGTGAGAGAAGAGTTCTGGAAAAATGTGGAAATGTGCATGGAAAAGTTTGAAAGGAATGAGAGAGTGTTTTTGATTGGTGATATGAATGGTTAAGTAGGGAATATGAAGGTGGATGCATTGGTTGGTGAGTGAGGTCTACCTGCTGAGATGGATGAGAATGACAGTGTTTTAGTGGACATTTGTGCATGGAGAAGGTTGGTGATAGCCAGTACCCTTTTCAGGCACAAAATGATCCACAGGTATACATGGCGAGTAATGAGAAGGGTGGATGGTGAACTGAATGAAAGGAAGGCAATGATTGATTACGTGTGTGTGGATGAAAGGATGCGAAGATGTGTAATGGATGCAAGAGCATATAGAGGTTGAGGGAGTGGACTTTCTGACCACCACTTGGTGGTGGTCAGAATCAAGGTCCAAGTAAAATGGAGAAATAGAAAAAGGGAAGGACGGGAGAAAGGAGTATATGCAAGGAGAGTGGAAAGGTTACAAGAGGATGAGAAAAAGGCAGAATATAAGAGAGAAGTGGAGGAACGATTGGTTAAATATGAACTGGAGCAGATGGGGGACGTGGAAGGTGTGTGCAAGATATTCACAGAGGAAATATGTGCAGCATGTGAGGTGCTGTATCGGGTGAAGAGAAGACGAAAGGGGATGCAAAGAACAGCAAGGTGGAATGAAGAGGTGAGACAGGCTGTGGCACAAAAGAAAAAAAACATATAATGAATAGATGAGAAATAGGGCGTGGAAGAAGTTGAGAGGAGGAAGAGAGAGTTACATGTAGAAAAGAAGAGAGAGGTGAAAAGATTAGTAAGAGAGCATAAGAAGAAAGTGGATGAGGAATTTGGAAGGAATTTGAGTGTAAAGTGGAGGGAATGTAAGAAAATGTTCTAGAAAGAGGTAAAGAGAGTCATACAGTGTGACAATGAAGTTAGTAGGAGAGTGAAAGATAAAAATGGTAGATTACTAGTTGAGAGTGGAGAAAAAGTGAGCAGATGGAGAAAACACTTTAATGAATTGCTGAACATAGAGAATGAAAGTAATGCGAGTATAAGTGGCTGGGGAGTGGCTGGGAGAAGGAGGGAGGTGAGAAGACAGG
Source organism: Coenobita brevimanus (assembly GCF_032717465.1). Lineage (NCBI taxonomy): Eukaryota > Metazoa > Arthropoda > Malacostraca > Decapoda > Coenobitidae > Coenobita > Coenobita brevimanus. The sequence goes on from NC_136970.1 coordinate 35,802,904, forward strand.
AAGAAGTCAGTAGTACGGAAGTTGTGGAAGCAATGAAGAAAGTCAAAATCGGGAAAGCCCTAGGAATTGATGAAGTGTGTGGTGAAATGCTGAAGCATGGGGGAGAGATATTAGTAGAATGGATATGGAAGATGTGCAGATTGGCCTGGGAGGAAGGTAGAGTCCCGTAGGATTGGAAGTCAGCTATAATTATTTCCTTGTAGAAAGGGAAAGGGGAAAGAGAAGTTTGTAGTAATCATAGGGGCATTTGTCTTCTTAGTGTAATAGGAAAAGTATACGGTATGATACTTATTGACAGAGTTAGAGAAATAACAGAGGAATTAGTTGGAGAAGAGCAGAGAGGCTTTAGGAAGGGAAGAGGTTGTGCAGATCAGATATTCATTCTTAGATCTTTGGTGGAAAAGTTTCAAGAGAAGGGGAAGAAGTTGTATGTGGCCTTCAGGGATTTGGAGACAGCATATGACAGGGTGGATAGACAAGGATTGTGGAAAGTATTAAGAATATATGGAGTAGATGGGAAGTTGTTGAATGCTGCAAAGAGTTTGTACGAGGGTGCTAAGGCTGCAGTGCGTGTGGATAGTGAACTGGGCGAGCTTTTCTATTTGAAGGTTGGGTTGAAACAGGGATGTGTCATGTCTCCATGGTTGTTCAATCTGTATATGGATGGGGTTATAAAAGAGATACAAGGTAGGGCAGTGGATACTGGAATGACCCTAATGAGAGAGAGCAGTGTTTGGAAACTCCTTGTACTGTTGTGTGCAGACGATACTGTGTTGTTAAGTGAAGACGAAGGGGAGATGCAAGGCTTGGCGGGTGAGTTTGGGAGAGTGTGTAAGAAACGGAATTTAAAAGTGAATGTAGGGAAGAGTAAAGTTATGGTCTTCGAGAGAGGTGAAGTCAGTGAATGTAGAGTGAGGTTGGACAATGAGGAAATGGAAAATGTGAGTGCGTTTAAGTACTTGAATAGTGTGATGAGTAGGGATGGAAGTTTGGAGGGTGAAGTGCTTGAAAGGGTACAAGAAAGAAGAAAGGTTGCTTGTTCCTTGAAGGCAGTGATAAGAAACAGGGAAGACACCATGGAAGTGAAAAAGTTATTACGTGACGTGATACCAGCTCTAACGTATGGAAGTGAAGCTTTGATGTTGTTGGAGGGACACAAGTCAAGAGTGAGAGCAGTGGAAATGAGTTATTTGTGAGGAGCCTTTGGAGTCACATGGAGAGACAGACTGATTAATAAGGATGTGAAGGAGCGTTGTGGTGTGGATGTGGATGTGATAGGAGGCGTTAGGAGAAACACATTGAGGTGGTTTGGCCATGTGGAGAGGAATGGAGAGTGAAAGACTGACGAGAAGAATGTATGTGTGTGGGGTAGAGAGGGAGAGAGGGAGGGGAAGGCCAAGGATGAGATGGAGGGATGGAGTGGAGAGGTATATGATAGGGGGGGGGTGAATTGGAGCAGGGCAGTGAAATGGCGGGGGACAGGATGACGTGGAGGCCATTTGTTTGTGGCCACCCCGTATAAGCAATTAAGACGTCTGGAAATAGACAGATAGATAGAAACATGTATTATTATTATTATTATTAATATTATTATCATTATTATTATTATTATTATTATTATTATTATTAATAGTAGTAGTAGTAGTAGTAGTATTTTCATTATTTCTATTTATTATTATTATTGTTATTATTATTATTATTATAATTACAAAATTTCTTAAGTTCCCCGCAATGGATTACATGATAAGATACGTATCTTTTGGACAGCCACAGCTGTGACGATGGCAGACAATTAACTGTAGAGGGGTTCAGTATAAACCAGCGTAAGACGTGACGGGTTGACATGGAAACGGAAGACGGAGCAGCTAAACTTAGTTACCTGCCCCGCTCAGTATCTCCTACATATCACACGCTGTACTTGCTCAGTCTCAGTCAAGCCTGGCCCAGTAGACCCGTCGACCGTAGGTAAGGAGCTGCCCCTATAAGATCATCCCATAGGTTCCCTGAGCCGTTGATGTACCATCGTCTTAGTGTGGTATGTGATTTGCTTGGTCCCATAATGTGAGTTGGGTTATGCTGTGAGTCTTATTCTACATGCAGGGTATGTGTCATCTGTGATTACACACAACCCATATCTCAATAGGTCTTCTTGATGTCTTAATCTAAGCCTTCCTTCGTGAATTTGATCAGCTTTGTTGAAGGATACTTTCGATGGGTGATGTCGGGAGTGGGAGTCCACAATATAATGTTCTGGTAGATGTGTTGTACTGCCTTATGCAGGATATGAATGACGATGTTTCTTTCTTGCTAGAGCTAAGGTGTGTGGAGGTGGCATGGTACTGAAAAGTGTTTGCGTAGTGATTGTTTTTTCTGCCTGTTTGTGCTGTGTGCCATAAAATGACAAGGGTGTTTTACTCTTTTGGTGTAGGCTGCCGAGTAGAACCCTGTGCCTTCCATGTCAAAATATTCTCTTAGATGAAGGACTTTGCTTTTAAAGTGAAAACGACCTGCGGGAGTTGTAATATTCAGGCAGCGATTATACATACATACATATGTATATATATATATATATATATATATATATATATATATATATATATATATATATATATATATGTATGTGTGTCCGACTTTGGACAAACGCTTCAGAGCCTATTTCTCGGGGGCAGTGGCCTGTCCCAAGGCCCAGTAGTCCTCCTACACTTCCACTTTTCACCACTTCGGCGCTAACAGCCACCGTCCATGTTGAATACATGCTAGGGATGTCTCATACAGGCATAGAGTACTGGTATTAGAGGGGGTATTTTTACATGTCGGCGGATCTTCTGGTAGATGAGGAAAGTCTGCTATTATGAAATTCAGATAATTAAACTGTGCCCTGACCCAATCGGGATTCGAACCTGGGGCCATTAGGACTGCAGGCCACCTTTCTAGCGATTCAGCCACCGCCTCCCCCAGTGATGATGATGATGATTAACTTAATAACAGTTTTAGTACGTGTGAATCCCGGCAAATAGAAAGCAATAAATTTTCATGGTGGCCTACTTCGTTCAGAACAAAATGCTTTTAAAATCGGAGCACGGGGCTTGTGTGAAATGGTTGATATAAACTGACAGGAACAAATTGGAAAGTTAGTGAAATAGTTAATTGACATGTCAGGCCAAACATTCAGCGGACGATTCTCAATATCCGAAACTCATTTACCGGTATGAAAATGGTCATGCCAATGTGGAAATACGTCCCTGTCTGTCTGTCTGTCTGTTTCTGTCTCTGTCTCTGTCTGTTTGTCTGTCTGTCTCTGTCTGTCTGTCTGTCTGTCTCTGTCTCTCTCTCTGTCTCTGTCTGTCTGTCTGTCTGTCTGTCTCTCTCTCTCTCTCTCTCTCTCTCTCTCTCTGTCTCTGTCTCTCTCTCTCTCTGTCTTTCTCTCTCTCTCTCTCTCTCTCTCGTGTGTGTGTGGATTCATCACTTTTTTGCATGGTGTTTCTTTTAGTTTCCTTCACCCTTCTGTACAAACGGTTTGAAAGCAGTTATTGCTTTCTTAGAAAGCTCAACAATTCCTCCCGAGCAGTGTTTTGAAGATAGAACATCACAACACTCAGGCTGGTAAAACTAACTCATAACTGAATAAAATAGTATGAGGTCAACAGGAACAGATTGCAATCGTTATCCAAACCCTGAGATGGTGGGAGGTGACAATATTATCTTCCTCAGGCCCCTTTTCCTCACTTTCAGCTGAATAAGATCGTCTAGTGTAAGCTGAAAATGAACACTAGCATTGATCTAAGTGGGAGAAGGTAAATATTATCATCAATTAGGTTTATATCGGATATGACATAATTTATTTCAGTATCATACAAGAGGAAATTAAGATGTAAACTGTAATGTATAAGTGGCTGACAAGGGGATATTAAAAAGTGTCCTGTACCATCGGTGGTAAAGCCAACTTTCTCAAAGTGAATAGTATTTACGAACTCTTGTCTCAGTCTTGGCTTGTCCTATATTTGTATTTCTAGTTTCGTCAGCATCTTTTAATGCTCTTTATTGATTAGCCCCTTCAGCTCGTTGACGTCGTTTATAGTATATTCTTGGTGCTGCTAAACGACTTCTCTTGCTAATAAAGTGATAACGGAGGCTGTATAGAATCTCACTACTACGAATAATCTCGTCAGTTGAGCCAATTGTCTGGTGGCAAGAGGTATAAAACAAAGGTGGCCTGGGTTGAAGAGGCAATACCTTCAGGCATCTTTAACAAATTTTCAGCTAATTGAAATAACCCTCTGTTAGCTAGACTATGAAACTGAAGCTGGCACTACAATCACAGGATTATTGTTGGTTCATTGTTAATCACTACAGGCTGATGACCTTCAGTATTTCATTCTCTCGATCTTCTGAATTTTATTTAGCTTAGATGAGACTTTACGAACTTCTAGGTTATGTACTGTATATATGGATGTGCGTGTGTGTGTGTGTATCTATCTATCTATCTATCTATCTGTATATCTATTTATCTATCTATCTAGAGATACAAACTGTTGCAACAGTCGAGCAAGGCGTTATTCCTAAGGTGGATGGAAAGTTGATGACAGGGAGAGCTGGAGTTCCCTTTTCATCAGCCCTCGGGACTAGCTTCTGACTATCCCCCTGTGGTGAAGTTTTTTCAGTGTTTCAGTAACACAGACAGTAAGCCAGCATGATCTCCAGTACAAGTTCCTCTAACTGTCAGCACTAAACTCCATGCACATTACACACTACACTTCCTCTTCTAAATCTTACTAAAAATGGCATCCTATCACCAAGCCTCGAAGTCCACGGAGGGGGGGGTAATAATAATAATAAAAAAAAAACGACCATCCTCTCCTCTCCACGTGACGACCAAGGGAGATGCCTACAACCACTGGCTGACTTACTTCTTCGTTTGTGCAACATTCTCGGCCTTTCCTCTTACTTTCTCTCCGTTGAGCACCACCTCTCCTCCTCTAACACTCACCTTCTCTTCCACACGGGGACTCAACAGTCTGAGACGACTGATAGCACACCTTTCTCTGTATCTTCCTATTTTTTCTATACTCATTTCAAAGCCAAAGGTGACTGTTGCGTGTATGTATGCAAAAACATATCTTGCTCTCTTGTTCCTGGACTTGAATCATCTGAATTTTCCACTCTCTGGCTTTAGATATCCTGTCTTTCTCTGACTAATATATCTGTGCAGTTTTCTTATAATTCTACTGACTATGAAAAATTCTTCGACTGTCTTACAACTAAGATGGAACACATCCTGTCAATTTCCCTAGCTCTGAAATCTCCATTCTAGGAGAATTTAATATTCACCACCACCTCTGGCTCTCCACCACTTTCACTATCAACGTGGTGAACAAGCCTTCATTTTTTCTATCCCTAATGACCTAGAGCAACTTGTACAGCATCCTACCATTATCCAACATACTTGACCTCTTCCTTAAAACTAATCCTTCTGGATACACTGTTAATCTTTCCCCTCCACTGGGCTCCTCTGATCACAACCTTGTCACCTTAACCTGTCCGATCACTCCAGTAAGGCCTGTGGAGCCTGCCAAGAAGCGACGGTTGTGGCTCTTTCGAGCTGCTCCTTTTTTTTTTTTTTTCTATGCGAGGAAGAAGGAACCAAAGGCCGCGAGCCCGCAATTGTTGTTCTCTCCAAGAGAAAAACAAAATACAAGAGAGAGCCAAATTCAAGATCCGATCATTTAGAGATGCCTGGACACACTGCGTTTCAAAGACTGGAGGTCATAGGAAGTAGGAATTACAGGCAGAGGGAGACCTGTTGCATAAATGAAGGACTGGGAGTAACGGTTAACTCTTGCATTAGAGAGTTGGACAGAAAAGGGATGAGAGTTTGCTGCTGGACGGGTGCTACGAGCCCTTTGTAGAGGTGGAGAATGCACGCAGAAAGTTCAGAGGAGCAGTGACCATTGAAGTAGCGATAGAAAAGAGATAAAGATGCAACAGTCCGATGAAAAGACAGAGGTTGAAAGGAGTCAGTAAGAGGAGGAAAGTTAATGGGACGAAAAGCCTCGGAGACCCTCATGCAGTACATCTCTGGGTTTCCCTCGGATTGCCTCCATGGCCGACAGCCATCTAAGTGTGCCTTGCACATTCCCTCAGGCGTGGAAGCACACATTGCTTTTTCTTATCCTATGACTAAAGCAAAAAAACCTTGGTTTAATATGGCTTGTCATAATGTTGTCCACAACAAGGAGAGGGCCTACAATAGGTACCAGAGCCAACCCACCCTTGAATCTCATTTCATTTGTGTTTCTGCCAGAACTGTGCGAAATCTGCTCTTTGCTCTGCTAAACACAGTTTCATTCGTATTAAATGTTCTGAATTCTCCAACTTGAATTCTTCCTGCTCCTTGCGGCAACTTGCCAAAAACCTTTCTAACAACTTTACCTCATCATCCTTCCCTCCTCTTTTCCTTTCTGATGGCTCTGTAGTTATTTCTTCTACTAATGAGGCAGAACTCTTCACTTAGACTTTCTCCTCCAATTTCTCCCTAGACGATTCCAGTGCTGTTCCTCAATCATTTCTCACGTCTGATTTCCTCATGGACGATATTGCAATATCTTCATTTGATGTATTTTTTGCTATCACTGGCCTCAGTACTAAAAATATATATGAGCTTGCTGGGGTTCCTCCTGTTGTCCTCAAGAACTGTGAATCTGTGTTTACACCCTGCCTAAGTAAACTCTTTTGCCTTTTTGTATCAACTTGTACCTTTCCTTCTTGCTGGAAGTTTGCTCTCAGCTTGTCCCAAAGAAGGGTGACCATTTCCATCCCTCGAACTATCGCCCAATTGCTTTAACGTCTTGTGTTTAAAAAAAAATCGAGTCTATTGTTAACAAAAACTTTTAAAACACCTTTCCTATCACAACCTTCTTTCTGACCGTCAGTATGGGTTCCACCAAGGGCTCTCCACTGGCGATCTTCTCAGCTACCTTTGAGACTCCTGGTCATCCTCCTTTCGGGACTTTGGTAAAGCTTTGTCATTCAACTTGGCATCTCAAAGGCTTTCGATTGAGTCTGGCATAAATCTTTAATTTCCAAAATGGCCTCTTACAGTTTCTATCATTCTATCTGTGCCTTCATCTCAAGCTTCCTTTCTGATCCTTCTGTTGCTACTGTCGTAGACAGTCACCTTTCTTCTCCTAGAGCTATCAGTAGTGGTGTTCCTCAGGGCTCTGTCATATCACCAACTCTCTTCCTTTTATTTGTCAATGATCTAAGCTGTACATCTATCCTTATCCACTCAGATGCTGTTGACTTCACCCTTCACCTTTCCATTCGCTTCCTGCAGCATTCGTGTCAGCAGTTACTTCAACAAACAAGGGATGAGGCTATGGCACACGAAATGTCTGACTTGGCTTATATATCTGACTGGGATAAAAGTAATTTTCTTACTTTTAATGTATCAAGATCTCAGTTCTTACATATATCATTCCAACAGAATCTTCTGCAGGTGTACCCTTTAATATTTAACAGTATCCAAGTCAATCCTTCATCACTTATAAACATATTGGACCTTCATTCTCTCAGGACTTATCTTGGAAAGATCATGCTATTTCTCTTGTAAAATCTGCTTCCAAGAGGTTAGTTGTGCTAAGCCGACTTCGTGCTTTCTTTACCCCCTGTACAGTTGTTGACTTTACACACGGGTTTTATTCGCCCCTGTGTAGAGTGCAACTCTCACTTGTGGGAAGGCTCCCCACATACAGCACTTCTCAAGAAGATGGAGTCAAAGGCTTTTCATTTAATTAATTCTACTCCTCTTACTGGCTTCCTGCAAGCTATGTCTCTTACGGTACTGTTGCATCTTTTTCTCTTTCCTCTTGGTACTTTAATGATCACTGCTTCCCTGAACTGTTTGCTGGCATCCCTTCGCCACTATGGCGGGCGCAGTACACCCGTCTAGCAACAAACTCTCATCCCTTTTCTGTCCAACAGTCTAATGCAAGAGTTAACTGTTGCTCCCAGTCCTTTATTAATGCAACAGGTCAACTCTGGAAGTGTCCCCCTCTCTGTCTGTAATTCCTACTGCCTATGATCTCCACACTTTCAAATGTAGGTGTCTAGGCATCTCAAAATGAACGGATCTTGATTTTCGCTCTCTTATTACCTCGCTTGGACGGAGTCCGACAAGGTAATGTTTTTGGTCAATTTTGTTTGTTTTTTGTATTATTTCTTTGTTAGTTGGGAACTTACGGAAAAATGGCTGAATGAAATTACATTAAAATTTCAGGATATGTTGGGCACTGGTCCCAAAAGAAAGTGATTACATTTTGGATGTAACTGAGTGACCTTGAAAGGTAAAAATGAATGTCACGGTGATAACTTGAAAATGGTAGAAGATAGAGATATTGACTGTTAGGAACACACAGGAACTCGTAATATGGGCTTTCATTTGGCACCAAGACCTTTGACCTTGAACGACCATCAAAGGTCAAACTCAAGGTCACGGATATTCAGGGGGTTATAACTCGAAACTGGTTGAAGATAGAGATATTTATTAATATCAATATATAGGAAATCCCATATGGGTTTTTAATTGGTACCTTGACCTTTGACCGTAAGTGACCCTGAAAGGTCAAACTGAAGGTCACGGATGTTCGTGGGGCTATAGGTCAAAACTCGTCGAAGATAGAGATATTTACTATTACCAAGATATAGGAAGTCTCATATAGGCTCTCATTTGGCAGCATGACCCTTGACCTTGAGTGACCCTGAAAGGTCAAACACAAGATCATGGATTTTCAGAGGGTGTAACTTGAAAACATTTACTCCGTTACCTTATACTTTAATTGTGCACTGACACTAAGTGGCAGAAACGAGTCAGCATTTAACAGCAATAAAATAACCGCTGTTAAGACTAGGTTTGTTGAGTCTGGCAACGTTTATTTTTTGTTTTTTCTCGGAGGGAGCAATTGTGTGGGCTCCTGGCCTTTGGTTCCTTCTTCCCTGTCTTGTAAGACATTTACTTTTCCAGGGAAAAAGATATATATGAAAGAATCAACACTTTTTTTTTCCCCACCCTAGAAAACATAAATTTTAGCTAAGCGAGCATGTATATCGTTTGTCCATGGTTATTGGTCATGATCTGTAACTTGGTGCGATGATAGCGTCATTTTGTATTTTGCTGACGTTAGGGTATCTCATACAGCTTAATCGACCTCCCTCCGTTGTTGCAATTAATAAAATAATGTATTTAGGCCCGAAAGTTTCAGCAGTTTCTTTCTTAGTAAACTCTTCCGCCTTCTTACTGAATCGTTACCGTCGTTCAGCTTTGCACGAAGAACTACGAAGGTGAGGTGGAGAGATGCATGACAGCGGAAAGGTGTGATTTGGAAGAGGGATGGGAGACATTAGGTAAGAAGGGGGATGAAAAATAAGGAATGGATAGATATTTAGAAGACCGAAGGCACGATACTGGATTGAGAGAGAGAGAGAGAGAGAGAGATGAAATTACAGAAAACTACTAACAACCCACTTGTCAGTCACCTCAGGGCCAACCTTATCTATGGTTTGGCCTGGATTTCTTAGATATATAATGTATTTACTTAAGACTGACTTTGCTTTATATGTGCCACTTTTGTTTTAACTAATAATACTTGTAATGTGGCTAGTATATTTTGCATACTATGACAGACGTAGGCGATTCTCTCTCACTCTCTCTCTCTCTCTGGAGAAGATATGAAGATGGAAATGTAGTTCGACAGCCGATTCTTTTACCCGTCAGGGTGAGAAATGATGATGAGAAAGTTGAAGTGGCGAGAAGAGGTGGAGGAGGGAAGGAGGAAAGAAGGTCAGACAGAGGAAGAGTAGAAGGAAAGGAAGGGTTTAGAAGAGGAGAGGCGAAAGGAAGAGAGGAACGTGAAATAGAGAGAACAGAATGAAATAATCGAGTGATGTGGTAGGGAGAGAATTGGAAAAATGTGTGCTAGAGTGGAGAGAGACGAAACGTAAGAGGAATAGGAAGGAAAGTGTGGTGGGGCAGAGAAAGATTAAGCAGAGGAATGTGAAATGGACAAGTGAGGGGAGCGGAAGAATGTGAGGAGGAAAGGTGAGAGACATGAATGAAATAGAAGCAGAAAGAGCAATGCGAGATAATAAAGAGAGGGAAGTGGAGAGGAATGTGAGACTGAGAGGTGAGAAAAAACGATGGCTGTGAGGACGAGGGATAATAAAATATGTCAGGTGAGTACATAAAAAAAAGAAAAGGTGAAAGAGAGAGAGAGAGAGAGAGAGAGAGAGAGAGAGAGAGAGAGAGAGAGATAGATTAACCTGATACACCCACATCGTTTCACCATCCAAGTCACCTCCTCAGACATGCATTCTGCAATTCTTACATCCTAAAACCCCTATCCCCTTTCTCTCTCTCTCTCACACACACACACACACACACACACACACACACACACACACACATCACTGTTCCTGTCAACCGTTCCATGTCCGTCGTCAACCAGTCACTCTCTCCTCACCGTCCTGACCCTGCCTTGACACCATCACAGGTTCTGATGCAGCCAAAAGGACGTGTTTTTACCATGACTATTTCTGCTTCGGTGGAAACAAATATGACTGGTGCAAGAATCGAACCCAAGTCCTTCCAGTGGCAAGCTGGACGTGCGAATCAATGCACTACCCACTTACTGGACACACACACACACACACACACACACACACACACACACACACACACACACACACACACACACAAATGATTATGATGATGACGGTGATGATGATGATAATGATAATAATAATAATAATAATAATAATAATAATAATAATAATAATCCATCCATCCATCCATCATCTAATCCTGTGTTGCCCCATGAGGAGCGCAGGAACCCGGAGTTAGGCAAGTTGGTCCTGACATTTAAGATGAGAGTGATCAGCCTCACTCATCCCTGAGTGTCATTACGCGAGCAATAAACCCCAACCACCCCTTCGATATAAACCTGCACCAGCTGAATCAGATAGGAGCGCTTTACTTACCCACTAAACTACCAGGAGCCATATTTTGGTTATATGGTTACCACTGTCTGACTCTCTTCTTCATTTCTGCAACATTCGCGGCCTTTCCTCTAACTTTCGCTCTGTTGAGCACCACCTCTCCTCCTCTAAGCCTCACCTTCTTTTTCTAACTGAGACTCAGCTGTCTGAGGCGACTGACAGCAAACCCTTTTCTGTATCCTCCTACTGCCTGTATACTCATTTCAAAGCCAAAGGTGGCGGTTGTGTATACAGTATATACGCAATGACTTATCTTGCTCTCATGTTCCTGAACTCGATTCTTTTGAATTTTCTACACTCTGGCTTCGGCTTTCCTGTCATTCTCTGACTAAATATATCTGCGCTGTTTCCTTATCCCCTAATTCTACTGACTATCAAAAATTCTTCGACTATCTTACTTCTACGATGGAACACATTCTATCCATTTCTCCTTTCTCTGAAATCTCCATTTTAGGAGATTTCAATGTTCACCACCACCTTTGGCTCTCCTATCCTTTCACTGATCCACCTGGTGAACAAGCCTACATCTTTTCTATCCTTAATGACCTAGAGCAGCTTGTACAGCACCCTACCCGTATCCCAGACCGCCTTGGAGAGAGCTCCAGCATACTTGATCTCTTCCTTACAACTAATCCTTCTGCTTACACTGTTAATCTTTTCTCTCCGTTGGGCTCCTCCGATCACAACCTTATCACCTTAACCTGTCCTATCACTCTGGTACGGCCTGTGAACCCTCCAGGGAAACGTCGCCTGTGGCATTTTGGAGCCGCGGATTGGGAGGCCCTCAGGCAGTACTTCTTTGATTTTCCCTGGAATGATTATTGCTTCCATGGCTGGGAGCCATATGAGTGTGCCTTGCGGATTACGAAGGTTATTCTCTCGGGCATGGAAGCATGCATTCCTTTCTCACATCCTTTGACTAACGCAAGAAAGCCTTGTTTAATCACGCTTGTTCTAATGCTGTCCGCAACAAGGATAGGGCCTACAAAAGGTACCGGAGCCAACCCACCCCTGAATCACATCATCTTTACGTTTCTGCCCGGAATCATGCTAAGTCTGTTCTTCGCTCTGCTAAGAATAATTTCATCTGTACTAAATGCTCTCAATTCTCCAACTCGAATTCTTCGTGCTCCTTCTAGCACCTTGCCAAAAACCTTTCTAACAACTTTACCTCATCATCCTTCCCTCCTCTTTTCTATTCTGATGGTTCTGTAGCTATTTCGTCTACTGATAAGGCAGATCTCTTCGTACACTTACTTTCTCCTCCATTTCCACCTTAGACGATTCCAGTGCTGTTCCTCTATCACTTTCCGCCTCTGACTTCCTCATGGCTGACATTAAAATGTCTTCAGCTGATGTATTTTCTGCCATCACTAGCCTCAATACTAACAAGGCATATGGGCCTGTTGGAGTCCCTCCTGTTGTACTCAAGAACTGTGCTTCTGTGCTTACACCCTGCCTAGGCAAACTCTTTTGCCTTTGTCTGTTAACTTGTACCTTTCCTTCTTGGTGGAAGTTTGCTCTCATTCAGCCAGTCTCAAAGAAGGGTGACCACTCCCAACCCTCCAACTATCGTCCAGTTGCTTTAACGTCCTGTATTTCAAAAGTTTTCGAGTCAATTCTCAATAGAAAAATTTTAAGGCATCTTTCCTATCACAACCTTCTTTCTGATCGTCAGTACGGGTTCTGTCAGGGACGCTGCACTGGCGATCTTCTCACCTACCTTTCAGATCCTGGTCATCCTCCTTTCGGGACTTTGGCGAAAGCTTTGCCATTGCACTTGACATCACAAAGGCTTTTGATCGAGTCTGGCATAAATCTTTAATTTCCAAACTGCCATCTTATGGCTTCTATCCTTGTAGCTGTGCCTTCGTTGCTAGCTTCCTTCTGGTCGTTCTATAGCCGGTGTTGTAGACGGCCATCGTTCTTCTCCTAGATCTATCAACAGTGGTGTTCCTCAGGGCTCTGACTTATCACTAACTCTCTTCCTTTTATTCATCAATGACCTTCTAAGCTGTACATCTAACCCTATCCACTCATATGCTGATGACTCCACCCTTCACCTTTCCATTCGGTTCCTGCAATGCCCACCTCAGCAGTTACTTCAACACACAAGGGATGAGGCTATGGCACACCTAATGTCTGACTTGGCTCATATCTCTGACTGGGGTAAAAATAATCTTGTTGTTTTTAATGCATCTAAGACTCAGTTCTTACACCTATTAACCCATGAAAATCTTCCACAGGTATACCCACTTATGTTTAATAATATTCAACTTAATCCTGCATCATCCTTGAACATGGTTGGGGTTTCATTCACTCGGGACTTATCTTGGAAATATCATATTACATCTCTTGTCAAATCTGCTTCCAAGAGAATGGGTGTGCTAAGCCGACTCTGTTCTTTCTTTATCCCTGCACAATTGTTGACTCTATACAGGGGTTTTATCTACCCCTGTGTGGAGTACAACTCTCATGTGTGGGGAGGCTCCCCACATACAGCTCTTCTCAACAGGGTGGAGTCAAAGGCTTTTCGTCTCATTAACTCTCCTCCTCTTACTGGCTCCCTTCAAACACTGTCTCTTCGCCGCACTGTTGCATCTTTATCTCTTTTCTATCGCTACTTCAATGGTCACTGCTCCTCTGAATTGTCTGCATGCATTCCTCCACCTCTACGACGGGTGTGTAACACCCGTCTGGCAGCAAACTCTCATCCTTTTTCTGTCCAACTCTCTAATGCAAGAGTTAACCGTTACTCCCAGTCCTTCATTTATGCAACAGGTCAAATCTGGAACTGTCTCCCTCTGTCTGTATTTCCTGCTGCCTATGATCTCCAG
>NC_136970.1:35819289-36014289 GCF_032717465.1 Coenobita brevimanus
AAAGTAAGATATGCTGGAATGACATGACTGAAACGAGACGGGAGGACGATGGGCATGAAAAACGAGAGTAGGAAAAATGGAGAAGACTCTCAAAGTCAGTTTGGATATAAGCGACATGTGATGCACAAAGGGAGTTGAGGCGGGACGAGGGAGGTGGGTGAAATGAGGATGATTGTAAAATGCGGCATCTGATATACTAATACTAGAAGGATCATTCGATTTATTCTTATCTAAAGAAACTGATTCCTGTCAATAGCTGAAATTTATTACTTGAGAGGTTCCAACCATGAGGTGGCTAATGATACGGTATATATTAGCTGTGTAAAGCTCCCATATTAGCTCTCGACTGAATAAAATCATCTTGTGCTACTTGGTGTAGAATAATAAAAGATGTTCCAGCCATGAGAGAGTTAAATTATTCACTATAAAAACTGTTACTTAAGCTGATTAGAATCGTTTGGATGCAGCCGCAATAAAATAAGCACTATGTTAGCTTCCTAACCATCGTTTTAAAGGATCTAACTCCCTAACTAAAGAGAGGCACTTCTTAGGTGAAGAAAATCATGTGGAGGTACCGTAAATAAAATAACTAAATGTCACCTGAAGGAAAGATTTTGTCGAGGTTTCTAAACATATCGCCGTGGACCTCCATTTTTATGGTTTGTTAAATTTCTTACATCCTGGCTTGAACCTATTTAATAACTATTACATTAAATCAGACCAATAGGCTGGTATCAGTGTGTTCATATGGAACTATACTCTGTTCACTTTAGCCAGGCCTGCTATTACCATTACTCAACTTTGAATGAGGGAACTGTCAAATTATATTAGCACTAATATATGGTGCTAGTTAAGATGTGAAATGGAAAGCATCGAAGGCTGTGGTATTGTCCTGTTACACGACTGAACTACGGGAAAAACCTAGAAATAGATGAAAATCTTCGCCAAGTTAAAGTGGGCGAGCTATGGTGTTGAATGTTGTTGGTGGTTGTATGATGACGAGGCAGTGATTGGCGTCTCTCTCTCTCTCTCTCTCTCTCTCTCTCTCTCTTTCTCTCCCAATATTCCATCATGTGCCCACGGTGAAATACTACTATCACCCACTGTTCACTGCCCTTAACCTGGTCATGGTGAGATGCCACATATGATGAAAAAAACTTTCAGACGGATGTTGGACTGGTCCATTTTCATAGAAACGTGACAGAAAGTGACGTAGGCCTACATTAAGACTGTTGCCTGAATCACAGGCAAAATATTGTGTTGTTGTCATCGTCGTCGTCGCCGTCACTGTATCATTGGTGTTATTGTTGTTGTCGTCGTTGTCGCTGTGGTTGCTGTTGCTACATAACCCCAGTTTGTCTGGCCGATGAGACCCCTCGACCACTGGTATGCAACTGCTTCCGTGGGGTACTCCTTTGGGTACACTGCAGTACATACACCGTTTATAGACGGCGCGTTGCCAGGTCGAACCAGGGTCCTTCCCATGTGACATGTAGGGAAATAGGGGATGGCGTGACTCCTGGGTGGACGCCGCTGTGGCAGCATTCAAGGGTCACGGCGCCACCACTTGTAGGCAGCTCTTCATCGCCAGACAAAAATGTAACTTGATAAAGCGTGTGCTGAGACTGACAGGGAAATGAAGGAATTGAGAGGCAAACACATTTGTGCCGGAAAGTTCAATGGATTCCCAGGAGGTGATGATATGCATTAAAATACTATCATCTTGTTCCAGCTGAGTGGTCTTGTCTAAAGGAATTACCAGTATGAATGGAGTAAATGAACGACTGGGAAATGTATATTTAAGAGGCCATTGGATTAAAATCATTGCTAGATAGATAGATATGTAGACAGAGACATATTTATATTTAGGTAGATAGATAGGTAAATGGACCGATAAAGAGGGTTGACAGACAGACTGACAAAATGACAGACAGACAGACATAATAACTGACAGATAAATTGATAGAGAGAGAGAGATAAACTCACAGACAAACAGGATTATTGGATGATTGTTTGACGAGCAGATTAATGATATATAAATAGAAACACTAGTGCTGACGTGATATCAGCTACACAAAGTGTCAGTGTTGTTCCACATTTCAACTAAATTGTCAAAAGCTTTAATGCCTCCATTGAATGTAGGTCTCCCTGCATTCTAATTATCTGCATGCAAAGCTTCGTGATAATTTGCGGCAGCATGGCGCTTTACTTCAAAATAATAGAACAGCATAATTGTTTACCACAATGACCACCACAGTAACACTACCCGCGTTGGTATATGGATGATAACAGCTCACGTAACCCCTTCAGCCCGATCGCGTGTTCTGTTTTGTTCATGTTACATGGAGATTATTTTATTTTCAGCCTGGGAAGGTTATATTTGTACTGAGTAAATTTATGAAAATAGCGTCTTTATGAGTAAAAAGAAATCCATAAGCTGAACGAAATCATATAGAACCACACTGGTAAAAAAAAAAATAAAGTGATATGACAGAGAAGTTTAAGCATCTGGATAGCAAACAATTTTTTCAATGTTAAGATGTTTATGGCCAGATCATTATATTCCTTACGTGGAGCAGCAGCCAGTCCTTTAGAACGCCTCTGGGCCAGCGGGAGGTAGGATGGCCCAAGACTAGGCTACCGTAATCCACATAATTTAAGTTGCAGATGAGAGAGAGAGAGAGAGAGAGAGAGAGAGAGAGAGAGAGAGAGAGAGAGAGAGAGAGAGAGTAAAAAAGAAAAAAAAAGCAGAAGTGGGAAAGAAAGAGGACAATGTTATGTAGACGTCAGAGATGAAGCGAAATGGGAAATGATAAGATGAAGAGAAGGTGAGGCGAAGAGATGAGAGTGTAAAATGGTAAAAGAAGAAGAGCATTACAGTGTAGGTAGAGAGATGACAGGTACACGTGAGAAATATGAGAGAAAAGGAGGAAGGTGAGGTGAAGAGATGTATTTCGAAAGGAAAGGAGTTGAGAAGGTAAGGCGAGTGGAGATGGGAAGTAAAAATGAAGACAGACGATCGGGAGGGAGACGTGTGTGAGGAGGTCTGGCGTGAAAGTGATTTAGTGGAGAGAGAGAGAGAGAGAGAGAGAGAGAGAGAGAATACCCTTAAACCTCCTGATACGTCCATATCCTTTTACTGTCCTACTCACCTCCTTGGACATACACTCAGCACTTCTGACATTCTCCCCCTCTCCTCTCTGTCTATCTGTCTGTCTGTCTGTCTGTCTTACACACACACACACACACACACACACACACACACACACACACAGCTTATGATGATGATGATGATGATGGTAATAATAATAATAATAATAATAATAATAATAATGATATGATGATGATCATGATGATGATGACCATAATGATGATTATTATTGTTATTACTAATATAATCATAATAATAATAACCTGAACACCGTAAAAATCCCAGTGGACGGTCTTGGAAAAGGAAAACTTCCCACAGGCACTGTATACAGGAAGCCGAGCTAATGAGACCTTGAGGTCAAGGTCACTGAATTGTGCATGTCACGTTAGGTCCTAGCAGTCTATAAGTTAACTATGTTTGGAGACTCAAAGTTTAATCCTATATAGAATATTAGGTGGCATCCAGAATATGCTATGATAGGTCAGTTGTTTCACCAATCCAGGCACTATATGTTTCACAAATATAAGTATTGGCATCACTATAAAAAAAGGTAAGCTACTCATCATTTACGGGCAGGGTGAAGGAGAGTGGAAACCCCAGTATAACAAACCAGACTCCTGCCTGTAGGCCTAACGGATCATAATGGGCCCCAATGTTTTACAAACAATATATCTATGTTCTATAGACACAATCACTTCACATTATAGTAATAAACACTGTACAATCACAATATTTCAATAATGGCTTCTGCCTTGGGTGGGAGGGGGGAAAATGGCGGGTTTAAAGGGACAACTGACAGCCACGCAACCCTCCAGCCCAGCTGCTCGTGAGATACTGAGGGTTTCCTGCTATGCATTGTCTCATCAGAGCAGTCACAGTGTTGCTAATGCCTTACCTCAGGAGATAGACGTGTCCACTAGAACACACCAAAATTTCACGCAAATCGCCCAAATACTTATTTTTTGGAGAATATTTTTGTGCTTAGGCCCACGATTCGCATGACTGAGCTTTTTCCTACCAAACCACACGTCACGCGATTCGCGTGACTGTGCCTGAGAGGGTAAATATAATAACTATATGGTACCTGAGGGAAAGAGATTCTCGAGGTTGTTTCTGAACATATCGCTGCGGACCTCCATTTTAATGGTTTGTAAAATTTTTAATATCCTGGTTTGAACTTATGTAATCATTGTTGCATTATATCAGAACAGTAGGCTGGTGTCAGTGTGTTCATGTGGACCTATACTCTGTCCATTTCAGCCAGGCCTGCTAATACCATTATTCAGCTCTGAATGGGAGCTGTAAAAATATAATAGCATTAGTATTTAGTGCTAGTTAAGAAGAAGTGTAAGGGAAAGGATCAAAGGCTGTAATATTGTCTTGTTACACGACTTAGGTAAGGGAAAAAGGTTACAAACAGATGAAAATCTCCATCAAGTTAAGGTGGACGACCTATGGTGTTGCATGTCGTTGGTGGTTGTACAGTATAACGAAGCAGTAATTGGCATCTCTCTCTCTCTCTCTCTCTTTCTCTCTCTCTCTCTCTCTCTCAATATTCCATCATGTGCCAGGGTGAAATATTGCTTTCGTCCATTGTCCACGATGCCACATATGGTAAAACTTTCTGAAGGATATTGGACTGGTGCATGTTCACAGAAACGTGACAGAAAGTGATGTATAATAAGACTGTCACTTGAATTATCGGCAAAATATTGTGTTGTTGTCATCGTCGTCATCACCGCCATTGTTTCTTCTGCATTCTTATTGTTGTTACTGTCGTTGTCACTGTGTTTGCTGTTGCTGCATAACCCTAGTTTGTCTGGCCAATGAAACCCCTTGACCACAGGTAAGCAATTGTTTCCATGGGGCTGTTGTACAGGTACATTACAGTACATACACCATAGAGGGATCAGGCGCCCCGTTTGTTAGATGGCATGTCCCCAGGTCGAACCAGGGTCCTTCTCACGGGTGATGTGGGGAAATATGGAATCGTGTGACTCCCGGTGGAAGCCGCAGTGGCTGCATTCAAGGGTCACAGCACCACAACGTGTGGACATCTATTCAGCGCAATACAAAAATGTAAATTGATAATGCGTGTGCTGAGATAGAGAGAGAAATGAAGGAACAGGGAGGCAAACACATCTTTGACGGAAAGTGTAATGGATTCCAAGGAAGTGAAGATATGGATCAAAACACTATCATCTTGTTCCAGCTGAGTGGTCATGCCTAAAGGAATTGCCAGAATGAATGGAGTAATGAACGACTGGGAAATGTATATTTAAAAGGTTATAAGATTAAAGGCATTACCAGATGGAAAGATAGATAGTTAGATACGTAGGCAGACAGATTTCTAAGTGGGTAGATAGATAGGTAAATGGACAGATAAAGAGGTTTGACAGACAGACAGACAAACAGGCAGACAGACAGATTTATAAATAGATAAACTCACAGACAAACAGATTGAATGATTTCAATATATTACCACTATGCCGGGAAGCGAACCCAGGACTCTCAGGTGAGAGTCT
Source organism: Coenobita brevimanus (assembly GCF_032717465.1). Taxonomy (NCBI): domain Eukaryota; kingdom Metazoa; phylum Arthropoda; class Malacostraca; order Decapoda; family Coenobitidae; genus Coenobita; species Coenobita brevimanus. Next base: position 35,824,966 of record NC_136970.1, read on the forward strand.
GGCAGCATACCACTACACCACGCCTACGTAAAAGTTATCTTACATTTTCACAATTTGTCCAAGTGCCAGGGGGTTGTCTCATCCTCTTCAGGCCCACAGTGGGGTCGGAGGGACATTGGTCACAAGATTGTGACTATGTGAGCTAACTTTTACCTTGTCCCGGCGTAGTGGACTGCTCCCTGGCTCTCACCTGAGAGTCTCGGGTTCGATTCCAGGCGTAGTGGTAATATACTGAATTATTTTTCCTTTCTAAAGTACAGGTTTTCTATCTCCACTGTGTGATTGACTAGTAGATTAGTGATAGATAATAGAAACTGTAGTGTTGACATGTCAGCTACACAAAGTGTCAGTGTGGTTCCACATTTCAACTAAATTGTCAAAAGTTTTGTCTTCCTTTGAATGTAGGTGTGTCTTCATTTTAATTATTTCCGTGCGAAGCTTTGTGACAATTTGCGTGCAAGTCGGCGGCAAGATGGCACTTTACTTCAAATACAACAGCATAATTATTTACCACAATGACCACCACAGTAACAGTGCCCGCGTTGGCATATGGATGATAACAGCTCACTTAACCCCTTCATCCCGATCACGTGTTTCATCTATTTCTTTTTGATACATGGAGATTATTTCATTTTCATCCTGGGAAGGATAGTTTTGTAGTGAAAAATGAAAATCGTGTCTTCCTCTTAGTAAAAAAAAAAAAAAAAAAAAAATCCTAAAGCTGAATAAAAACATATAGACCCACATTGGTTAAAAAAAAAAAAAAAAAAAGTCACGATAAAGTTTAAGCATCTGGATAGCAAATTTTTTTTTCAACGTTAAGATGTTTGTGGTCATATCATTATATTCCTTACGTGGAGCAGCAGCCAGTCCTTTAGAACGCCTCTGGGCCAGCGGGAGGTAGCATGGCCCAAGACTAGCCTACCGTAATCCACATAATTTAAGTTGCAGATGAGATAGATAGATAGATAGAGAGAGAGAGAGAGAGAGTAAAAAAAAAAAAAAAAAAAAACAGACGTGGAAAAGAAAGAGGACAATGTTATGTAGACGTCAGAGATGAAGCGAAATAGGAAATGATAAGGTGAAGAGAAGGTGAGGCGGAGAGATGAGAGTGTAAAATGGTTAAAGAAGAAGAGCATTAGGTAGAGAGATGACAGGTACAAGTGAGAAATATGAGAGAAAAGGAGGAAGGTGAGGTGAAGAGATGCATTTCGAAAGGAAAGAAGGTGAGAAGGGAAGACGAGTGGAGATGGGAAGTAAAAATGAAGAGAGACGATCGTGAGGGAGACGTGTGGGAGGAGGTCTGGCGTGAAAGTGATTTAGTGGAGAGAGAGAGAGAGAGAGAGAGAGAGAGAGAGAGAGAGAGAGAGAGAATACCTTTAAACCTCCTGATACATCCATATCCTTTTACTGTCCTACCCACCTCCTTAGACATCCATTTTATACTTCTAATATCCCCCCTCGCCCCCCCCCTCTCTCTCTCCCTCTCTCTCATCACCGTTCTTGTCAACCGTTCCATGTCCGTCGTCAACCAGTCACTCTCTCCTCACCGTCCTGACCCTGCCTTGACACCATCACAGGTTCTGATGCAGCCAAAAGGACGTGTTTTTACCATGACTATTTCTGCTTCGGTGGAAACAAATATGACTGGTGCAAGAATCGAACCCAAGTCCTTCTAGTGGCAAGCTGGACGTGCGAATCAATGCACTACCTACTTACTGGACACACACACACACACACACAATAATAAAGTAGATGTGCAGTTTCTTCCTGTGCATTCAGAGAACACATGGAAGCTGCATAGCCAATCCTGAGATATGTATAGCCATGTCTTTGAAATCCATGTTCTTAGTTTCTATCTCTGATCGTTTTTGTTTTTGGAATAGGGGGCCTGACCCCTCAAGAACCCTGGTAGGATCGTGCTTCCGAAATCTTGCATTCCAGATACAGTCCACTGTACATCTAGTAAGATATCAAAGCTCTCTCTGTAATCCTTTCACAAATTACAAATTTTAAATTTCCTGAAGAGGTTGACTCCCCTAAAATTCATGGTTGGAAAAATGTATATAATGGAAGACCTTCCACGTAACAACAACAAAAAATCTGGTAAATGTAATTCAAATATGTCCTTTATTTCTGATCATTGTTATTTATTTGATATCGCATTACAGGTGTGTGTCCATTGCACAACATGTACTGAGATGCAAAAGCCAAATCTGCCCTCCTTTCATTACTTGTGATAAATTTTTATTTTGTGAGTCGGCTGACCCTTGTAAATAAGAGTTGGAAATTGTATATAGTGGAAGACCTGAGAAACCAAACAAACTCCCCTGGGATATTTTATTGAAATCTATCTCCTATTCTTTATTTATTTACCTATGTTTTGGGTTGGGGCTTCCCACTGAAGAATCATGGGGAAGGGAGTCATGCTTCCTGCATATCAATGTGCTGCTGCTTCTTGTGTATTCAGAGAAAACAGGAAAACTACATACCTAATCCTGCAATGTGATTGCTGATATCGTTAAAATCGATTTGCTCACTTTCCTCTAATTCTGATCGTGTTTATTTTTGGGAGGGGGCAGACCCCTCCAAGAATCATCAAGTGTTCTTGATTTCAAAATCTTGCGTTATGGATGAGAGTCCATTGCACAACATGTTCTAAGACAGCACTGTCATATCTGCCCTCCTTCCCCTATTTTATTTCCTTTATAAGTTTTAGAGATGGGCTGAACCCCGTACAAATCATGTATATACTAAAACATCGTCAAGTAACCAGCCGAACTGACCTGATTATTTTTCGTTGAAATCCATCTTCTCACCTTTCCTTTCATATGATTATTTTTATTCAAGGTAAGGGAGCTGACCGCCAAAGCGTCATTTGGGGGCTTACTCTCTCTAAATATGGCATTACAGATGAGAATCAATTGTGCACCATTTACTACGATATCAAGGCCATACGTGCCTTCCTTTCATTATTTGAGATTTTTTTTTTTTATTTACCTAAGAGGGCTAACCCCCCCACCCACCCTTAGAATTATGGTTGGAAACCGACGAACTCACCTGTGAAGTATTATTCAAATCCATCAAATAGCCTGGGAGGAATTAAAGAACACACACACACACACACACACACACACACACACACACACACAGATAGTAGCGCAATGGTATACTGTAGAGCATTTTGCTGAAAAAGATACCATCCTGCTTCGCTGGATTGATGATAATAATAACTAGAAAGAGCTCAGAGAGCGCATGCCTCCACCAATGCCATTGCCATTAGAAAGCATCCGGATCCGGATTGGTGGATATAGAACCCGGATCCAGATTCGGATCCACCCCCCAAATTGATCAATTCTTTCTTGGTCCATGGCCCATCTTTTCACAAAATTTCATTGAAATTCATTGAGAAGTTTTGAAATATTGTGGGGATACTCCGGATCCGAATCGGATCCGCCCGAAAATGTATTAATTTCTTCCTTGGCCTATGGCCCACCCGTCCACAAAAGTTAATCAAAATCCGTTCATAACTTTTTGAGTAATCCCGGATCCGGGTCCGTGGATATAGGATCCAGACCAGGATCCACTCCTGAATTTAATCAATTCTTTATTGGTCCATGGCACACCTTTCCACAAAATTTCATTGATATTCATTAAGAACTTTTGGAGATATTGTGTGGGACACTCTGGGTCCGGATCCGGCCAAGAATCCGAAACAAAATTTAATAATTTTTCCTTGGCTCATGGCCCACTCTTCCACAAAATTTCATCAAAATCCATTCATGACTTTCTGAGTAATCCTACAAACAAGCAGACAAACAAACATACAAATGCAGAATAAAACGTAACCTCCTTGACGGAGGTAATAACAATAGTAGTAGTAGTAGTACTACTACTACTACAAATAATAACAAGCCTTTATCAAAGATGTACAGTATCTCCACCATGTGGTAAAGAATATATTGATATGCATTAATCCACTGCGTGCCGGCTATTTTTAGCCCTATGGGTCACCCCAGTGCCGGCCATTTCTTGACCTTTTTTTGAGGGGCTAAAATGATAGATTTTGATGTGGAAACAATGAATTTCGCTGTTATAATGCTGAACGAGGCTCGGAAATGGGATTTATTCAGTCTGACACACTCGTATACAGGTATAGCCGCTTTCTCATGCTCACTACGTACGCGAGAGAAAGCCGTTTTCTATGTAGGGTATACTCAGGTATTTATGCTGGGAAGGTATGGCAATGTTCAGTACACTTTTCTGATTACTTATTACTTCAGCATCTATCACAAATTGTGTGTCTTTCTCACTGTGAATGCATTATCTTACACTTACTTGAAGATAGGTACAACCTGACTTCATTACGTACAGTCCTGGCACTTATAAGAAGGTATTTACAACTTGACTTCACTATAGAGTCCTTACACTTACAAGAAAATATTTACAACTTACACTTACATGAAAATATTTACAAAATGCCTTCACTATGTACAGCATTGGGTGAGGCTCACAGGCAGAGTGAAGTAGAGCAAGCGTGAAGGGGGGAGTGAGTGAGTGTATGGCTCTGACAGCCCGAGGGATGGTAGAGGAGCAGTTACCTTACATGCCTGCCAATTTTTACCCTCGAATCTTGAAAAATGAGGTCACTGCGAAGTTTTTTATTTTAGACTGTTTTAAAACGGCAATGGCACTGAGTGCACAATTACGTCAGACCGTTTTAAAACGGCACTGGCACGGAGCATGTTAATAAGTATGGCAATTTCTTATGTAGCAACATAAACTAGAACTCATACACAAATGGTAGGGTAATAATGATAATAATAATAATAATAATAGTAATAATAATGATGATGATGATAGTATTAGTAATAATATTAATAATAATAAACTTTTAGGGACTGGTCCTCCAAGTTTCATCTTCAGATTACTTGTGCAGGTCGGATTGAAATCTCCAGTAGAAAAAACCAAGACAGATATTTCCTTATATGTCCATAGCTCATAAAGTACAGACAATATGACAATTTTACATACATGGGCATCAGCTATGACACATACTCTATCTTTCTGTGTGATATGAAACCAATCCATCAGGTACTTTCCGAGATACAGGCCCAGACAAAAAGATGGAGGGATAGCTTTTTCCTCATATGGTCATAGTTCGTAAAGTGCAGACAATATGGCAATTTTACGTATACAGACATCAACTATGACAAATACTCCATCTTTCTTTGTGGCATGAAGCCAGTCCACCTGGTAGTTTCTGAGATACCAGCTGGGACGGAAAGATGGCGATGATTAACACAAGACGGATTTTTCATTATATGGTCACAGTTTGTAAAGTTCAGACAATATGGCAATTTTACATATACGGACTTCAACTTCGATGTATACTCTATCTTTTTGTGTGATATGAAGCAAATCCACCTAGTAGATTCCAAGATACAGGCCCGGATGGAAAGACGAACATGTAGATAACACAAGGCAGATTTTTCCTTATATGATCATAGCTTGCCAAGTACAGACAATATAGCAATTTAACATGGACCGCTATCAACTACGACACATACTCTTTCTGTGTGATATGAAGCCAATCCACCTAGTAGTTTCCCAGAAACAGGCATGGACAGAAAGAAGGAAAGACGGACTGACAGAGACGATTCCTATATCCCTACCACATGGAATAATAGTGGTGATGATGATATCTATCTATCTATCTATCTATAGCCCGGCGCCCTAATCCCGCAAAGGGTGGCCGCAGACAAAACGCCTCCAAGTCGCTCTGTCACCCACCATTTGACTACCCTCCCCCCAACTCACCCCCCCCTCCCTCATATACCTCTCAACTCCATCCCTCCACCTCATCCTCGGTCTACCTCTCCCTCTCCCTCCCTCCACCTCACCTACATACACCCTCTTAGTCAGTCTTTCATTCTCCATTCTCTTCACATGTCCAAACCACCTCAGTGTATTTCTCCTAATCTTCTCAACCACATCCACATCCACCCCACAGCGTTCCTTCACTTCTTCATTCGTCAACCTGTCCCTCCACGTCACTCCACATGCTCCTCTCAAGTTACTCATTTCCACTGCTCTCACTCTTGACTTGTTCCCCTCTTGCAAGGTCCATACCTCACTTCCATACGTCAGGGTAGGGATCACAATACTATCATGCAGTGACTTCTTAACTTCCATACTCACCTCCCTATTTCTCATCACTGCTTTCAATGTACCAACAACCTTCCTTCCCTGCTGTACCCTTTCACGCACTTCATCCCCCAAAGTTCCATCCTTACTCATCACACTACCCAAGTACTTGAATGCACTCACATTCTCCATATCCTCACCATCCAACCTCACTGCACACTCTGTGACTTCATTCCTCTCAAACACCATAACTTTACTTTTGTTTACATTAACTTTCAGATTCCTCCTCCTACACACAGTCCCAAATTCATTCACCAAAGCTTGCAACTCCCATTCATCTTCACTCAACAGTACCGTATCATCAGCAAACAGCAACACCGGGAGCTTCCAAATCTCACCCTCATTCATTAGAGTCACCCCCACATCCACTGCCCTACCCTGCACCTCCTTTACAACCCCATCCATGTATATATTAAACAGCCATGGAGACATCACACAACCCTGTTTCAGTCCCACATTGAAATCAAAGAACTCACTCAGCTCACCATCCACTCGCACCGTAATATAATAATAATAATAATAATAATAATAATAATCATAATCATAATAATAACAGTAGTTGCCTATTTGCTTATCATGTAGCCACAATTAGGAAGCTTTGCCATAACTATATACGGTACTGATTGTCTTTGTAACCATGGGTACATTTCGCATTTGTCTTAATAACTGGCTCACTGTATGCTTAACTGTAACCTGATTCCTTTCAGATAATGAGAGGGACGACAGCTATAATTCTGTAAAGTTACAACTTTACAGCTTTTGTGGCTTTGTCTAAGACGTGTTAATTCAAATTCGGTACTTCTCACTCGGCTAAATGGCGAAATATTCGGCCAAAATATAGCTTTTTTTTTTTTTTTTTTTTTTTTTTTTTTTTTAATCATAGGATTTCCAACCAAATAGCTTTATCTCAGTTAGTTTCTGAGATGTTTCAATTTCAAATATGCAATTTCATCACCTAAAAATGAGTATATGACCTTCAAAAATTGGTCAAGGTCATTTATATTTGGCAAAAGTACGTTGGTTACCCTAGAATACCTTTCGGTATAATATCCTCAAGATCTAAGAACAAAAGTGCAAAGAAAACTAATAATAATACTTCTCAAAGTAGTAAGCTTCGCCATATACTGTACATGGCGAAGCTTAATAATAACAGTAATGAAGTCGGAAAAATACTGACACAAGGTGCAGGAAATATCGTAGAGCAAAAGGGTAAAGTTAGATGTGTAGGAAAGACATGACCGAAATGAGAAAGGAGGACGATGAGCATGAAGGATGGGAGTAGGAAAAATGGAGAAGAAACCGAAAGGCAGTATAGAGATAAGCGACGCGTGATGGACAGGGGAAGCTGAGGCGAGATGAGGAAGTCGGCTGAGGTGAGGATGATGGAGAGATGGAGCATCGGATTTATTTACACTAACAGGATCATCCGAATTAATCTTAGCGGAAGAAACTGATATTTAGTATTAGCCGAAATTTATTACTGGAGATGTTCTAAACTTGAGACGGTTAATACCAGGGTATACAAATCACCTGTGTCAGCCTCCAATATTCACTCTTGGGTTAATAAAATCGTCTAGTGCTGCTTGGTATGCAATACTGGGAGATGTCTCAGACATGAGAGGGTTAAATCTTTCTCTATGTAAAGTCTCCTCTAAGCTGAACAAAATCGTCTAAATGCAGCTGCATTTAAGTAAACACCATGTTAATTTAATTAATAGGATTTTTGCAAAGAATTTTTAACACTTTCACTATGGAGGGGCACTTCTCCGTAGATGACTAAATCATATGTTGGTACCCCCAAAAATAAAAACTAAATGCCACCTTAGGGAAAAAGTTACTCCAGGTTGCTTCTGTACATATCGCCTTGGAAGTCTAATGTTAATGGTTCATAAAATGCACCACCTACTGGCTTGAATATCCTGAAGCATTTTCACTTTATTTCAGAACAGTATGTTGGTGTGGTCCAGATCTTGAAGTACACTCTGTCCACATTACCTTAACTCCAGCCTGAATGCGAGAGTTTTAAGACTTTAACATTAGAATATGGTGTTGCTTACTGTACAAAGAAGTACGAGGAAAAAATCTAAGCATGTTCCATAATGCGACTGAGCTACGGGAAGAAACATGCAAAATGATAAAATCTCCGCCAAGTTTATGTGGACGAACCATGGTGTCGCATTTTGTTGGTGACTGTGTGATCACGAAACAGTGATAGATGACCCCCTCCCCCGTGTGTGTGTGTGTGTGTGTGTGTGTGTGTGTGTGTGTGTGTGTGTGTGTGTGTGTGTGTGTGTGTGTGTGTGTGTGTGTGTGTGTGTGTCTGTCTCTCTCTCTCTCTCTCTCTCTCTCTCTCTCTCTATTCCTCCCAATATTCCATCATGTGCCCAGGGTGAAATATTTCTTTCGTCCACCGTCCATTAACCATAACTTGGCCATGGCGATATCCCACACACGATGATAAAACTTTCAGACGGATGTTGGATTGGTCCATATCCACAGAAACGTGACAGAAAGTGACGTATGGCGAGACTGCTACGTGAGTTGCGACAAAAATGTTGTTCTTGTTGATGCTGTTGTTTACCTCCACTCTGTCTCGCCGAGGAGACAGCAACTGGTTCTGTGGGGCTGTCCCAAAGGTACAATACACTACTTACGCCGTGTGGGCATTCGGCACCCCTTTGTGGTAGACAACATTCTCACCTGGGAAAGTGCAGGATAATATCGGGAGGACTGACTGCCGGATGGACGCTACAACTGCTCCACCTAAGGTTGAAAGTGCCACCAAGTGTAAGCTCCTACTCAGTGTCGCACACACACACACACACACACACACACACACACACACACACACACACACACACACACACACACACACATGTATAATAATTATAACGTGTGCTGAAATGGAAGGGGAGATGAAGGGGAAGGGAGCCAAATGTATCTTATTTGACAGAAACTTTAGCGGATTCCAAGCAAGGAACTGCCAATTGAACGGAGTGGCTGAATGAGTGGGGAAAATGTATTTACGATTTGGTCGTATTAAAGGCATTCCTAGAGACAGATAGACAGATAGTAGACAGATAATTTGAAATGTAAGTGCCTGACATATGAAGTCAGTATTTTTTTAATGCAAGAAGGAAGGAACCAAACGCCAGAAGCCAGCAAGATTGTTCCCTCCAAGAAAAAACTAAACAAGATACCAGAGCCAAATGCATAGTCTGTTATTTCGAGATGCCTTGGCACAATGCGTCTGAAAGAATGGAGATCATAAACAGTAAGAAATTCAGAGGCAGACAATTCCAGAGCTGGCCTGTTGTATGAAGGACTGGGAATAACGGTTAACTCTTGCACTGGAGAGTTGGACAGAATAAGGATGAGAGTTTGTTCCTAGACGGGTGCTACACACCTACCATAGCTGTGGAGGAATGTAAGTAGACAGTTCTGAGGAGCAGTGACCATTGAAGCCGTGATGGAAAATTACCATAAATGCAAAAGTATGGCAAAGAGACAGAGGTTGAATAGAGCCAGTAGGTGGAGAAGGGTTAATAAGACGAAAAGTCTTTGACTCCACTTTGTTGAGAAGATTTGTATATATATGGGGAGCCTCCCCACACATGAGAGTTGTACTCTACACAGGGGCAAATAAAACCCGTGCATAAAGTCAACAGTTGTACGGGGGTAAAGAAGGCATTGGGTCGGCTTAGCACAACCCTCTTGAAAGCAGATTTTACAACAGAGGTAATAATGATATTTCCAAGATAAATGCCGCAAGAATGAATCGCCGAGTGCAGTATATTTAAATATGATGTAAGAGGTAGTTGGATATCGTTAAAAATTAGATGATACTCCTGCCGAAGATTTTGACGGGTTGAAAGATGTAAGAACTGAGTTTTTGATACATTGATAACAAGATTATTACTACCCCAATCAGATATATGAATCAAGTCAGACATTAGGTGTGCCATAGCTACAACCATTAAGTGTTGAGGTAATTGTTGAGATGGATGATGTGAGAAGCGAATGGAAAAGTGAAGGGTGGTCATCAATGTATGAGAGGACAGGATTAGATGTAGTACAGCTTTGAAGGTCACTGGTGAATAGAAGGAAGACAGTTGGTAACAGGACAGAGCCTTGAGGAACACCACTACGAGTACTGATAGCTCTTGGAGAAGAATGGTGGCCGTCTACTGCTGATGGGCAATACCTGTTATTACATTTCGATACGATACCGATTACTTTGTTGACAAGTATTGGCAGTATCAATTACCGTTACCGATATCTAGATAGTTACATTATTATATCCTTTTCAGCCCAATGAATCACTGAAAATGTAATACAGTTATTCACAATGGATGCATACAGGTAAACATCACTATATGACCACTCTTTTAAGGGGATGTGAGCACCGCCACTGCCATTGTCTGCACTGATTAATCTTAGAAATATCACTTCCCAGTGAAATTCTGTTTCTGAATATATTTTTTCAACTATTTTGAAAATCGTTCTTTAGCACTCACAGTAATCAATACCAAGCCACCTGTAACGATATTTCATTGCAAACAGCTAGTATCAGAAGTAGTGATAATCTGAAGAAAGAAACATGTACTTTACGCAGGAAAAATCGTACAATACATTGGATGATTTTTTTCTGTGTAAAGCACAGGTTTCTCTCTTCATTCTGACTTGCTGCAAGTGCTTGGGATAAATTAAAAGCATCTACTTGCCTGAGTCCCAGGGAGTTATCTTAGCCTCTTCAGGCCAACAGTGGGGGGGGGGGGAAATTGGTTACAAGACTGTAACAATGTGAAGTAACTTTTACCTGGTCGTGGTGTAGTGGATTGCTGCCTGGCTCTCACATGAGAGTCCTAGGTTCGATTCCTGGGATAATAGTAATATACTGGATATCGATATTTTGGTATCGATACGCCCACCACTACCGCCTACAACAGCAGCTATAGAACAATCAGGAAGGAAGCTACAGATAGAGGCACAGAAAGAAGGATAGAAACTGCAAAGAAGGCAGAGTGGAAAATAAAGATTTATGCCAGGCTCGGTTGAAAGTCCTGAAAAGAGGATGATCAGGAGTCTGAAAGTAGGTGAAAAGATGAATTTCTTAGTATTGAGCCCAGTGATGGCAGAAAATACATCAACTGAAGAAATTTTGATGTCAGACAGGAGGAAGTCACAAAGTGGGAAGTGATGGAGGAACGACACTGGAATCGTCCAACGTGGAACTGGAGAAGAAAGTTTGAGTGAAGAGTTCTGCTTTATCAGCAGAAGAAACAGCCACAGAGCCATCAGAGTGGAAAAGAGAAGGGAAAGATGATGCGATAAAGTTGTTAGAAAGGTTTCTGGCAAGTTGCCAGAAGCAACAGGAAGAATTTGAGTTGGAGAGGTTAGAACATTTTTTACAAATAAAATAATTTTTAGTAAAGCGAAGAACAGACTTAGCATGATTCCGGGCAGAAACATAAGTGAAATGAGATGCAGGGGTGGGTTGGCTCTTGTACCGTACCTACTGTAGGTGTTCTCCTTGTTGTGGACAGAATTAGAATAAGCGTGATTAAACCCGTTTATTTTTGCATTAGTTACAGGACAAGAGAAAGGAATGTATGCATCCATTCCCAAGAGAATAACCTTTGTAATGAGCAAGGCACACTCAGATGGCTCTTGGTCATGGTAGCAATAATCACTCCAGGGAAAATACAAGAAATACTGCCTAAGGGCCTCCCAACCAGCAGCTCCAAAGTGCCACAGATGACATTTCTATGGAGGATCCACAGGACTTGCTAGAGCGATAGGACAGGTTAAGGTGATAAGGTTTTGATCGGAGAAGCCCAACAGATAGAAAAGATTATTGGCATATGCAGAAGGAAGAGGCAAAGTATGTTGAAACTCTCCCAGGCAGTCAGGGATATGGGTAGGGTGCTGTGCAAGCTGCTCTTGTTCATTAAGGATAGAAAAGATGTAGGCTTCATCAGGTGGATCAATGTACGAAGAGGAAAGCCTAAGATGTTGGTGAACAGTGAAATCACCTTGAATGGATATTTCAGAATAAGAAGAAATTGATAGGACGTGTTCTGTCTTAGAAGAGAGTCGAAAAATTTTCACAGTCAGTAGAATTATGGGATAATTAACACCATAGATGTATTTAGTAAGAGAATTGCAGGATAGCCAAAGCCACAGAACATAGAATTCAGAAGATTCAAGTTCAGGAACACGAGAGCAAGATATGTTGTTGCATACATAATACACAACAGCCACCTTTGGATAGAGAAAGTAGAAGGATACAAAAAAGTGTTTGCTATCAGTTCCCTCAGGCAGTTGAGTCTCGGTAAGGAAAAGAAGGTGCGGTTCAGAGAAGGAGAGGTGGTGTCCAACAGAGAGAAATTTACAGGAAAGGCCGCGAACGTTGCAGAAATGAACTGAGTCAGACAGTGGTTCCAGTTATCTCGCTTGATCCTCACAGGAAAGGGGCTTTTATGGTCTCCTCAACCCACAGGGACTGTGAGACTGGTTGCTGAGATGCCATAAAAAACAAAAAAATGAACAGGAAGAGTAGTGTTTAATATCCCTGTAATTTGGTGTTGACAGAGAAACTAGTTTTGGAAATCATTCTTACCTACTCTCTGTGTTACTGAAACACTGAAAAAGTTCGGTGAAGGGGGATGGTCAGAAGCTAGTCTCGAGGGACGATGAAACGGGAGCTCCAACTGTCCCTGTCATCAGCTTGCTATCCACCATGGGAGTACGATCCTGTTCGACTGGTTCCGCAATTTACTCTCTGCAAAACAGAGCATTGGTGTAGTTCAACATTCCAACTATCACAAGAAAACTTTAATTCGTTCATCTGCAAACAACAGTACAAGGTTTTCCAAATACTGCCCTCTCTCTTTAGGGCAGTTCCAACATCCATTGCCCTACTTTATATCTCTTTTATAACCCCATCCATGTACAGACTGAACAACCATGGTGACATGACACATCCCTGTTTCAATCCAACATTCAAATAGAAAAATTCACTTAGTTCACTATCCACACGCCATGCAGCCTTAGCACCCTCATACATACTCGTCACGGGATTCAACAATCCTTGTCTTTCCTCCCTGTCATATGCTTTCTCCAAATCCATGATGCCCGCATACAACTTCATTCCCATCTCTAGAGACATTTCCACTAAAGATCTAAGAATGAATGTCTGATCTACACAACCTCTTCCCTTAAAAAAACCTCCCTGTTCTTCTCCAACTAATTCCTCAGTTATTTCCCTCTGTCAATTAGACATCCTACCTGCCGTTGTTTTAGCATGTTATTCACTATGAAAGGGTTAATAATACAAACATTAACACTCTCAGGTTCCTTTAATTGCTCTCTGTTTAATAATATCGTGTAATGTTACTTGGATTTTTTTTTTTTATGTGTCCGACTCTGGGCATAGGCTTCACAGCCTGCTATCAAGGCCCAGCAGTCCTTCTACATACCAACACCTCTACATGTCACCACTTCGGCGCTAACACCCACCGTCCATATTGAATACATGCTAGGGCTGTCTCATACAGGACTGGTGTATTGGTATTAGCGGGGGTATTTTTAAGACATGTCGGCGGGTCTTCTGGTAGATCAGTAAAGCCTAATTTAATGACATTCAAATCCTTAAACTGTTCCCTGTCCCAGCCGGGATTCAAATCTGGGTCCGTTAGGACTGCAGGCCATCTCTTTACTGATTGAGCCACCGCCTCCCCATATAAGATACTATAGATGTCCAAACGATGAGATAGTTAATTCTTCTCTATGAAACATTTGTGTTAAGCCGAATACGGGACTAAAATCAATTGGAGATCAACCTACTTGGTAGGTTTCTGGAGGGAGCCTCTAAAGCCCCAGTCACAATGCAGGTACAACTTGTTGCAAACCTGAAAATCGCAGAACCAGTCCCTGACCACAGGTCTCCGAGCAGCCTTGCCACCGGTCGGCTACCGATGGTCGTCCAGTGTTCTTCCAGCGTCCTTCCAGTGGGTGGCCGAATGGCGACCATGGGCAGGTACACACAGGTCAAGACACCGACAGGTGGCCGACCAGTCCGCGTCCTGTTGCAGTTTAAACCACGACCGCTAAACTGACACCAGCCGTGGATTGGCCAGTGGCTGGTCTCGGCTTAGCCCACCACCTGTCGCTCGACCAATCACTGGCTGGATGGCGGCCAAACTTCAACCACCACCCTGGACAGGAGGCTTGTGGATGGCGGCCACTGCAGTCCAGTCATCACTTTGATGGAGTGGGATGGCCACCGCACAGCATGGCAGCGACTGGCCTCTGTCTGGATGGCAACACCACTTAAAAATCAGATGTCACTGACCAGTCGCAGTCTGTAAGCCGCCCAGACGCAGTCCAGCCGCCCACCGGGCACTTCTGTGCCACGACATTGGTGGTCGCTGGGAGTTTTTTTGAGCAGCACGAAAAACCTCGCGAAGATTTTTTGGTCGCCATGGTGGCCTGCGGTAAGACAGAGACATGAAAACCGGTTGTAAACCTCACCAAAACCACCCACGACTTGCAGGTCACAGGTGGTTTGTGGTAAGTCGTACCTGCAGTGTGTCTGGGGCCTAACGTCTTCACTACGAGGTTCCTTACCTTAACTGGATAAAATTATATGGCGGATCAAATTAACTAGAGCACATCTGATCGAAAAATGTAATGTATGTTCTTCCAAAACAATATTGCCATGGACTTCGATGCTGAAAATTTGTACAGTTTGCTGTATAATGTCTAGATTTTTTTTTTTTTAAATAATTTTTACTATGTCAGCACAGAACGTTGTTGTTGGTTGTAGATGTGCTGATATGGAACTATATTCTGCCTACTTTTCTTTTCCTAAAATTGCCATATTTCCATCCTGAATGTCGGAGTTGCTATATGAAATTAACATTATTAAATGGTGATAGTTACGATATGTTATTATGACAAGGGTCTTAGCCCATAGTATTGTCTTATGATGTGAATGAACTACGAAAATTTCCTGCAAAATTTCGAAAATGTCAGCCAAATTAGTGAGGATAAACTGTAGTCACGTATATCGCTGGTTGGCTATCTAACAAAGGAGCAGTGAATTATTTACGTCTTTTTTTATTGCCAATATCCCGGCATGTCTCTATGGTGAAATATTGCCATCGCTCACCGTCCAGCGACCTGACGACTGACAGATGTCACGCGTGATGAGCAAACTTTATCACGGATATTGGATTGGGCGAAATTCGAAAAAAAAGCGGCAGAAAGTGACAGATAGAAAACTGTCCCTGTGAATGACTGACAAAAAATGTAACGACAGACGGTTTTTTGAAATGGAAAGGGCTTTGTAGGAGATTTGGCAAAATGCCTCACCTTTAACAAAAATAACTGATTCCAACTGTCACAGACAAGTTTGTTAAATTTCATGGTACCTTCTGGAATCAAGAGTAACAGCTTCAGACTTCAGTTCGTAGAGAATTCGGGTATCCGTGCTTCATAGGGTCACTTATTATAGCTTGGGATTATCTTCAGTTAAAGTGGTTAAGGTGTTGTCTTCATGTATAACAATTTATGACTTAAATATTATTAATGTCTCGTGATATGGTATGTTTTGATTCTATGCCCGAAGTGTTTCAATGTGTATCTTATTTAAGGTTATTGACAGCACATGTAACTGAGATATTCAGGGTTCGTTAGAACGAAACTGCGTTTTTCACGTTAACCAAAATTCTTTCCCACAGCCCTATGTCTGTAGTGGGACGTAAGGCAGAATCATTCCGATGGTGGTGTTGACCGGTGCAGTGAGGACGCTCTCATCCCTGAGCCGTGTCTGTGCTGCTGACGTCTGGAGGTATTAAGGCAGTTATATAGGAAGTGGATTACTACATCTGACGTTACTTATGACGTACAATGGATCTAAGAAGACGTGCAGACAAGGCATATGCAGAAGGCAGATGCAGACAAGGCAGATACAGACTAGGCAGATAGACAAGGCAGATGCAGACAAGGCAGACGCAGACAAGGCCGATGTAGACGAGGCCGATGCAGACGAGGCCAATGCAGACAAGGTAGATGCAGACAATGTAGATGCAGAAAATCGGGTGCCGACTAGTCAAAGGCGTTCCAGGGAAAGACACGACGACTGGATAAATTCAAGTGCAAGATGATTTTTCTATTTAGAATAGGCATTTTGTATTTAGAATAGGAATTTTGTAATGTAGAATTTTGTAATATGAACAAATTCTTCTTGTTCTTTTTGTTGTTCCTTAGGCTGGTCACCACTGGAGGATCAGTTGCATATAAGTACTTTTCTTTATTACTTAAATCGTTACAGCTTTTGTTAATTCATTTGGGAGAAGGAAACTAACTTACAAATACAGGAAATGTTATGTCATCAACCAGGTAATAAAGTGAACTATAATAATTTCAACTTGTTCCACTTGAATTGTCATACCTTACGACACTACCAATATGAACGTAGGGTATTATCGAGTGGGATAAAATTAAGCTGTCATTGTACTGAAAACATTACTGGAGTTAGACTGGTAGAGAGGCACAAGAGCAAATAGATACATCAGTGCCTGACGTGGGGTATGAGGTTAGCAGGCTGCACAAAGCATCAGTGCAGTTCAACATTGAAATTAAATTGTCAAAAGTTTTAATTCATCCACTGATTGCATTATAATTAGCTCCATACAAAGCTCTGCGATAAATTAAGTGTAGTCAGCGTATGCATTGCAATTTACTTCAAATAAAATGATATAATTATTTATCACAATATCCACAACAGTCCACTCATTAACTGTCGTGGATATTATGATAAATAATTATACCATCACTGGATAATAGGTCACTCGGATGTGAAGTAAAAAACGTTACATGCAAAGTCAGTCAGTCAGACTATCATATTCTGTATGATAAAAACGGCCAGTCGGTTAGTACACAACTGGGGTGCAGGATGACACAAGATTATTCTGCCGTAGGTAGTCCAGATCATTGATATCGAGGGAAATCACTTATGTCCTAAGAATTATTCAGCTAAGCAAGAAAATGACACCATCTTGGACATGAAACGTAGTATATTAGCATACTCTCTCCATCCCGAGATTTCTGCCAACCATATAACCTGTAAAAATTCCATCGTTAAAAAAAAAAAAAATGTATATGAACACAGTAGCCCAAAAGTTAAAGCCTTGTATTTACTCGAACGTAGGTCACACAAATTTATTCAGCACAGAGAAGCCTATCATGACCAAAACTTTACTCTTGGCTTAGTGTAAGGAATGGAAGTATATTAAATGAGGAGAGAAAACGCTTGCATAATGTGTAATGATCTAGTCGTGACAAGAACAACATTTACCTTGCAATAAAAATCCATGGCATTTTGTGTATTTATTAAATGATTTTTTTTTCTCACTTCTGTCATTCGGACTTATTAGTATAACAAGATCTATTAACACACCAAGCTCTAATGACCCATTTCCAGCTGATCAACATTCTCTTGCTCTAGCTGCGATTGAACACCACAATTTTCCCCATCAAAGATCCAGGTAATTCAAGAGAAATTTATCAAGGCTGTAGCTGTATCTGGTTACGCACCCAGGCTGCAAGAGGAAGGAATAAATCTAGAAACTAAGATTGTCTACGAGCTCCCAGGACGAAAAATTTTTTCTCAATGGCGGGCCTCCACAATGACCGGGGTTAAAATCCTCAAGGACCTTTTTCAATGGTGGTGTAATAGACCAGAAGTGTACCAAAGGACAACTATGCATGCCTAATGGGCAGAACATCTATGATGAGGTCACTGATGCTCGACACACCTAACCTCCCGGTCTTCTTTAACCATGACTACTGTTTATGCATCATGAGATGAATATACCATGACTACTGTTTATGCATCATGAGATGAATATACCATGACTACTGCTTATGCATCATGAGTATACCATGACTACTGTTTATGCATCATGAGATAAATATACCATGACTACTGTTTATGCATCATGAGATGAATATACCATGACTACTGTTTATGCATCATGAGTATACCATGACTACTGTTTATGCATCATGAGATGAATATACCATGACTACTGTTTATGCATCATGAGATGAATATACCATGACTACTGTTTATGCATCATGAGATGAATATACCATGACTACTGTTTATGCATCATGAGTATACCATGACTACTGTTTATGCATCATGAGATGAATATACCATGACTACTGTTTATGCATCATGAGATGAATATACCATGACTACTGTTTATGCATCATGAGATGAATATACCATGACTACTGTTTATGCATCATGAGTATACCATGACTACTGTTTATGCATCATGAGATGAATATACCATGACTACTGTTTATGCAACATGAGATGAATATACCATGACTACTGTTTATGCATCATGAGTATACCATGACTACTGTTTATGCATCATGAGATGAATATACCATGACTACTGTTTATGCATCATGAGATGCATATACTATGACTACTGTTTATGCATCATGAGTATACCATGACTACTGTTTATGCAACATGAGATGAATATACCATGACTACTGTTTATGCATCATGAGATGAATATACCATGACTACTGTTTATGCATCATGAGTATACCATGACTACTGTTTATGCATCATGAGATGAATGTACCATGACTACTGTTTATGCATCATGAGTATACCATGACTACTGTTTATGCATCATGAGATGAATGTACCATGACTACTGTTTATGCATCATGAGGTGAATAAAAGCGTCAGTGGGAAGTTTAGGGATAGGGGCCAAGACAGAGTTCTGACTGAATTGTTTGTCGAAATCAAAGTCGTCACACTAAAAATTTTGTTTTGGTTGCTGCAATGAAGGCATCAACAGCTGAACATGTGTGGTTATTTCTTGTCTGATGTAAATTCTGATCTGCAGTACCACTAAGCATAGCCATAGTTACTTTTTTTTTTTTTTTTTTAACCCAAGAAACAATATTTTGCATAACAGCTGCCATCAAACCAGGCTGGATTTTAGGAATGGTGGGACTTCCTCACATCGCATAAGGAATTTGGGGGGGGGGGGAGCTTCGGGAGGAAAGGAAACTTTCCAATTTTTCAGCTAACATGAAATCTTGCAGAGTGATAGGACCTCCACCCAGACCAGGTTTTAGGCAAGGTGGGTCCCCAGAGGGGCACCGTCCTCAAAGGGACACCTCCAGGGGTCCCAGAAACACGAGTATGTTTCGCCACCGTTTTTTTCTTACCTAAGAACATGTAATATTGCACAATAGCAGACCCTTACTTACAGTACATTAGTTTTTAGGCAAGGTACAATTTCTGAGGATAGTCTCGACCATCAGTAGGGCTGGCATGGGGATCCCAGTCAGTGCTGATATGCACGGTCATATATATATATATATATATATATATATATATATATATATATATATATATATATATATATCCTTTTTTACCTTGATAATATTTTCCATAGTGGTAGACCTCAACCACAACCAGATTTTTGGCAGGGTATAACTCCTACAGCCCCACTGATGAGGACCCCCTAGGAGGGATGTACATTTTTTTTTTAACTTTTAACATATCAATAGACCTCTATCCAAACCAGGCTTCACCAAGGCCACCCCCTTCGGACAGGGTGACCCAGGTGTCCTGAGCAACAGAACTATGCACTTTTATTTTATTTTATTTATTTATTTTTTTTAGCTTGGAGCACAACTACGTTCACCTTGGTATGCCTCCGTAGAAACCATGTTTTAATAGGAGTAAAACTCCCATTGGCTGCAACCCCAAAGAGAGGTGGCCATCAGGGATCTTTCTCTACCTGAAACCTGCTCAGATTTATTTTTCTGTGTCCCGTTCCTTGTAGACCAGCAGACTTGACATGTGCACACACCTTTACATGTCACCAGTATATTGATTATACCACTCTATGTACTGAATACAGTATCCACACCATAAGGGGTGGTTGTGGTCCCCGCGGGGTCCCTTGCTGTGGAGTGGGCTGCACAGTTTTCCTATGGTTGTTACTTTTTGACAGTAGCGATATCCTCTTATCTTTTCATGTGCTTCCTTATCTAGGAAGTTTTCTTCATCTTTTCATCAGACAAAGCAATCTTCCATATCCTTCTGGGTGCTGCTAAGTTTACTTTGGAAGGGTTTTAGTAGACTTCATGTTTCGAATTAACAAGTTGGAACAAAAAAAGACACACTGATTATATAATCACTGATTTACAATCAGTTGCCTGTCCGTCATGCAGCTGCTTCTCCATTCCTTTAATTTTTAAATTTAATTTTCATGAACTAGGCCTGCCTTAACTTTATCTTATATTTTTACAGAAAAGGAATGAACATGTGTTAAAGTTTTCATTCTCTCCACAGTCCCTGTTACAGCTTCATAATCAGAATTCCTGTTATTATTTGTAATTTCTTTCCCTTATTCAGTGAAATGAACTGTCTTTAGCAGATCGTTCAGTCATTTGCAGTCAGTGACTTTCAGAATCATGGAAACATGTCTTAATAATTGTCTGCATTAAGAACAAAAATGGCTGTTCTTGCAGCATTGCAACCCTGAATTTCGAGTTATTTATAATTTTGTCTGTGATGACAAAGCTGAGTAGGCTTAACAGTTATTAAGCACAAAGCGTTCGAATTTCTTGGCATATTTTTTTTTTTTTTTTTTTTTTTTTTTTTTTGCGAAATTTGTGTCCCTCATTGCAGTGATCCTAATACAGCAGGTCTAATTTGCTGAAAACATCCTTTCGGTTTGAACTACTGTTACAAGTAAATTATACTGAAATTGTGAAACTGATTTATAGTAGATTATTTTTATTTTGATAAATTATATCACTAACAATTGACAATGACTTAGTAACTAGAATGAATTCATTTATATACTGTTGAACACCAGTGCGACTATTTCTTTTGAAAAGTACCGCTTGGAGCTCAGAAAATTACTAAATTGAATCCTTATCACATAGTTGACTACTGTATATTCAAAGCTGGAAGAACAAGGGTTTCTGAGTTGGTATGAAATGGCTTCCATAATATGTGATACACGTGTAGGAATCGGAGGCTGAGGATAATGAGGGTGGTGGAGCCTACTACCTCTCAAACAAACAAAACAAAAATAGTTGATTTTCATCAAGGCCTTAACATTGGCCTAATTTGTATATGCATCAAGACAAGCATAGATGACATTATTGCTGAGTTAAGGCAGTCACAAAATGTGATACGAGAGGTGATGAAGAAGCAAAACAAAACAATGTATGTCATATCTATTACCCTGCTGTGTGTGTAACGTTGAATGCCCCATCAGTCCAAATAGTCGAACGTGCAATCAGTTGGGCCTTTATAATTATCTGTGATACATCCAATAACCCCTCACTGGATTTACAGATGATCACTCAGTCATGAGAAATTTATGCAACATTAAATTCATGAATTATCACAGCATAAATTGCGAGTTGTTGCAGATTGTATCTAATTCAGCTTTTTCAGGGCCGAGTATGTCATTTATGTTTTTCTTACTCACTTGAAGTTTTTATTACCTCCACTAAGGAGGTTGTTTTGGCAGGCAATGGTTTGTTTGTTTGTCTTAGTAGGATTACTCAAAAAGTTATGAACGGAATGCTATATTTTTTTTTATTTTTAAGGGGTAGGGTATGGCCCAAGGAACAATTCATTAGACTTTGGTGGTGATGCGAATCATCATCTGGATCCAGGCATTTTTTTGAGGATTATGTACACTTGCGGGATATTGGCAGTTTCAACCTTTTTGCATCTAACTCGATAAATAATGCCTACAATGCTTGCAGAAAAATTATAAGATAACATATCAATGAGACGTACCACACACAAGTTTGATCTGGATCCCCAAAGGTTTGCTCAGCCTTGATGGAGGTTTGCAATCTCGAATTGCTCATGTTTAGCTTGGGATTGATTTTTCATTCTATTTGGATTAGATACATCCTTTACTGGTGTCTATAATACCACGGTTCTTTCATGAAGAGTAAATATTTCTGTTGAATGAAGAATAAACTGAAATCACACGAAAAGAGTTGATGGCACTTAATTTCCAGAAGCCGATAGTTGAGACCCGTTTATCTTTTTCCTATGATCATCTTTTACTGTACTTCCAGTTGATTTAATTCACACTACAAAAATGAGGGGCCGCGCGATGTAAGGTATTCTCACACCAAACCATAAAACGCCAGAAAACGAGACAGAAATTCAACAATGTTCTTACAACCTTAACTTTTAACATTTTGATCATAGAACTTTTTTTTAATGGTTCTTGGGAGTAGATTGCGATTCTTACACTATTTTGGCCAATATCTATGAAATTAATATATATATATATATATATATATATATATATATATATATATATATATATATATATACTTGATTCCTTAAGCAAAGTAAAAATAAAACATTCTTTAGAATGACGACAAAACAAACAATATGAATGCATTATGGACTCCCCAAAAAGTCATAAGCATAGGCCTAAAAGAAATAGATACAATAAACGCAACTCCCAACTTTCCACTCCCTCCTGAACACCCAGGAACACTTTCATCATTTATCACCAGCACGACGGGACATTGTTACCCCAGTAATCACACACGAAACTCCGTAGAGTTGCAGAGCTGGCTGTAAGACTGCGAGCATTCCTTTTTGCGTGCTACGAACAGAGCACAACGGAAAGGACTGACGAATGGCGTGGCAAAAACTCCAGTCAAAGACGTCGCCATGCATGGCCAGCCAATCAGTGAGCGAGGCTCGCGGCCCGGCAACATTCACATTGGCTGCAACCAACACACGAACGCACAGGCATACACACAAACCAAGGTGTGCTTCTCCGCTCCCATACCACCACGATGTAATGTGGGTTACAAAAGTATCCATCGGTGCACAGGGTGTCCAATGCCTAACGAAAACATTCGAACAACTGCTTACATTACCAAAGTCTCATTGTGTATGAATAATGTCTGTTTATATAAACATAACATTTGATATACGTCTGCAAGAGGATATTGCTAGTTGGCAATGTATAACACCTGACATCAGTGCAAGAAATGTGTGATAGGTCGGACACTAATATTTCAGTGACGAATCGTTCCGTGGTCCATGATGTTTCATACATTTTGTTCACTGATACGTTTGTGACCCGGAGTACATTACTTTTATTGAAGGACTTTCAACCATACTTCCAGTAAAGGAAGGTGTTTTCATCTAATGTTCATGACAGAGTATGGGTGAAAATAGTGTTATCCATCAAAAACGATGTTTACGGCCGATGGTATGTGAACCTCTTCCGTCTGTTACGGAACAGAGAAAGATAACGTACACTTTCAGTGAGAATGCTAAAAATCACTACTGTCCCGTAAAGTTCCAGGTTCAAAACAAAAGAGTTAGGTAAAATTACAAGTTAAAGTTTAATGCTTAAATTAACAACAAAACATTCAGGACTCATAAAGATAATGTAATGGCAAATAAACAGGTTAAATATATGGTTAACTGCAATAGCCTCTATTAACACGAAATTAGCAAGAGTAAATTTATCTAAGTCAGCCCTGATAAAATGAGATACCAGATAATACTCAGTGAATGCCAGATAAATAATTACAGATACAAACTATTATCAAAAATAACTGACACAACCCAACATTAATCAAAACCTCACTAGGCCTAAGAATTAACCTTATGCTACACAGTACAAGAAAAAATACAACAACAGTTATACTCAAATTACACACAGCTGCTAGATGTTTGGAGATTTCTTGAGCACTCACAATAATAATAATATCTGTACAGGGGAGGACAGAGATGTGAACAAAATGAGGAGCAGATCTAAGTGGCAATGATGCAGAGACTGAGCTCATTATATAGGGGCCAGGAGAGCTTGATACAACCTGTAATAAGGACGCGCAAATGAAGCCATGGGGACAAAGAGATGACAATCCCGCTCTAAGCAACAGAGAGAACGACTTACTCTACTATAACGGTAGAAGGGGGGGACTGAGGCAGAACACGCTCGTGATCAAACATGCAGCATACTGTGCGTTAAAATTACACAAAGGATGATGAAATCATAGGCTATGTAACACCTCCCCACAAAGAAAAAGAAATTTACAAAGGAAATTTCTTATTACTCTAAAACAATCTGTCTAAAGTCTAGATAAGCAATCTGCAATAACATTTTCTTTCCCCTTGACATGTTGTATGTCTAATGAATACTCCTGAAGAAGTAGACTCCATCTTGTCAATCTCTGATTTTTATCTTTAAACTTACTAAGGAATTTCAGTGGGTTATGATCGGTATAAATGACTATGGGGTCAAAACCAGAACACAAATAAAATGAAAAATGCTGTAAACCCAAAATCAAG
This sequence comes from Coenobita brevimanus, assembly GCF_032717465.1. Lineage (NCBI taxonomy): Eukaryota > Metazoa > Arthropoda > Malacostraca > Decapoda > Coenobitidae > Coenobita > Coenobita brevimanus. The sequence continues at coordinate 35,849,594 of NC_136970.1, forward strand.
GCCAAAAGCTCTTTCTCAATAGTTGAGTAGTTCTTTTGAGGTGGAGTGAACTTCTTACTGTAATAAGATACAGGATGTTCAATACCCTGATCATCCTCTTGCAGCAAAACAGCCCCAGCTCCTGTATCACTTGCATCAACAGCCATCTTAAAAGGCTTAGCAAAATTTGGAGTAGCGAGCACTGGCTGACTTAATAGAATAGCTTTAAGTTTGTTGAAAGAGGATTCACAGTTATCGGTCCAGACAAATTCAACTCCCTTTTTCAGTAGGTCTGTAAGTGGTGATACAAGAATAGAAAAGTTAAGAACAAATCTCCTGTAATAACCTACCATTCCCAAAAATCTTTGTAGCTCTTTCCTACTTTTAGGTCTGGGAAGATCACTTATAACCTGAACCTTAGCTCCTGGTGGTGCAACATGTCCATCACCAATTACATACCCAAGGTACTGAACTTTAGCTTGACCAAACTCACACTTTGATAAATTAGCTACAAGATTAGCATGAACTAAACAGTCAAGAAATTTACTGACATGGCATAGGTGATCTTTCCAGTTGTCACTGAAGATTAATACATCATCAATATAAACAACACACCCTGCCAAACCCTCTGTTACAACATTTATGAGCTTCTGAAATGTGGCTGGTGCATTCTTCATACCATACGGCATTACAGAACATGCAAAAGCCTTTCCTAGTGTTACAAAACATGAGATCTCCCTAGCACGTTCAGTCATAGGTACTTGCCAGTATCCCTTTAACAAATCAAACTTACTTATGTACCTAGCCTTTCCGATCTTGTCTATGCAATCTTCCACACGAGGGAGAGGGTAAGTGTCTGTTTTGGTTATCTGATTAACACGTCTGTAGTCGATGCAAAGCCTCTGTGACCCACCTGGCTTAGGGACTAGAGTGACAGGAGAACTCCACTCGCTCTGACAGGGCTCAATCATCTTGTGGTCCAACAGGTAGCCAAGCTCCTTCTGGATGAGAGGAACTTTCACTGGGTTCACACGGTAAGGAGGCAATTTAATTGGCTTTGCGTCTTCAACATCGACATCATGCATCAACACAGTGGTTCTTCCTGGAGTAGCACGGAACACTTGCAGGTACTCCTGCAGTAATGCCGAAAACTCCTGCCTTTCCTTGGGTGGTAGATGAGAAAGCTTAGTCTGGAGATCATTCATGATATCAGGATTCTTCCCCAAACTATCACTCAGGCTCATACTGCATGGGAGAGCTTCACTTGCAGACTCGGGTGGAACAGCTACAGTGCAGACTGGATTATTTTCGTCCCGCCTGTGATATAACTTTAGCATGTTGATGTGACATAGTTGCTTGCTCTTTCTACGATCTGGTGTGGCGATGACATAGCTGACATCACTGAGTTTCTTCTCCACGAAATAAGGGCCACTAAACTTGGCTTGAAGAGGTTGCCCATGAACTGGTAGCAGAATCAAAACCTGATCTCCTGGCTGAAAGTGGCGTAACCTGGACTTCTTATCATACCAAGTCTTCATCTTCTCCTGAGCAGCTCCTAAATTCTCTCTCGCCAGCTGTAAAGCAGTGGACAGCCGTTCTTTGAAATTCATCACATACTCCAACAGGTTGACGTCATCTTCCTCCGACAGCCAGCATTCCTTGAGTAACTTAAGGGGTCCTCTTACTTCATGGCCAAACAGTAGTTCAAAAGGTGAGAAGCCCAGTGATTCATTTGGAGATTCTCTTGCAGCAAACACAACGAATGGAAGACCTTTATCCCAGTCTTTCTGATGTTCCAAACAGTATTTCTTGAGCATCGATTTGAGTGTTTGATGATATCTCTCCAACGCTCCTTGGGTCTGGGGATGGTAAGCTGAAGACGTGATCTGGGTGATGCCCAACTCTTTCAGAGACTGCTTGAAAACGTTTGACATGAAATTACTTCCTCGGTCTGACTACCTCCTTGGGCAGACCAAACTTTGTGAAGAACCCCAGCATTTCCTTAACCACGTTCTTTGCTGAGATATTTCTAAGTGGAATGGCTTCAGGATAACGAGTAGCCATATCAATCATGGTCAACACATAAGAAAATCCTGAAGAAGTCTTAGGAAGAGGGCCCACAATATCCACCAACACACGGGTGAAAGGCGCCTCAAAAGGAGGAATGGGAACTAGAGGTGCAACCTTTTCGGTCTGATTACACTTCCCTACAACTTGACAGGTGTGACAAGACTTACAATACCAGGAAACATCCCTGAAGATACCTGGCCAGTAGAAGTGTTTCAAAATGCGTGCCACAGTCTTCCTCACTCCAAGGTGTCCTGCCAGACTGGAATCATGAGCCACTCTAATGATATCCTGCCTACAAACACGAGGGATGACAACTTGATGTACAACCTCCCATTCACAGTCGGCTGATGCTGTTGGGGGTCTCCACTTCCTCATAAGTACTCCTGACTTTACATAATAACAAGTAGAAGCACCAGCTGACTCTTCCTCACTGCAAGCAGAGTTAGCTAGACCTTTCAACTCAGGGTCAGCAACCTGCAACTCAACCAACTCTTGACGAGACAAATTATCAACACTACGGGGTACTGCCTCATCTGGTGAGTGGTCCAAATTAGCAAGAAAAGTGTCAGCTAGGATAACATCATCATCATCATTATCCTCTAAATCACCAGTAACTTTAGACTTAGCCCTAGTGACAGCACATGCAGGGAACACATCAGGGACATCACAATCCTGGGACGCAGCCACTGGCTCACTAGACAACTGAGGAGCTGGACACACTTGACTTCCACCAATATCATTTCCAAGTAAGAAAGTTACACCTGACATTGGGAGTGTCTCAACCAACCCAACCATAACAGAACCATTAACAAAACCAGACTCTAAATTCACTCTGCACAGAGGAACAGAGAAGTAATTATTCCCTACACCTTGTAAGATTACAGTTTCATCAGAGGAATTAAAATTAGAGCCTAGAACACTGGTCAGCATAAGGGATTGGCAAGCACCTGTATCACGATATATTTTAACTGATTTCCTGTCATTACTGTCCAGAGGACTGACAAAACCATCAGACAGGAAATTAGCACATGAACTCTTGAGAGAGTCACCCACGTTACTGCTCAAAAGAGGAGCTCCATCATGAGAATTTAAGTTACCCCTCAAAGCAGGTTCAGTTAACTCAGTTAAAGAATTCTGGGAACTCTCAAGAGTGGACACTAGACCAATTGACTGAATATTTAAAGACTCCTTTTTGTTCACATCACGCTGTCTCCTGAAACATCTCTCCGTAGTATGACCAAGCTTACTACAATAAGTACATTTACTTTTCTGAAATCTAGAGGTGAAGCTGGTATTTACTTCCTGAGAAACATCATCCTTATTCTCTTTCCTGTTACCTGTACTCTGAGTAGAGGCAACGTACTTACTCTCAGCTTTCCCTTTTTCTCTAGAATATCTCTTGTGAGTGAGAACATACTCATCAGCTAAAACTGCAGCATCAGACAAATTATCTATTCTTTTCTCATCAAGATATAGGCTTACATCTTTATAAATACACCTTTTGAAATCCTCCAGCAAAATCATCTGCTTAAATTTACCAAAATCAGAATCCACATTCTTAGAATTTAACCACTGCTCCAACAGATCTTCTTTGAGTTTTGCATACTCAACATGGGATTGCTTATCTTGCTTATAAGTTGTCCTAAATTTTACTCTATAAGCTTCAGGAACAAGCTCATAGGCCTTAAGAATCAAGCTCTTAACTACATCATAATTATCAGACTGATCCTGAGGCAAAGATGCATAAGTCACTTGAGCTTTACCGGTGAGAACAGTTTGAAGGAGTACTGGCCAATACTCCTTAGGCCAATTAAAACCTGTAGCTACCCTCTCAAACAACTGAAAATACTTTGTTAAATCAGATTCATTAAAAGGAGGGACAAGTTTAACATTTTTAGCCACATCAAAATCATCAGAGCTAGATGATCCAGTTCCACCTTGTTTCATGCGATACTCATGGTCTGCCTGAATCCTAGCAATTTCAACTTGTGCCTCAGCCTCCTTAGCTTTTGCCTGAAATTCAGCCTCCTTAGCCTTAGCCTCATGCAGGGCTAGCTGTAACTTAGCTAATTCAATCTGCGTTTGCTCATTTGGAGGAGTTACATTAAACAAGCTTTTATTAATCATGCCAACAATTTGATCTTTAGAATGATGAGAGTGAACTGCAATTCCCAATTGTTGAGCAACAAGCTTAAGTTCATTCTTTGTTCTGTTTTCTATATCACACACTGTTTGCACATTTGACAAAAAATCCCTGGCTTCATCAAGTGTAGAAATAGTAGCCATCATGAATATATCACAGTCACAAAATATCAAACAATATCCTTATGATAATATCCTGAATATCCTGATATGAGGTCGCCAAATTTATGTTACGGAACAGAGAAAGATAACGTACACTTTCAGTGAGAATGCTAAAAATCACTACTGTCCCGTAAAGTTCCAGGTTCAAAACAAAAGAGTTAGGTAAAATTACAAGTTAAAGTTTAATGCTTAAATTAACAACAAAACATTCAGGACTCATAAAGATAATGTAATGGCAAATAAACAGGTTAAATATATGGTTAACTGCAATAGCCTCTATTAACACGAAATTAGCAAGAGTAAATTTATCTAAGTCAGCCCTGATAAAATGAGATACCAGATAATACTCAGTGAATGCCAGATAAATAATTACAGATACAAACTATTATCAAAAATAACTGACACAACCCAACATTAATCAAAACCTCACTAGGCCTAAGAATTAACCTTATGCTACACAGTACAAGAAAAAATACAACAACAGTTATACTCAAATTACACACAGCTGCTAGATGTTTGGAGATTTCTTGAGCACTCACAATAATAATAATATCTGTACAGGGGAGGACAGAGATGTGAACAAAATGAGGAGCAGATCTAAGTGGCAATGATGCAGAGACTGAGCTCATTATATAGGGGCCAGGAGAGCTTGATACAACTTGTAATAAGGACGCGCAAATGAAGCCATGGGGACAAAGAGATGACAATCCCGCTCTAAGCAACAGAGAGAACGACTTACTCTACTATAACGGTAGAAGGGGGGGACTGAGGCAGAACACGCTCGTGATCAAACATGCAGCATACTGTGCGTTAAAATCACACAAAGGATGATGAAATCATAGGCTATGTAACACGTCGCATAGCCCTTTGTAATGACCTCTCCTATTTGAGATTAGCTCTGATAGCAAGGAGTCCATTTTATACATTTACTTTAGCTGCTGATGACAAGAGCTGAAATATACTATACAGAACTTGGAAGTGTCACCACTAGGGAAATATTATAGTCATTATTTTTTTACGCCATTACACTTCCATTGATGTACCATGAGTGTAGAGCCCCAGACCCAGGCTGCTCAGTCCAGACATCTGAGATAAGCATGATCAATCACCACCTTATGAGTGATATTAGGTACGATACAAATCCTATCTTCAATATATCTTTTACAGGTTAAGTCCAGTAGGGCAGGCTAAACCCACTCAACAACCAGGTATCTATTTCTCTGCAATACTGTTACCACTGAACGTATTAACCTTTTTCCTGGGTTTCAGGAAGCCATTTAGATTACAACATTGATGCTATACTTTGAAGAGAATGTTAGAAGACAGGCTAAGATGAAAAACAATATGAACCTAGTGCCAAAATCCAGGACAAAGCTGGATCTTCGGCTACAAGTTGTGTACACTGGGTGGGCCGTGAGCACAGAAGTGGCGTGGTGAAAGAAATGGGTCAGTGGAAGAAGCATATCATATTACAGATGGGGCTACTGAAGTAGGGAATGGAATTAGATGTCAGACCAATAGAGGTAAGGAAGAACATGATATTATGGAATGAAAAGTACGGTGAATGTCGGAGGAAATCTGCAAGAAAGGGGGGACGTTGGAGGTGAGACAAGAAAGGAAAAGAAATACGTCGCTGTAGACCGTAAAGAGGACAATCAAAGAAATTATGGCGTATGGAGAGGATGGTATTGCAATGAGTACAGAGAGGAGGGCGGTCACCAGGCATCAGATAGGGGTGGGTAAGTCTAATATGACCAATTTTAGGAGGAGCTAAAGCAGTCTCCCACCTCCTATTACGGTGGCAAAGGGTCAACCAGGGGGAAATAAAGGGTTTAACAATACGGAGTTTATTATTAGTGATATATTCCCAACAAGACTGCCACCGGAGTTGAAAGAAGGAAGATAAGGCAGTAAGAAAATAAGAGACTGGAATGAGGAAGGAAGGAGAGGCAGCTCTGGCAACAGCTGTGCAAGCCAATTGATCAGCACGTTCATTGCCCACGATGCCCACATGTCCTGGAACCCAATAGAACTGGATCGTTTTACGACGAGAAGAGATACGGAACAACCATTCCAAGATACGAAGGACTAAAAGTTGAGTAGCAGACGGTGACTGAAGAAGGGACAAATCACTATAAGAATCAGAGAATATCACAAATGAGGGAGAGGAGGCACGACAAATATACTGCAACGCAAACAAGAGGGCATATAACTCTGCTGTTAGAACACTCACAGAAGCAGAAAGACTAAAATGAAAGATAACTGTGAACCCAACACCCAGAAGTTTTTTTTTTGAACCATCAGTGTCTAGAGGGACTGCAGAGGAATGGTGGAAGAGATGGTCAGAGAACTGGGAACGGAGAATGAATGATGAAGAATTGGACTTGGAATACGGGAAAATGGAAGGACAAACTTGAGGTCGCGGAAGTAGCCACGGGGGGGAAAATACATGTGCGGAAAGAAAAAACATTACTAAGAGTAAGGGAGGAGAGCGGGAGGAGAGTACAAGCTCGAACCGCAAAAGGTGGCTTGATTCTAGGAAGTGAGGAAAACGTGTCTAAGTCAGGACTGGGACGAAGTAGAAAAGGGGTATGAGGAAAAGAGTGCAACTTACCATAGGCACGAAGAGAAAGTAAGGCACGATGGAGGAGAAGTGAAGGAACTCCTGATTCAGCATAGAGATTCTCAACTGCGGAAGACTTAAAAGCACAAAGAATCAGATGCAAACCATGATATTGCACAGTATTAAGTTGTCGGAGGACGATGTCTGAAGCAGAAGAATAATCAAGTTTGGAGAGAATGAGAGTAACATGGAGCCGATGGAGAGTAGTCCAATGAGCAACTCACGACACATGAGATAAATTTTGTAAGAGACAGAGGTGTTGCAAGGCTGAAATTTTCCAGGAGGCAATATGATCCTCCAAAGTAAGACAGGAGTCGAAAAGAAGGCCAAGAAAGGAAGCAGAACTTTTGTATGGGAGAGGAGAGCATAGAGAAGACGAGGCGGGTAAGAAATAAGATGAGAGCGAGTAAAAGTAATAGCATCAGACTTAAGAGAAGAGGACCAAAAACCAAGAGAAGTAGTCCATTCTGAGGCAGCAGAAACTGCACGTTGAATACGAGCACCAAGGGTAAAGATATCAGAGCTTGAGGCATATATTGCAAAGTCATCTACATGTAAAGAAGAGTGAACTCCAACTGGGAGACAAGAAACAATCCCATTAATAGCCAGTAAAAAGAGACCAGTGCTCAGAAAACTGCCTTGGGGAACACATTCATACTGTGGGAATGGATCCGAATAACTCTGCTGAATACAGACCCTAAAGAAACGAGCTGATGGAAAATTCTTTAAGAAAACACCAAGGTTACCATCAATAACACGAGAACGAATGTTCTGGTGTCAACATCTTTTTCCATAAAAAGTTGTAGTATCACACATTTTACATAATAATTTTTAAAGCTGTTTAATCATAATTAACAGTGTGCAATGAAGTGTGAATGATGAACAACCAAATATCATTTCGCTGTTAGCTGTGGTATAGGAAGAAGGTGGATGGTAGATCACAAGTGCCACCCTGTTTCAATTATAAAATGAAGGTTAGGAGAAGTGAAAGGATATCTGAATTGTGCGTAAGTGTAAAGTCCTGGGGAACCATTTATTATGTTGATATATGTGAATGTACTTAATACCATTCTATAGAGGTATATAATGTGCTAGTAGAGTTGTCATTTATCTCTACTTTTTGCATAAGCCCAGAGTATATGTAAATGCTTGGCACCTCACTTTTAGCTGACCTCAGCACCGCGCCCAACTCGGCACGGTGAGCGTACAGCGTCAGAAGAAGTCATATAGTTATCAAGGGAGGTGGTATCGCTCTTACATATCTCTCGGGTCGCAGTTTTATTTATTCTGTGCCCAATAAAGAGAGATTTAATCTGCTCATTTCTGTCACCTTACGCTACCACTTAATATAACAGACCAGCTTCCACCTTCTAGTGGCAGAGGACCTTTGGTGGAAAGTGTCGGGCACTGATGGCGAGTGGCTGACGTGTACTACAGACAGTGTCGTCGACCTCCAACACGGTGGTCTAGTTATACTATAACAGCAGAACACATAATATGTAGTCAGCTGTGCTATTCCATATAACGGCTACACAAATTGGTGGATCCGGTGGAATTAGTAGCAAACTGACACATAAATTTGGTGCTAGCGGTGGCACGATATTTGGTGCTAGCGGTGGCACGATACACGAACTGTGAGTAAAATATGGTAGCGCCAGGTTGTGTCATAAGCCTTCTCAAGGTCAAAGAACAATGCAGCAACAGATTTTTGTTTGGCAAAGTCTGAGTGGATATAATTCTCATGATTTAGGAGGGGGGTTAAGGTATGGCGAGCTTTTCAAAAACCAAACTGTGATGATGACAAGAGCTGGTTGGATTCTAGGAGCCAAATAAGACGATGATTTCTCGAACAATTTGCAGAGACAACTAGTAACAGCAATGGGACGATAATCTTGAGGGCCATGGCTTTGTTTTCCCGGCTTAAGAAACGGGAAAATGATGGTATTACAAAAAGAGGGAGGAAAAACACCCTCTGTCCAGATACGATTATAAATAGCTAATAATAAGGCCAGGGCCTGGGGGGAAAGGTGATGGAGCATATTATAGTGTATGCTATCAGGACCCTCGCAAGTGTTCTTACAAAGACGAAGGGCAGAGGACAGTTCATGGAGCATGAAAGGTGCATTATATGACTGACTAGACGACAGCCTGAAGACAATAGGCGTACATTCAATATTAGCTTTAAGGCCATGGAATTCAGGTGAGAGATGAGAGCCACTACTAATATTATTAAAATGAAGACCTAAGCCGTTAGCAACTAGATGAGCATCCGCAGCTGACTCCCCATCCAAATGGAGGACAGAGGAAGGCATGGAAAGTTGCTTTCCAGCTATTTTGCATATATGTTTCCAGTCAGAAGCAATGGACGTATTGGTAGTAATAGTGGAAACGTATAATCTCCAGCTAAGGTGATTACCCCGTTTAACAATCTGATGAAGAAGAGTGCGAGCCTTTTTAAATGGTAGAAACGCACTCTGTTCATCCAGGTGTTGCTTTCACGTACTGTAGGTAACTTTTCCAACGTGCACATTAAACACAGAATGCCACAGTACAGTCAGAATCCCACCTAAGCACGCACTTGGAAGTTAAAGGAAAGGACGACCTGGGAATCGCAATCAAAGCTGCACTCAGAACTAACACATTAAAAAGGGTAAGCATATCTAAAACAGTAGAGAAGGAAGAAAGGCCCTCTCTTTTCCGAGACTGGCAGTTTGTCCACATCGGATCCCAAGGATGGGTTTTTGGCTACTATCTCATGTGACATTTTGTAGGTCCGTTTTTGTAAAAAAAAGGGCTCACTTCCCTCTTAGGTGTCCCTCTCCCTCATTTAAGAATAGGCCTCCACTCATGAGGGTTCTGTCCCTGTCTATACTGATGGGTCTTTGATAGATACTGGAGTAGGATTTGGTGTTGTCTTCCCTTCCTTTAGTAGGGGCGGTAGCCTTCCTGGTATTACTGCACTGTATACGGCAGAACTGACTAATTTTATATGCTCAAAATATTTTTTGCTCCCCCTCAATCCGTTTTTGTGATTTTTAGTGACTCGTATAGTGCTCTGTCTGCACTGGAGTCTTTTAATGCATCCCATCCATTGGTTTTATCAATTTTAGAGTGGCTTTTTCTTCTTAGCCGTTGTGGACAGCATGTGGACTTCTGTTGGGTTCCCACGCATGTTTGTGTGGTGGGCAATGAGAGGGCAGATACATTAGCTAAAGCTGTGTCTTCTCAACAGCTCCCAACCGACTACCCACGTCCTGCTTCTGATGTAACACCTTACGGTATTCAATTCGTACATGTTGAAAGAGACACTGGGATGGTGTTGCTCATAATAAACTGAAAGAAATCTTTCAGAGAGTGGTTGTAACAAGGGTTCTCTCCTCTATGCTTCAGCAATTGCAGGTGGCTCTTGCTAGGCTTCGCACTTGGCACCCTCAGCTTTTTTTTTTCTTTTTTTAATATGAGGAAGAAGGAACCAAAGGCCATGAGCCCGCAAAACTGTTCCTTCCAAGAGAAAAACAAAATACAAGAGAGAGCCAAATTCAAGATTCATTCATTTCGAGATGCCTGGACACACTGCATTTGAAAGACTGGAGATCATAGAAAGCAGGAAATACAGACAGAGGGAGACAGTTCCAGAGCTGACCTGTTGCATAAATGAAGGACTGGGAGCAACGGTTAACTCTTGCATTAGAGAGTTGGACAGAAAAGGGGTGAGAGTTTTTGGTAGACGGGTGCTATGTGCCCGTAGTAGAAGTGGAGGAATGCAAGCAGACAGTTCAGAGAACAGTGACCATTGAAGCAGCGATAGAAAAGTGATAAAGATGCAACAGTGCAGCAAAGAGACAGAGGTTGAAGGGAGTCAGTAAGAGGGGGAGAGTTAATGAGACGAAAAGCCTTTGACTCCACCCTATTGAAAAGAGCTGTATGTGGATAGCCTCCCCACACATGAGAGTTGTACTCCACACAGGGGCAGATAAAACCCCTGTATAGAGTCAACAATTGTGCAAGGGCAAAGAAGGAACGGAGTCGGCTTAGCACACCCAATCGCTTGGAAGCAGATTTTACAAGAGATGTAATATGATCTTTCCAAGACAAGTCCCGAGCAAATGAAACCCCAAGCATGTTCAAGGATGATGCAGGATTAAGTTGAGTATTATGAAATATAAGTGGGTATACCTGTGGAAGATCATGTCGGGTTGATAGGTGCAAAAACTGAGTCTTTGATGCATTAAAAACAACCAGATTATTTTTATCCCAGTCAGAGATACAAGCCAAGTCAGACATTAGGTGTGCCATAGCCTCATCCCTTGTTTGTTGAAGTAACTGCTGAGATGGACGTTGTGGGAATCGAATGGAAAGGTGAAGGGTGGGTTCCTCACGAGTGATGGAACTTTGTGCTGTTATGACTGCCTTGTTCCCCTTACTGTCCGTCACTTGCTGATCGAGTGTCCGAGCCTGGGGAACCTACATCAGAGATTCCTCCATAGGCATAAGGGAGCAGATGGTGCCTACTGTCTCTCCTCGATGGTTGGTGGAGCCTCTAGTGATTTTTCTGATGTTTTTAGTTTTCTTCAGGAGACGGGCCTCCTTCCACTTTTATAAGTAATTGATATTTTATAAACTCTTCTTTCATTATTTTCAGTGTTACTACTGCTAACAGATATTAACTTTATTTTGAATATGCATTTTTTATTTGCTGTGTCTTTTACCTTGTTGTCCGACGACATATGACTCCGGCTGGCAGTTGTGACGTCAGATTATAATACAATCAATCAATCAAGAAGGAAGAAGGGGGTATAGAAGGAACCATTAAAGAAGTAAATGACGGCCAGTCAGCCTTCGGAAAACACCACCGAGGCGGTCTGAGTACGGGACAATATGAAGTAAGAGTAAGTTTGATAGGAAAGTGATCACTATATACAGCATTAGAAAGAACAGACCAATGGAAATCTAGTGAATGAGATTGGGATCAGGAGATATCCAGACAGGAGAAAGTATGAGTTCTAGCATCAAAATGCGTTGAAGCTCCAGTATTCAATAAAGATAAATCATTACTTAAAACTAAAGACTCAAGGCAGCAGCCACAAGAATTAGTAACAGTATCGCCCCATAAAATATGGCGGTAGTTAAAATCTCCCCCCACCCACCCACCCCCAAAAATAATTGGGTTAGGTCACTGGGACAATGAAATAGATAAGGCAGGAAAATCAATAGGCTGGGAGGGATAGAAATAAATAGAAACCACGGTAATCCAACGTCCGAGAAAAACACGAATAAAATTACAAGGAACCGTGGTGTAAAGGGACAGACATTCAAGAGGATCCGTGTAATGGACTAAGATAACTGAAACAGGAAGAGAGACAGAAGAAAACAAGAAACAATAGTCAGAAGAGGAGAAGACAAACGGGGTTCTTGTAAACAGACTAAGGAAGGACGGTGTACCGAAAGAAGATAACGAAGGTCATCACTATGGGCCGTAAAACTTCGATGGTTCCACTGTAAATCAAACATACTAAAGCTTACAACACCAAATAAAAGTAAAACCATCCATCGTCCAATCCTACGTAGCCTCATGAGGAGCATAGGAGCCTGGGGCTAGGCAAGTTGGTCCTGACATTTAAGATGAGAGTAAAACAGTAAAACCAAAGAAAAGTAAAATAACTGAGAAAGATTACAAAGGATAAAATATAATACATAGTAAATAAAATTTATGACAGACGAGTACCATACATCACCAATTCGGTCCGATAGTAGGAATAGGAGCAGAGGATGGAAGAGGCGGAGGAGTAGGATGTCAATTATAGCCCGGTGGCATAGGGAGAGGTAAAGGAGAGGGAGTAGAACAAGAATAGAGGGGGGGGAGGAGGGGAGGGAGAGAGGGGAGTAGGAGGGAGATCAGGAACCGAATGGACTTCAACTGTATGAAGCACAGTTTTGGGACTCATGGGTTCCTGTAAAGGAGTCGCCAGAAAACCATGATGTCCGTGAGGGTTTCACCCTCAGCAACTGCTGGGAGTGTCGTATCAGAGGGGACAGGTTGTAGTGTGGCTTGCAGAGTTGGGGTAGGGATGGGACCAGATCATGGAGTTTAGACATGGATCTTCGTTGGAGTAGGTGTCTCAGAGAGTGAGGGACAGGCGGTACACATCTTACGAGTTGGAGGAGAATGTGAGGGTTTTGTGGAACCCTTGGCATCCAGTGTGGCTGATGACATCCCATGTTTACCAGAGGGAGGTGGACAGCTGGTGTCACGCTGTGGCAGAGGGAGTAGTTATTGACAGAGAGAAGAGGAAGAGCAAGAGGGAGCAGCAGAACGGGAAGGGCAATGAGGGGAAGAGAGAGGAGTGGATAATAAAAGTGACAGGGAGGAGGCAGGAGTGGAGCAGTCTAGAGCAGAGAAAGAGATGGAAAGTGAAACAGAAGGGGCCTGAAAGTAGGGAGTAGAACAAGAGGGGGGAGAAGGGGAAGAGGAAGAGGAGAAAACAGAAACAGATGGAGAGGAAACAACAGTGACAGTCGAAGGGATAGGTAAGAAGGAGGTATGAGTAAAGACAGGAAAAGAGGCCAAGACAATAGAGGAGCTGGAGACTGGCAACACCAAGGGAGCAGGTGGGTCAGATACGGAGGTGAGTACAGAAAAGAAGTTAGAGTTTGTGACAGTTGCAATGCGGTGGGGCTGGGAGACAGCAGAGGTAGTGGAGACAGGATGGGCCACTCGAGCATAAATGGTACAGGAAGAGAATCCTAAGTCACGGGCACGTTGACAGGCTACACGGAGGAAGAAACTTTCTTACCAGCGAATCCTGGAGACTTCAGTTTCGAAGACGTACACCGGACATTTCCGTGACTGGGCAGCATGAGATCCTTGGCAGTTTGGGCAGACTTGTGTCCCAGCTATGCAGGCTGAGGTGTGGCCAGATTGAGCGCAGGTAGGGCAGACTGCCTCTGACCTACAGTATTTATCTGAGTGGCCATATTGCCAACAAGAAAAACATTGTTGAGGACGAGGTGTGTATTCCTTGGCCCGAAGTAATGTACCACCAACAATTACAGAGGAAGGAAAGTCGTGACCCTTGAAGATGATCTTTGCTATATTGGCTAAATATTTGTGACGCCCATGAGGGGGATGCTTGCAGCACTGAACAGAAAGTACTGCAAGTTGTTGAGCAGACAAGATTGCTTGGATATCAGCAGAACATTCAGAAAAAATGCAGTCGCCTATGGATATATAGGACGGGATCAAAACAGTTCCAGTGGTAGAGTTTAGGGGAACATCTGGAACTGCAGTGATAGGGTGACCAGAGGGGTCAGTAAGTGACGAAGCCTTCTCAGCCTGTGCAGTAGTTTGAACTGTCAAGAGGTGGTCGCCATTAGGATGGGACGAAAATGTGACATCAGGACCTATTTGTTGGAGAAGAGATGGAGGGTTAGGTCGTTCATTGTCAGCTGGATGTTGAAGTACTTCGGCCATGTCTGGCGGCCGAATATCGAAGATATTGAGGGAAGGTTCAGAATGAGGGGAGGAGAAAGGAGGGGGGGACAAGAAGAAACAAAAGGATAGGAAGAGGAGGAAAAAGGCAGAAAAGTAAGGGAGGGGGGATCTGCCTGACCAGAAGAAGGTTTTGGAGGAGAATCTCCCGTTGCTCCTTGGTTTAACTGGCCATGGTGAGCCAAATGTACTAAAAGGGAATTAAACTGGTCCACTCCTGAAAGCTCAAGTCAGGACTAAGGGTGAAAGAGACAAGGGCTACCATACCCATGGTTCAGTGAGACCGTTCGCAACTGACACAAAAGAGGCAGCCTTGCATCCCATCAGCACGGCTCTCACATCTAAGGAAGGTGAAAAGAAGGTAAAAGAAGGAAGGGAAGAAAAAGGACTAAGTAAAATAAGTAGGGTCAAGGACTGGGACCCGAGGATGGGGGAAGCAGCACAAAGTGACACCACCCCCACCATCAGGCCCCAGCCTGAGCCCCCTCACGATTGCAATAGGCTTGGAGTTGGGGGGGGGAAGACAGACTGAGAATATATATATATATATATATATATATCTATTGCCAGACGCCTCAATCCCGTTTGGGGTGGCCACAAACAAATCGCCTCCAAGTCTCCCTGTCTCCCGCCATTTCACTGCCCTGCACCCAACTCACACCCCCCTCTCTCACATACCTCTCCACCCCATCCCTCCATCTCATCCTCGGCCTCCTTCTCCCTCTTCCCCCCTCCACCTCACTCGCATACACTCTCTTCGTCAGTCTTTCACCCTCCATCCTCTCCACATGGCCAAACCATCTCAGTGTGTTCCTCATAATGCTTCCTATCACATCCACTTCAACACCACAACGCTCCTTTATATCCTCACTCGTCAGCCTGTCTCTCCACGTGACTCCACAGGCTTCTCTTAAATAACTCATTTCCACTGTTCTCACTCTTGACTTGTGTCCTTCCAACAATGTCCAAGCTTCACTTCCGTACGTTAGAGTTGGTATCACAATACTGTCATGTAGTAACTTTTTCACTTCCATGCTCACTTTCCTGTTTCTTATCACTGCTTTCAAAGAACCAGCAACCTTTCTTCCCTGCTGTACCCTTTCAAGCACTTCACCCTCCAAACCTCCATCCTTACTCATCACACTACCCAAGTACTTAACCCGCCCCATCCCGACGACGTATGGGTACGTTGCAACGATTTGCATTTGCCAGTCCCGGCGACGTACCAGTACGTCATGCAATTGCAAGGTCGCTAATTTGCACAATTTTCAATTTTCGCAAGTGATTTTTCGTATGTATACACGGGACACCTTCCTCTATTCCTGTACAAGATACCAAGCAGGGACAATGCCTTACACTGCATAACCTCCCCCCTCCCCCCCTCAAGACATTGTCTAGGCAAAGGACCTGTTACCAGTGACCTGGCTAGTAAAGTTATTCAGGGCCAGAGTGATTCCCCAATCGATGACAATGTGGAGGACAATGTTTACATAGCATTAGAAGAAGAAACAGCCAGAAATAATGATCAGGTAGTGTGGCAAAAATAGGTCAGGTATGGTGATTAGTTAGTGAGTGAAACAATGCTTATAATGCCTTTATTACTGCTTGAAAACCAATATACTGTCATACTACATATACATTCGTACCAAGTAAATAAATAAATACCGTTTATGAGTGGATAAAATAGTTACCCTCCCATAGAACTCGTTTTCTTTGGTGCCAGCATGTTAGAAAACCCACTCAGGTAAGGAGGAACTCCTTCCTGGATTGGGCACTTTAAACCTCAGGTGAGCGATTTCTCTATGAATTTTCGATGTTTCTCACCAAAAGCGAAGGTTTTAGTCAAAAAAAAAAAATCGAAAATACCTCGGGACTGGGGGATGTCGGAGGTGCGGAAAACCTCAGGACGTGACGGGTTAAACGTACTCACATTTTCCAATTCCTCACCATCCAACCTCGCTGTACATTCACTAACTTCACCTCTCTCAAAGACCATCACTTCACTCTTCCCTACATTCACCTTTAGATTCCGTTTCTTACACACTCTCTCAATCTCATCCACCAAGCCTTGCAGCTCCCCTTCGTCTTCACTCAACAACACAGTATCATCTGCAAACAACAGTACAGGGAGTTTCCAAACACTATCCTCTTTCACCAGGGCCACTCCAACATCCACTATCGTACCTTGTACCTCTTTTATTACCCCATCCATGTACAGATTGAACAACCATGAAGACATGACACATCCCTGTTTCAAACCAACTTTCAAAGAGAAAAATTCACTTAGTTCACCATCCACACGCACTGCAGCCTTTGCACCATCGTACATACACTTCACAGCATTCAACAACTTCCCATCTACTCCATATATTCTTAACACTTTCCACAATCCTTGTCTATCCACCCTGTCATATGGTTTCTCCAAATCCATGAAAGCCGCATACAACTTCTTTCCCTTCTCTAGAAACTTTTCCACTAAAGATCTAAGAATGAATATCTGATCTACACAACCTTTTCCCTTCCTAAAGCCTCCCTGTTCTTCTCCAACTAATTTCTCTGTTCTTTCTCTAACTCTGTCTATAAGTATCCTACCATACAATTTTCCTATTATACCAAGAAGACAAATGCCCATATGATTACAACACACTTCTTTTTCCCCTTTTCCATTGTACAAGGGAATAATTATACCTGACTTCCAATCCTCCGGGACTCTACCTTCCTCCCAGGCCAATCTGCACATCTTCCACATCCATTCTGCTACCATCTCTCCCCCATGCTTCAGCATTTCACCACACACTCCATCAATTCCTGGGGCTTTCCCCAATTTAACTTTCTTCATTGCTTCCACAACTTCTATCCTACTGATATATATATATATATATATATATATATATATATATATATATATATATATATATATATATATATATATATATATATATCGTTTCTTGGCTGTATTGTGGCACTGAGTTAGTTTGCTTTGTGGATATTTTAGCTTCTTTTCAATACTCTGAATCATTTTTAGTTCATCATCTAAAAATTCTGGTTCTGAAATTCTATATGCTCTTAGGTAAATGGATATGAATACAGATCTTTTTACATTAATATGATGGTTTGAATAGTAATGAACATATGACATAATATTTGTAGGTTTTCTGTATACCTTAGTCTTCAAAACATTTTGGTCCCTGATAACTTTTACATCCAAAAATGGCAATTCATTATCCTTTTCCATCTCATGAGTAAACTTAATCGATGGAACTAACGAATTTAACTGCAGGAGAAATTCATCAATGGGATGACTGTTAGGCCAGAAGCACAGGATATTATCAACATATCGGAGCCAAACTATGTTTTGCTCCTTTATGGAGGTCAGTAAATGTTTCTCAAAGTATTCCATGTAAATATTTGCCAGAACTGGGGAGAGGGGATTACCCATGGTCATACCAAATTTTTGTGTGTAAAATTTACATTCAAAGGTAAAAGAAGAGTTCACAATGCACAATTTAATTAGCTTGATAATGTTATCAGAGGGAATACCATCAGTGTTACTACCCAGAATGCTTGGCAGGAAAGTTAAAACATCATCAACAGGGACATTTGTGAATAATGATTTAACATCATAGCTGACTAATTTGTAGGGGTACATGACATTTAGAGATTTTAACTATCTTACCAAATCCTCATTGTTTTGTACAAATGAATCAGATATAGTGCCTACAACAGGGGACAACAGTGTTACAAACCACTTGGAGAGCTTGTATGTCGTAGAGCCTACAGAGCTTACAATTGGCCTGATGGCTATCCGACATACAAGCTCTGCAAGTGGTTTGTAACACTGTTGTCCCCTGATGTAGGCATTATCTCTGATTCATTTGTACAAAACAATGAGGATTTGGTAAGATAGTTAAAATCTCTAAATGCCATGTACCCCTACAAATTAGTCAGCTTTGATGTTAAATCATTATTCACAAATGTCCCTGTTGATGATGTTTTAACTTTCCTGCCAAGCATTCTGGGTAGTAACACTGATGGTATTCCCTCTGAAAACATTATCAAGCTAATTAAATTGTGCATTGTGAACTCTTCTTTTACCTTTGAAGGTAAATTTTACACACAAAAATTTGGTATGGCCATGGGTAATCCCCTCTCCCCAGTTCTGGCAAATATTTACATGAAATACGTTGAGAAACATTTACTGACCTCCATAAAGGAGCAAAACATAGTTTGGCTCCGATATGTTGATGATATCCTGTGCTTCTGGCCTAACAGTCATCCCATTGATGAATTTCTCCTGCAATTAAATTCCATAGTTCCATCGATTAAGTTTACTCATGAGATGGAAATGGATAATGAACTGCCATTTTTGGATGTAAAAGTTATCAGGGACCAAAATGTTTTGAAGACTAAGGTATACAGAAAACCTACAAATATTATGTCATATGTTCATTACTATTCAAACCATCATATTAATGTAAAAAGATCTGTGTTCATATCCATGTACCTAAGAGCATATAGAATTTCAGAACCAGAATTTTTAGATGATGAACTAAAAATGATTCAGAGTATTGGAAAGAAGCTAAAATATCCACAAAGCATACTAACTCAGTGCCACAATACAGCCAAGAAACGATTCCTTGAAGGGAAAACTAATAAGCCAGATCGCCAGAACATTCAAAGAACCCTTGTCCTCCCCTTCCATGAAAATTTTCTTGATGTTGTTCACATACTGAGGAAACTCAATGTACAAGTAGTATTCAAAAATGAAAACACCATCAAAAAAACCCTCATCAAGAACAACCCTTTCAGTAATTCAGGCGTTGTTTAAAAGCTGTAACAAATTTTACATAGGACAATCTGGAAAAGATTTGGAAACTAGAATCTCACAACATAAATACAGTGTAAGGACAGCCCAACAGAGTAGTGGTTTATTTCAGCACAAAGCATCCAGTGATCAACATACTGACTGGACAGGCTCCAAGATTCTAGCAAGATCAAAAAGCTTAGATGAAAGAAATGAAATAGAATCTTGTCTAATTTCTGGCACATACGAAAAGAATGTAAACATGAGCTATGGTCATTTTAAGTGTGATAAATTGTCAACTGAATTAATTTTAAAGCAGTATCCCCCAGACTAACACGTGATTGTTCCCTGTCATCTCCTGGCGGTGTAGTCACACCTGTGTGGGACACACCAAGCATTAATCCTCTAGGTCTTAAGTTAAGCAGCAGTATTTATCCCCTCCTCCCTCCCCCCTCTCCCCTTCCCCCTTCCCCCTCCCTCCCACTCCCCTTTCCTCCCCTCCTAATCCCTCCTCCTTTGTCACGTGCATTTTTAGATTCAGGTCATCCTTTGTTGCGTTCCACTCCCTGCTGCAGGTGACCATATCTTAAGCCGCAGGTAAAAATTCAGGTCGTCCATTGTTCTGTGTGCCACTACCTGCTGCAGGTGTGCATAAAAGACCTCTACCCTTTACGTTTCTGTCTCACTCTGTCTGAAGATGTAATATACGAAAGTGCTCACTGTCGCTCCTTTCATTTCTCCTGTGGTTAGTTTGCATATATATATATATATATATATATATATATATATATATATATATATATATATATATATATATATATATAAAACTGTTGTCATTGTTCTTGTACCCCAATATGTGCCTGTCATTGATGGGTCAGAGCAGACCCATCAATGACAGGTAAGCTGCCGCCTTCCTGTGGCAGACAGTGCCTTGCCAGGATTGCAACAGGGTCCTTCCAAATAATAAGGTGCAGGGAAAATGGAGGAGACATAGTCCCAAACAGGTTAGTTGTGTAAACGAGATGGGTATGGGTAGTAGTCTGTTTGGATTTTAACTACATGGTAAATTTGTATGAGATCTCTGATTGGATGAGTTGTGCAAGGTCGTTATGGAACCTCGGTTCCACATCAATCCCATGGTAGTATCTCCTGGGACGTTGGAAACCATCTACCTACTTCCTTTTGGCGAACTAATGTGTGGTACAGCTGTGGTCATGAATAATCACCTATCCTCCGGTACCCTGTGCCTCACGCTGCTCCTTTATGGATGGCAAGTCACAGTGGAGTAAGAGGGACTGAGAGGGAGGGGTCAGAGAGAGAAGAGAAGATGGGTGGGAGGATGAGTGATGGTTCAGGGGTGGAGTGAGGGAGGGAGAGAGGGTAGGTAGGGAGGGAGAATGATATGCGAAGTGTTGGTCACAGTATTTGTCTATTTTCTTTCATTCACAGCATTATATACAGGAATTAACCCACACCATCCCATTGGGATACAGTACATCTCCCTAATACGTGCCTATATGGGCGGCAGTGGACGTCGCGTACTAGGAATTTGCGTACTGTGAATACATAAACTTATGGGAAAAATTAGATATGGACGGCACGCCCCTTCATGGGCAACTCTTGAGACGCCTTTCAGACCTAAGTATTGTACTATAAAGGGAAACTATCTAAGACATATTACCTAAGATAAAGTAAACCAACAAGAATATGGTTTTACTAGGTAAATCAACAAGGATATGGCTTAACTAAACCAACAAGAAAATGGCTGCTCATCTTTACCCATTATCGCTTCTTGGTGGGGGGGGCAATGTCTCGTACTCAGGGTAACCCTGGATTTGGGCCACTCTTTGCTGTCCGTCTTGCTTACAAGGAGTTCAATTCGTGTACTAATAAAAAATACACACACACAAAAGAAATAGGTCCTCGTGTACAAGGGGGATCGCGTACTCAGAACTCGTGTACTGTGGGGATGTACTGTACATATGCACCCAAACGTTTTATCACTGTGAATCCCGTTGACGTTTATAAATGCGCTGCAATTGCAACGTCCGTCATTTGAACATTTTTTAAATTTCGTTCGTGATTTTTGGTATGTATACGCGGGACACCTTCCTCTACCCAAGGCCAGGTGGGGACAATGCCTTACTCCATGTGACCTTCCCCCCCCACGCACGGCACTGTTTTGGCAACTATCCTGTTATCAGTGACCTGGCCAGTAAAGACATGTCGTGCAGTGGTATGAAATTCAAGGCAAGAGTGATTCTCCAGTCGATGACAACGTGGAGGACAAAGTTTACATTGTGTCAGAGGAAGAAACGTGCATAAGTGATGAGCAGGTAACATTGCCAAGAAAGGTGTGGTATGTTAATGTGTTTGGTGAGTGAAACAACGCTTACATCGCCTATATTACTGTGTGAAAACCATTATACTCTTGTAATACATATAAATTCGTATCAAATAAATAAATATCTACCTATTCTGAATGGTTTGGAATAGTTACCCCTCCAATGGAGAACGTCTTCTCTGGAGCTGGGCTCGATAGAAGATGGTACCAGTTGAGGGGAAGGTCACGTATACCAGGCATTTCTAAGCTCAGTTTAGCAATTTCTCTCTGAATTTTCGATGTTTCTCATAAAAAGCAGATGTCTTAGCAAAAAAAAAAAAAAAAAAAAAAAATGAAAATCTGCCGGAACTGGGGGAGGTCATTGGTAAAAATCTGCCGGGACGCGGCGGGTTAATATTCGATAGATAATGCTACATTACACCTTGCATAGCAGCACCAGATAACAAGCTTTAGATAGGTGGTGATATCAAGGGCTGCTTCGTGAGAGAAATATACTGACTTGACAGATCAAACATTAGTGCAGAGCCATGGAAACTGTGTGGTCCCAAACTGTCAACGCGTGGAAGCCAGAGAACGAGAAGACACTGGTCCGCCTCCTCCAACACATCAGAGACGAGAGGGAGCTATTCAGACGAAACCGGCAAACCATCAATAACATTGTTTCCTCGGGTGCCGCGAAGACCGCAAGCGGTTATTGAGGCAGGAGGTCAGTTGTCTACTTACTAAGGATTTCGTGGTTGCATTGGCTTGATTGTTGTCGGTAAACACTGACATAAATATATTTTGCGAGTTTGGGTAGGATTTTATTTCATTTTCCTTCTAACAAATTATAGGAGATAGTTATTATATCCACCCATGTGCACAAACATCAAATTTATTGACCTTTTATGCACAATAATTTTAAACAGCCTTTTCTTATAGAGATGCCATATAATAATTAATATGGCTGTGGCTGTATGGAGGGAGTATATAGTGCAACGATTATCATATTTACTGTGGACACAGCCATGTCGAAGGTTGCATATGATATTTAGTTCCAAAGTTTAATTACATGTAATGGTAAAGGACGTTTCTTACATAAACATTACGGAAGTCAAAGCCATCCAGATTCCGTTCTGCGTCAGAAGTCAAAATACATAGATAAACACAAATATCTGGCTCTGTACTAATGTTTGATCTGACATATCAGTATATTTCGTTCACGTGCCAGCCCTTCATATCATCACCAATCTAAATCTTGTTATGTGACACCGCTATACAAGGTGTAACGCATCATTGTCTACCGAATATATATCATACTCTGAATGAAAGAAAACAGACAAATTATGTGATCAACACTTCGCATTTCATTCTCCGTCCTCTACCTCCCCTCTCTCACTCCACTGTTGCACCATCACTCCTCTCTCCAGTCACCTTCCCTTCTCTCTCTGGCTCCTCCCTCTCAGCCCGTCTTTCTCCACTGCGACTTGCCATGCATAAAGGAGCCAGCCTGAGGCACGGGGTACCGGAAGATAGGTGATTATTTATGACCACGACTGTACAACTTGCCCAAGAGTAACCTGGGACTGTGTAGGGTAGAGGCGTTCATCTTCCCTGAGCCAGACTTACGCTCCGGCGGCATACACAAAAGAAGTGCTGTACAATCGGTCTAACGGCCCGTCCACACGATCACTTCAACCTGTGTTTTGGAGCACAGTAAGGAAGGAAAAAATGAAAATAATCATGTAGACGTGAGGAAGTCAAGCACTTTTCTCGCTTCTGATCTGCTACTTACGGCGTGATTCATTATCATGCATCGAAACTGATAAGCAAAGTGTTTGGACATGGCTGTTGCTCACTGATTGTGTAGAGGATTCTAAAGCAAAGAAATTAACCTTGACTTTTCCCTTGACTTCTGGTTTATTGTCCTTAAAATCGGATCGCAAGTGTTTAATTTCATCTAACCTAATAACGTTGAAACCTGTTGTTGGTAGATGGGGTTTGCTCACCATCCACTCACTCGACGTATTGCTGCTTCGGGTGTCGGTCCTTTCCTCTCTTCCATCCTTCCTCTTCTAGTTTTCTTTCCTTCAGTCTTTCCCCTTTCTTCTGCCTACGGGTGACTTACACTCCCTCTTCTTTCTTTCCTTCATTCTTTCCTCTTCCTTCTGCCTATGGGTAGCTCTACTGTACACTAAGCGACAAGCCAAATGGTTTCCTCTTCACTAGGAAACCATTTACTACGCTGGGTGGTAACCACATAACCAACTTAGGGCGCCTGGTGGTTTAGTGGGTAATTATGGTGCTCCAGTCGGATTCAGCCGGTGCAGATTTATATCCTAGGGGTGGTAGGGGTTTATTGCTCTCGGAATGCCACTCAGGGATGAGTGAGGCTGGTCACTGTCATCTTAAATGTCAGGACCAATTTGCCTAGCCCTGTGTTCCTACGCTTCTCATGGGGCGACATAGGACTGGATGATGGATGTATGGATGGTTTAGAAAAGAGAATAATTATATTTTAGGCAAACCTTAATTCATGCAATCTGGCCTTAAGTAAGTCAGATAAACGAATAAAATCATTTTGCTTTAAACAGGCTGAAACTTTGATGTCGTTCTGTGACATTTACGTTTGACCGATTATTCTAAAAAAATAAAATCGCTTCACACTCTCCTGTTCCTCATCCATTCCATTAAGGTTGATCAACATAGGACGAAAATTGTATGAGTCTGCCTTGCCCTCGACGTAACAACACATGATGTTTTTTGGCCAAAAATTTGGTATGTGTTTTTGCAGTAGTCTTCGATCAATATGAGAAATTTAATACAACTCCATCCAACAGATCTATATACAGTCTTGCTAACAGGCAGACAGATAAACAGAACAAACACTTGACCCAATCGTTCTTTAGCCGGTGCGTATAAAACAATTTTTTTATACTCAGATCAGCTCGTGTAATCATACCTCTTCCTGCGCAATAAACCCAATCCATTACGATCATTGAGAAGTCCTTGTTAATGCCCTTTAACGACATAATTGGCCTATAATCAGCCGTAATGGAGCTTGTTATCTTCTTACGAGCTTTCAAGCGAACTTCCAATAACTGGCTTAGGAAACCTAAAGATGGAAATGATTGACGTAATATTGATATCTACGAATTAAGTGACTTAACACTTTTGTATATGACATTTAAAAAATATGAAGGTGACAAAATAACATTACCTGTCTGTTGCCTGATGGTCCATCGACAGTTATGGTTCAGTTTAAAGTCCATCTGTCACTATGTATAGCCAGACGCCATAATCCCGTAATGGGTGGCCACAAACAAATCGCCTCCAAGTCGCCCTGTCCTCTGCAAATTCGATCACCTCCCCCAAGCTACACTTCCCTCTTTCATATATCTCTCTACTCCATTTCTCCATCTCATCCTCGGCCTCCCTCTTCCTATCCCCCCTTCACCTCTCACTCGCATAGACATTCCTCGTTAGTTTCTCACGCTCCATTCTCTTCACATGGCCAAAACACCTCAGTGTATTGTATTTCTCCTAAAGCTATTGCATCCATATCCACACCACAACGCTCCTTGCCTTCCTCATTTGCCAGTCTATATCTCCACGTAAATCCACTTGCTCCTCTCACACAGCTCATTTTCACTGCTCTCACTCCAGAGCTATATCCAACAAGGTCCAAGTTTTGCCTCCACACGTTAGAGTTGTTATCACAAAGCTATCATGCAGCTACTTTTATACGTCCATGTTCACTTACAAATTTTTTATCACTGATTTCATTTTTTTTCACTGCTTTCACTGAACCAGCAACTTTTTTTCTAGTTGTACCATTTCAAGCAGTTGATCCTCTAAACTTCTGTCCTTACCCATCACACTATCTAAGTACTTAAATGCACCCACAGTTTCCATTTCCTCACCATCCAGCGTCACTGTGCATTCAATGACTTAATTGCGCTCTAGGTTCCCCCTGAAGAGGGTCACCTTGACGTGGTGGCAAAGCTAGAAACATGGCTGGTAGTCCCATGAACTCTGGAGGCATGCCTGTCTTTGTAGGGTTCGGCATATGTATTACTGCATATATACATATCGTGTGTGTGTGTGTGTGCATATATATATATATATATATATATATATATATATATATATATATGTGTGTGTGTGTGTGTGTGTGTGTGTGTGTGTGTGTGTGTAAGGACTTGCGTTCTTACGAACGGAATAACAACAAATTTGGAGGAAAACCAACCTCGTGAACAGGTAGCATTCTGAAGCGGGTATTCGACTACTGATGATACACACAATGAATCAGCTAATTCAGAAAACTACAGAATATAATAAACCTCTGTGCTTAGGTTTTGTTTATGCTTTCGACTCAGTGGATCACATAGCAATTAGAAACTCATCGCGAGAACAAGGAGTGAATGAGAACATTTTCAAACTGCTCGAAAACATTTATAATGAGGGAACTGCTACAGTTAAATTATATAAAGACTAAGAAAATATTGATATTGAGAAGGGCGTGCGTGATGGAGATACTATTTCACCAAAATTATTTACAGCATGCTTAGAAAGTACTTTCAGAAAGCTAGACTGAGAAAACAAATGGAGAAAAACTAAACCATTTAAGATTTGCAGGTGACATTGTCCTAATCTCAGAAACAGAAGATACATTGCAAGAAATGTTGAATGACTTGAAAAAATAAAGTCTCAAAGTAGGACTACAGATGAACCAGAGTAAAACTAATGTTTAATCCACTAACACCAAACAGTGTCATCAGAATAAGCAAAGAGAATCTTAAAGAAGTCGAGGAGTATAATTACTTGGGGCAAATATAAAATTAAGGAAAGATCATGATTGCGAAATAAAAAGACGCATTACAATTAGATGGTAAGCTTTCGGTAAACACAGAGACATTATGAAATGTAGCTTGCCACGTTGTATGGAGTGAAAAGTATATAACGAATGTATAATTCCAGCTAAGACGTATGGTTGTGAGACCTGGGAACTGACAAAATCAATGGAAAATAAATTATTCCGTTCTCAGACAGCAATGGAAAGGTCAAATGTTGGGAATACCTTTAAGAGACAGAAAAGATCAACTTGGGTGAGAGAGCAGACTAAAGTCAAAGATGTTATAGAAGTTATAAAAGAACAGAAATGGAGGTGGGCAGGTTATGTATCAAGAATGAGGGATAACTGATGGAGCAAGAGGCTGGCTGACTGGACACCAAGAGATTGTAAGCGTAGCAGAAAAAGGCCAGTCAGGAGGTGGGGAGATGAGATACAGAAATTTGTTGGGAAAATGTGGCAAAGATTGGCTCAGTCAAGGAGTTCGTGGAGAAGGCTTGGGGAGGCCTTTGTTCAGCAGTGGACTTGTAATGGTTGATGATGATGATGATGATGATATAAACAGTGGATTACAATTCAAATCGTGTATTGGAAGACGGGAAGTTATTAAATTCACTGGGAAGTAACTCAACATAATCCACGAGGTAAGAGAGAATTGATTTTTTCTTATTTGCCGACGAAGGTACCTTCGGAGGATCCAGCACCTGCTTATGGTCGGAACCGTGAGTGAGGAACATACGAATGTGGAAGCAGTTAATGTGTTCTAGAACGCTAGGTAAGCCTTGGTGGCAATATCTGAAGAGAAGACGGGAAGACTTGAAAAGGAGGAGTGTGAATGTATAAAATGTGCAGTGTCAACTACGAGTACTCGTCGGTGTTGAAAGGAAGTATTTTCATTATTAATGAGTAGTATAATGACAAAGAAGAATGAAAGATTAAACATGTATCATCTCGAGGTGTATAGGTCAAGTTCCAGTTTAACTGTGGAAGCTTAAAGTGGCAGTGATTGATTGTTTGGTAGGCCTGGAACATGAAGAGATATGATAAATGACTGTGAGGGAAAGCAAATCATGGTGGTTGATGGGGCTAAGGAACTGGCAGCGGATCATGTTGGGCAGTAAATTTTGCATGATGTAATGTATGACAAGAGTTTGCCGTCCCTCACGTTACTCAGTGGCGTTGGGTCATCCCGCTGACTTTAGTGATAACGTGAAGTTGATGAGAGTAGGCATTTATGACAGGGAGGCGCAATGAGGGTTATGGAGGCTTTAATGGGGCGAATATGAAGACAATATTTTGGGTGTTCTGCCTCTGTTATTAACCAGCTGCGATAGCGAAGCTGGTATGGTTTTCATTTTGTTTGTGTGTATGTCTGTGTGTCTGTTAGCACGATAACATCACAACTGCTCAAGATATCATCACAATAGTTTATGGGCATGTTGTAAGAAAAAGAAATCGATCACGAGTTCGAAATTGGTGAATGTAGGTCAAGGTCTGTGTGTCTGTTACCACGATATCTTCGCAGCGTCTCAAAATATCATCACAAAATTTTACAGGTGTGTAGTAGGGATGAAAATCTAAGTTCGAAATTGGTGAAAGTAGGTCAAGGTCAAGGTCATATTTCGACCCGCGCTAGATATGTATCGGCTCGCGACTGGTGTGATTCTCCCTTTTGGGGAGCCTCTAGTTTTATACCTGTTTTTAAATAAAAAGGGAGATGCATATGCATACATACATGCATGGATACTGTCCATGCATACATACATACATACGTACAGTCACGTCCAGGAGAAACGATACACATCTACTCGTATTGTTTACTATGGTATCCATTGCTAGTAAGATATGGAACTAATTCTCTCACTTATTGGCGCATTTATGATCAGTGCATCAGGCAGTAAGTGAAACAGTTCCACATCTCACCATCAGCAGACTCTACAGCGGATAATATGAGCAGATGTGTATCCTTACTTGTGAATGCGGCTGTACATATCGCCTAATTTCCCAGAGTTATGTTGGATAAAAACGCAGAAAGAAAGAAGTCCGAGATAGGAGAAAGTGTAGCATAATATGAACTTTAAAGAGAGTGTGTGGGAGTCTGGAAAAAATAGATTGTGTGATGGTGGTGGCGGGTCGGTAAGAGGGAGGAGGCCTATTACGAGGCTCTTGAGGGCTGTGTAATTAAGATTTATGGAGCCATTCCGTGCCACTGTAACAGCGGAGTAATGAGAGAGAGAGAGAGAGAGAGAGAGAGAGAGAGAGAGAGAGAGACAGACAGACAGACAGACAGACAGAGAGACAGACAATGAAATAATGAAGAACAAAATATTGTAAAGAGGGAAGACGACTGAACCCATTGTGACTAAGTTACTAATGTACAATAACTATAATCCTGAAATTATTTGTCTTCTTTGATACCAGTGTTTTTCTGTGCCTAATAACATTGTTTGGCCGTAACAAGGATACCACAAGTGTCCTCATGGTGAAGGAGTTAATGGCGACTGTTTATTACGCCTCTCTTCCTTAGACGGCCTTCCTGAGCCGAAGCAAATCTCCTAGAACTAGTCAGCGTATACTACTGGAATGTCTTCAGCACTGCACAGTGGTTAGTCTTTTTTTCTGGACGTGGGGTGCCTCCAACAGAAAGAAAGTTATGTGAGGCACCCTTGGCGATGCACGACTTCTTTTGTTTTATGGAGGGGGGGTTGGAGAGGGCTTGTACCTTTAATAAGATAAAATAAAATAACCATAATTTGAGAAGACGGTTGTTGCTGTTGTTGTTGTTACGCAACCCGAAATGTCTGGTCAAGCAAAACTATCATCCGGCATGCAAACAACAGCCTATGCAGGGCCGTCCCTTGCAGAGAACCGATGAATCCCTATAGCAGACAGTGCCTCGCCACAACGATGCACGAGTTTGGAGTTTTGGTTCCCGCATGTACACCACATTTTCTTCTCTTCATCTAGCTAAGAAGGGCACTATAGTAGACAGCACATCACACCTTTATTTGGCTGTATGGTTACAACCCAACTTATTGATGGTTTCCTTGGTTACAGTAGACAATTAGACTTTTTATTCAGTGTACAGTCATCTGAGTTGAATGAAGAGTAACAAAAAGTGGCTGAAATGATGAGGGAAACCGGAGGAGAAGAGGGCGACACCAAAAATACATGATTAAAGTGAAGGAAGAGGTAATGAGGACATCATTTGACTGCATGATTGTAATCAGCTTAACATAAATATAATTACGGTCAAAGCAAAACTATGAAAAAAAGGGAGCAACTTAGTCATAGCCTGATCATTCCTTCACTCATGATTATTATTATTATTTTTATAAAAAGTACGCATAACTAACTATGTGCTCTATAAATTGTTTCAACTCTACAAAATAACTGCACACACACACATACACACACACACACACACACACACACACACACACACACACACACACACACACACACACACACACACACACACAAGGCCGATTTATTGTTCAGACAGGCCAAGGGCTTTGTAAATCATGTTATTAACAGCTCAGTTACGGTATTAATTAACATGTAAATCCTCACATAAATATAATGAGATTCCATTCGAAGGTAAATCAACCAGAAACATGATTCGGTGTTGGCAGTGTGGGCAATGCACACCCCTCAGCACAATTAATTGGTGTTGGCAATGTGGGCAAAATAGTTCCCTCGATATAACTAATCGCTGTGACAGTGTCAGCAAAGCCTTCCCCATCGGCAGTGCAGGTCACTTTGTACAATCATGCAGTGTTAGCCTCGTGGGAAAGGTTGGCCCTTGTGTGCTGGCAATGGAGGCTAGTAAAGGACCCCTTGTACAGCCACATTTACTACAAAAAGACAATTCATCCGGCTCTGATGACCTTTGCTGACCTACCTAATGCGGTTTGTCAAACAACCACGTGATTAAGCAGTACAAAAGCTACTAAATATACATGACTGACGTCTGTTTCTGATAATATTTATGTAGGCAATGCAGAGAGATAAACATACTGATTATACCAGTATAGCAAGAGTGTAAGTACTGCGTCGGAAATGGGTACTTTAATCATTCGTAATGTCAGGAGTTGGATGCCAAGTGCTGAACAGCAAGCATCAAATTCCCCCCCCCCCCAAAAAAAAGGCCTACTGTAATAGTGTGATTGACTGCTGCCATTGATATGTTCGTATTATTAGTTTATAACAACGTTAATTACACTGGCGTTCATCTTTTACCAGAAGTTTAAACCCTTATGTTCCATGCATATAATTTTTGTTCAGGTACTAAATTTCTTACCTGTTTCTTTATTCCGTCTCTGATATTAGTTTCATCTCTCTCTCTCTCTCTCTCTCTCTCTCTCTCTCTCTCTGTTGACTCATACCAAATCTTACTCAAATCTTACTCTCACGATAGTCTAATTGGATCGACTAAGCTTTGGATCTTGCCACTCAAAAGCTAAAAATATCGCGCTGAATATTAATAACCAGGGATCTGTAATAATTTTGCTTTTAAATAACAGCATTGGTTCGATACAGACCAGGATATCGGCTTTTGGTTTCTCTTCCCTCATCTTTCCTGCCCTAATAAAAACATTCCTTTCAATAGCTGACATTTTTTTTTTTTTTAAATTTTTTGCCAGGTAACTTTCTTCTTTCCTTCTAACTCGCTCTCAATATGTCTGTGTTTCTTACCTCAGTGGTAGCAGTCTTTTTACCTCTCCCGGGACGGAGCCTGCAAGGTATTGTTTTTGGTCGAGTTTCCCTGTTTCTTTTATTATTTTTTTTTATTCGTTAGCAACATAACGGAGAAACGGATGAAAGAAATTATATGAAACTTTCAGGATATGTGGGCACTGGTCCCAAAAGGAAGTGATCAAATTTGGGAGGTAATCGAGTGACCCTGGAAGGTCAAAAGCAAGGTTACGGATTTTCATAGGACTATACATTATAACCGGTTGAAGATATATTTACTATTATCAACATACAGGAACACGGGCTTTCATTTGGCACCAAGACCTTTCATCCTGAGCGACCTTGAAAAGTCAAACTAAAGATCACGGATATTCAGGGGGCTATAATTCGAAACTGGTAGCAGAAAGATATTTACTATAATCAACGTACCGGAAGTCCCATATAGGTTTTTAATTGGTACCATGACTTTTGACCTTAAATGACTAAAATGTCAAACTCAAGGTCACGGATATTCAGGAGACTATAACTCGAAACATGTTGAAGATGTATTTACTCTTATCACGATATGGGCTTTCCTTTAGCACTATGATCTTTGATCTTGATTGACCTTGAAAGGTCAAATGCAAGATCATGCATTGTCAAATGGCTAGAACAATAAAACAACCGAGGTTTGTTGTGGCTGCCACCATTTGTTTCTTCTGTACTCGTCATTCACTCCCAATTTTTCTATGTGTCTTTTCTCCCTGTCTTGCAATAATTTTTCTCCCTTCCCTCCTTTTTTGTTCCTAGTCTCTCTGCATTCTTTCCTCACGCTTCGTTGCTTCTTGCTTTTCTCTCGCACTTTTATTTTCCTGTCTTCCCATCCTCTCTTATTGTCTTCTGTCTTAGCATTATCCTTGTGAACAGTGTGAGTCAGGCCGCTGCCAGACCAAGGCCTCTACCATCTTTCACCACTCTGGCATAATGGCTATTTGCCTGTTCAATCCTGTACCATCAGATCTTCTTGTTGTCTCTCTGCCTTCTCCTTGCACCCCATCTCTGGATTGTCATTCGGTTATGGTAGTTCCCAATCTGTTATCTGTGTTACAAAGGATGTAATTGCCCACTTTCAGTTAAAGTAATTGACTAGAGGAGTTGCTGTATTTTTAGCTCTCCATGTGTTATACCATTTTTACTCCGTGTGACAAACGCTATACTATTTTTTCTCTAGCTTGCCCTAAAATTGTCATTCTTCTGTCTTGAATGTTGATTTATAACAATAGATTAACGCTTTACTATGATGCTAGTCATGAAGAAGTGGTAAGGAATCAATGCAGAGCTGTGGTATTTTCTTATTCTGCCAGTGAGCTACATGATATATCCTGTAAAAAGACGAAGAGCTGGGTCACGCTAACATAACAGGACTACATACGGTGATCCTTTCTGTTTCTCTCTAAGCACTCCCAATTCGACAGTCCATAGTTTTAGTTACACTCCAAGTTACCAATCCATATGTTAGAACAGGAAGTACATATTGATTGTTTAATCATATCTTAACTCTAGTGCAATTGGTTATCTTTTATGTAGTTGCTTATTTTATCAAAATTTCTGCATCACAGTCCTTTTAATATGGCTTTGTTTGAAATGGAACGGAATGAACCACCTGACAGAGGTATGAGTACTGGTCAACACCTGCTACTTCATCTTGTTTCATTGGAAGGGACTCAACGCATCTGATTTTAAAAAATTGTCTCCTTCATAACCATTTCGACCTTCAGAATATTCCTGTTTAGAGCAACTATCAGATTATCTTGTAATTCCTCCATTGAGTCACTAAGAAGGACCATTCGTTTGAAAGAAGGTAATTCAGTGCTTCCTTGTTTATGGTAATATCATTGCCATCCCGATCCAAATCTGTGATAATATTCTCTGGGCAAGCAGTAAATAACCTACGGTATATAAAACTGCCTCCTTGTAAAATCTCTCTCTTTATTGATATTTTTTGGATTTTTTTTTTAAATGTCTGACATGTTTCTATAGAGATTAATTAGTACTTCAACATAAGATTCTACTGTTCCTTGTTGCAGACTTGCTAACATCACTGGAGGGGTTTCAACTGAGAAAAATCGTAATTAATAAATACCATTATACAAAGTTTTCTTATTTGCTGACATTACCTCAATTATTTCATTATTTACTTGAATGTGTTATGTTATCAAGGAACCACCTCGAAATTCATCTTTCTCTGCTGGTTGGTTTGCAGCTAGCACAGGGCTAATTCAGGCCGCTGGGATTTTTGCTAAATTTTTCACGCGCAATGGGAGGAAGGCTAACTTAACAGTAGCTTATTATTTTTTTCATCTCCCATTTCGGGTTGAAGCAAAATAAGAGGCATGTTTCCATGATCTACATACCTCTTTGACCTCTAAACATTTCGTGAATGGTTTTGCTGGTTCATTTGATGCAGTCACCTGCATCAGTATATAATATCATTGATGAGACCATTTTCACCTCTTGCCTCACCCCACTTCATTCCTATCAAAGCCCTCTTAACTTCTTCAGTGGTAATGCCGTGAATATTTTCACATCCTTTTTTTTTATTTTCTGAAAATATGTTGGTGTTTCTTCGGGATTTCATACCTAAATCTTTAGCTACTCTGATTGCTATTCTCATGAAGTTTTCGTTCGGTTTCTTGTGTGTCAGTGTTTACTTCGCCCATCACCTGCTAGAACTACAAACTAAACTCTGCTGATTCATCTCTCACCGCTACAAGGTTTGGCTTTCCTTCGGATTAGGCTCCCCATCTCTCGTCTCAGTTTTAGAATTATTCGACTCCTCACTATTGTGGTTGCGTACTGTATTTACTCTTACAGTAAAGAAGACAAGGAGCCAAAACGTGGTGGCACCGTGCGCCTTGGGTGGAGTAGCTGCTGTGTCCAGTCGGGAGCCAAACCTCATACTTCCATTTACCGCGCCCTCACAGGTCTTGTAATGTACCCCCCAAAGAAACTTGGTAACGTGTGGTTGACGGATCTTCTCGAGCAGAAGCAGTTAACTGGGTTTAAGGAACACCACCACCACCACCATCATGAACATAAACATCAACTCTGTTCATTGCGGCTACATTTTCATTGTATTGCCATATGATTCATCAGTCAGGATGAACTCTGTTTTTATTTGATCCTTCCAAATCTACTTTCTATTCTAATTCTAAGGAATTATACTGAGCCCCAGAAGTAAAGGGAGAGGAATAGTTTTTCATACGAGAAACTGCAGAGATTCAGCCTCTTCAAAAAATAACTTTAGCCTTGAATAATGATACTATTCATTACGCTTATCATGGGTAAGTACTCGCATATATTTTACAGACATTTAATTGTCATGGTCAGCAGCTCTGATTAAGTTAGCACCATCCAGTAAATTCATTACTTAACCAGTACTAGTGCTACTGATCTCGTAATACTTGTCTAACCACGACAGATAACTTACTTGAATATATCCAAGTGGTAGTCAAAGAGAAACAAAATATATACCACATAGTTTATATTGCTTCCCCTTATTATATTAAATATTTTTGTTGTTAATAAATACCTTTAAAACAGAAAAAAAAAAAAAAACAGTTATTAGAATCCCCTAATTTGTTCTTCCATTTACCATTCAGTGGTCGGTGGGGACGTCCATCATCCTCCCACTCAGTGTAGTGGTACTCTATTTCAGGGTAACTCTACACTGAGTGTCAAGCCAAATGATTTCCTGTTAACCAGGAGATCATATTAGTACGCTGGGTGGTAGCCTTATAACCAAACAATACGTGTACCCTACATGTCAACAAATGGGTTGGTGGAGGGATACTGCCCTCCCCTGAAAACAACTAACTGAAAATACAAACAAGGAGCCTCAGACCAAGACAGACAAACAGGTGACGACCAAGGACCGGACAAAGGACGTGGTTCGGATTGCAACTTGCGATGTAGGGGGTGTGAATCCCTAGCGTGAGAGATTGCCCAGGAACATGAGGGTGCAAAAGTGGACATGTGTGGATTAGCTGAGACTAAATGAAGAGGCAAGAGTGTAAGACAGTGTGAGTATGGATGGGGTATATGTGAGTGAGTAGGAGAAAATTAAAGGACAAAACAGGGTGTGTGTATTGTGTGCTAGAGATCTATCTATCTATCTATATACCTAGGCTGCTTCCCCCAAGGAAAGGGAGGTAGCCAAGACAGGACGACACACTCCCCATTTACTCATCCATTTAAACACATTCATTCGCATCATAACCCCAAAGGGGAGAAGGGACAGATCCTCACCACACCACACTGCACGAGGGTCAACTGCGCAGTGCAATCAGTGACATCCGCAGCAGGTCCCGACAGCAGAGCCGGTTTACCCCTGCCACATCATAATAGACCCATCCCCTTACCCGCACCTGACCTGATTAGCTGATCAGACCAAATGCGGGAGAATATCCCCTCAGGGCTGCATCATCATTTATTCATTCACAATTTCTCTCCATTTATTTTTGTCACGCACAGCCACTCTTCCTTGCTCAACAGACATCCCTCTCGCATCCAACGCTCTCTTCACACTGTCCATTCATCCGATTCGTGGTCTCCCTCTCAGCCTTACACCTCTCACATCAGATCCAATTATCTTTTTCACCAATCGCTCATTATACAAGAGATGGAAGGAGAATATAAGAGAGATTTGATCAGGTGGGTCAAGGACTGTGTGGGTAATACTGAAAGTAGGATTAGATACATGGATGACTGTGTGTGTGTGTATGGGCCAAGGCAAAACCGTGCAAGCAGAGTGAAAGATTTCTGGGCAAAAGTGGAATCATGCATGGAAAAATGTGAGAGGAATGAGAGAGTGTTTGTGATTGGATATAGGAATGGACAAGTGGGGAATGTGAAGGTGGGTGGAGTAGTAGGTAAGTGGGGTGTGCGTGCAGATGTGGATGAGAATGGCAGTGCTCTAGTGGACATCTGTGCAGGGAGGGGCTTGGTGATAGCCAGTACCCTCTTTAGACACAAATGATCCATAGGTATACGTGGCGAGTGATGAGAAAGGTGTATGGTGAACTGAATGAAAGGAAGGCAATGATTGTGTGTGTGTGTGTGTGTGTGTGTGTGTGTGTGTGTGTGTGTGTGTGTGTGTGTTGATGACAGAATGAGAGGGTATGTAATGGATACAAGAGCATACAGAGATTATGGGAGTGGACTTTCTGACCACCACTTGGTGGTGGTGAAAGTCAAGGATCAAGCGCAATGGAGGAATAGAAGGGAAGGGCAGAAGGAAGTAGTCCATACAACAAGGGTAGAAAGGTTGCAAGAGGATAAAATAAAAGCCAGAATATAAGAAAGAAGTGGAGGAGCGATTCGGTATGTATGATTTGGAGCAGATGAGGGAGCTGGAAGGTGTGTCCAAGATATTCACAGAAGATATTTGTGCAGCATGTGAGTTGGTGTGTGGGGTGAAGAGAAGACGTAAGGGAGTGCAAGAAATAGCATGGTGGAATAAAGAATTGAGACAAACTGTGGCGCCAAGAAGAAAGCATAGAGTCGATGGGAAACATGGGCGTGTGGGAATCTGACAGTCGGTAGAGAGAGTTATATGTAGGGAGGAAGAGAGAGGTGAAAAGATTTGTAAGAGAGAGGAAGAAGAGAGTGGATAAGGAATTTGGAAGGAATCTGAGTGTAAAGTTCAGGGAATGTAAGGGAATATTCTGGACGGAGGTAAAGAGAGTTAAATAGGATGATAAAGAAGCTAGTAAGGGAGTGAAAGACAAAAATGGTAGATTGATAGTGAAGAAGGGAGAAAAAGTGAGCAGATGAAGAGAACACTTTAAGGTATTGTTAAAGAAAGAGAATGAAAGTAATGCGATTATAATGACTGGAGAATGGCTGGGAGAAGAAGGGAGGTGGGAAGGAAGGAAGGAAGAGA
Source organism: Coenobita brevimanus (assembly GCF_032717465.1). Taxonomy (NCBI): domain Eukaryota; kingdom Metazoa; phylum Arthropoda; class Malacostraca; order Decapoda; family Coenobitidae; genus Coenobita; species Coenobita brevimanus. The sequence continues at coordinate 35,886,659 of NC_136970.1, forward strand.
TCAGTAGGATGGAAATAGTGGAAGCAGTGAAGAAAGTCAAAATGGGGAAAACCCCAGGAATTGATGGAGTGTGTAGTGAAATGCTGAAGCAAAGGGGAGAGATAGTAGTAGAATGGATCTGCACAATGTACGTAGTACAGACTAGCCTGGGAGGAAGGAAGATTCCTGGAGTTTTGTAAGTCAAGAATAATTATTCCCCTGTACAAAGGAAAAGGGGAAAAAGAAGGGTGTGGTAAACATAGGGGCATTTGTCTTCTGATTGTAATAGAAAAAGTATATGGTAGGATACTTACTGATTGTCAGGGAAACAACAGGAATTCGTCGGAGAAGAACAGAGAGGTTTTAGGAATGGAAGAGGTTGTATAGACCAGATATTCATCTTTAGGTCTTTAGTGGAAAAGTTTCTAGAAAAGGGAAAGAAGTTGTCTGCTGCCTTCATGGATTTGGAGAAAGCATATGACAGAGTGGATAGACAAGGAATGTGGAAAATATTAAGAATCCATTGAGTGAATGGGAAGTTGTTCAGTGCCGTGACGAGTTTGTATGGGGGCGTTAAGGCTGCAGTGCGTGTGGATAGTAAACTGGTTGAACTTTTTTATCTGAATGTTGGATTGAAACAAGGATGTGTCATGTCTCCTTCGTTGCTCATTCTGTATACGGATGGGGTTATAAAAGAGGTAGCCTACAAGGTAGGGCAGTGGATGGTGGAGCGGCCCTAATGAGAGAGGGCAGCATGTGGAAACTTCCTGTACTGTTGTTTGCATAGTAGAAAACAAAAATGTTCTTCTAAAATGATTAAGAATTAAGAATGGCAAAAATACACAGATTAGAGGTGAAAAAGGCATAGAAACAAGAGCATTCCGCCAGCTACAAATACATGTTTGTGGCTAAGGTGTGGAATGTAATAATGGGTATAGGTCTCCAAATCTTCAAAGGGAAAAAGTGCTAAGACATGAAGTGCAAAAAGGGGAGAAACAAGGGATTTTCATGATGGGAGAAGATTTGGAGACCTATACCCATTATTACATTTCACACTTTTAGACACAATCTTGTAGTTGGTGGAATATAGTATTGGGTATAGGCCTCCAAATCTGCAGTTATCTGCTTCAGTTATCCTGTCTCCTTATGTTCTTATGTTCTTTAAGTACATTGGATCCCAAGGGTGGGTTCTTGACTACTCCCTCTTGTGACATTTTGTAGATCTGTTGTTGGCAAATATGGTTCACTCCCCTCTCAGGTGTCTTTTTCTCTTTCTCTTTTTAGAACATGCCTCAGCTTATGAGTCCTCTGTCCCTGCCTATATTGACGGATCTAAGACTGGTACTGGAGTAGGCTTTGGTGTTGTCTTCCCTTCCTTCAGTCAGGGAGGTAGCCTTACTGGTATTGCTACAGTATATACAGCAGAACTGACTGCTAGTTTATATGCTCTCTTAATATTTTTTTACTCTCCCCCAGCCTGCTTTTGTGATTTCTAGTGACTCTTTTAGTGCTCTCTCTGCCCTGACTTAGTGCATCCCATCCACTGATTTCATCAATTTTAGGGTGGCTTTTTCTTCTTGGCCGTCGTTGCTGGTGTGTGGACTTCTGTTGGGTTCCTGCGCATGTTGATGTGGTGGGCAATGAGATGGCAAATACATATGGTAAAGCTGTGCCTTCTCGACAGACCCCTACCAACTACCTGCTTCCCGCTTCTGATATGACTCCTTCCTGGAAGTACGCATATTGTAAACGTTGACAGAGAGAGTGGGATGGTGTTACTCATAATAAGTTAAAAGAAATTTTTCAGAGAATGGTTGTGCCAAGGGTTCTCCCCTCCATGTCTCCATGACTGGAGGTGGCTCTTGCCAGGCTTCGCATTGGGCACTCTCGGCTTACGCATGGGTTCCTGCTGTGTAGTGGGACTCAACCGTATTGTGACGATTGACTTGTTCCTCTTACTGTCCATCACTTGCTGGTCGAGTGCCCAAGTCTGGGGGACCTGCGTCAGAGATTCCTCCATTGGCGCAATGTGGTGAATGGTGCCTACTGTCTGTCCTCGATGCTTGGAGACGCCTACGGTGATTTTACTGATGTTTGTAGTTTTCTTCAGTAGGCATGCCTCCTTCCACTTTTATAGGTAATTGATAGGTAACCATGATGGTAGGTGGGGTGCTAACCTTCCACTCATTCGATGTAGAGCTGCTTTGGGTGACTGCTCTTTCCTCTTGTCCTCCCTTCCTTTTCTGTCATTCTTTCCTTCATTCTTTCCATTTCCTTCTGCCTATGGGTGACTTTCCACTCCCTCTTCTGTCTTTCTTTCCTTCATTCTTTCCCTTTCCTTCTGTCTGTGGGTGACTATACACTGAGTGACAAGACAAATGGTTTCTTGTACACGAGGAAACCATGTACTACGCTGGGTGGTAACCATATAACCAAATGATGCCGCCTGGTGGTTCAGTGGATAATTAAGGGGCTCCAATCGTACTGAGCCTGTGTAGGTTTATTTCCAAGGAATGGTTGGGGTTTATTGCTCACGTAATGCCACTCAAGGATGAGTGAGGCTGGTCACTCTCATCTTAAATGTTAGTACCAACTTGCCTAGCCCCCTCCGCTTCTCATGGGACAACAGAGGATTGGATGATGGATATTTTATAAAGTATTCTTTTGTCAATTTCAGTATTTTATTTCTACAAAAGAGTATTAACTTTATTTTCAGTACCGGCATGCATATTTTATTATTATTATTATTATTTTTTTTTTTTTGGTGTCTTTTACCTTCTTGTCCGGCGTCATATGACCCTGGCAGTTACCCCACTAGTTTTTTATTATATTTAATAATCAATTAACTAATATGCCACAACTCGTCGAAGAAGTTATGTGTGGTACCAGGTCTTGTGCAGTGCACATACGTCACCCAAGCATCGACTTAGTTTTGGCCACAGTATATAAACAAATCCCAAAATGGAGGGATTAATTAATAACACTGTTCCTTTGACAAACTGACCTCGCATTTTATTATCCAAATACCCATACCCGAATGTCTCACTGTAGTCTTACTTGCCGTTTCCTTGCTTAATCTTGCATTAACTCCTATGAGAAAGTTTTAGAGTTTTATGTTTCATATTCATAGCTTTCTCCACATCCTTATTAAACTGAATTATTTCAGCATTATAAACTGATGGAGCATGAATTTCATAATGTATCATTTATTCAGTTTATTGTTACGGCTGCTAATCTTTCATTTACATTAAAAAAATAAATACTAATTTATTACTCTGAATTGTTCATACACAAAAAATTCTGCATTATTTTCCCTCATTTCCTTCTTTGCTTTATAGCACAATACGTGACTGACAGACAGCTCTATATTTCATATCATCTTCTGGCATCACTAGTACATCTGCTATCCTAATCTACTTCTCTCAGCTCTTCATTAAGAACAGCCTAGTTTTCTTTGCTTGCAAGAGTCTGGACGTTGTACGTACTAAGTTTGGTTTCCGAAAGAAGCTAGACAATGACACCAGAGATTCTGACTACCACTGTGTCTGAAATAAGTCTAATCTCCACCATCGTCAAATGCTCTGCAATAGCTGTGAAGTGGGGGGTCATGGGTTTATAGAATTAATATAGTGGATTAGGAGTTTGAGAAGGTATAGTACCTCGTAGTCCCAGTGCAGGCAATTACTGCTATTGTGAATTAGGAGTGTTGAGAAGCCACACTAGCCTACCTTGCGGCCCCGGTTAAGTAATTATTGCGAGAGGGAACACTTTTCGTCTCTTCCTTGATTATGGACCTAACTCACATAATTGTACTTGATTAGTATTATTGCACTGACCGCCGGGATGCACAAGCTTTTGGCCACGGTGAAGCAGTGTTCCTTCGGAGAAGTTATATTTCACTGACACTCAGTTTCAGGCTTTTCGTTCGGCTTTCCTTTGTCATTTTCTCTGGGTCTCCCCATCTTCCAGTCTCTTTCTTTCTCTCACTCTCTTTTCTTTTTTCTTTCTGTATTTCATAGGGTTTTCATCCTTACCTTTCTTTCTTTGCCTTTTCCGTTTTACTTCCTTTCCAATATATCGTATTTTCTCTACTAATTCTTTCATTCTTTACCCCTGTTCCTCACCGTCTCCTTTTTATTTTTTCTGTCATTTCTCTCCTTTTTCCATTTCTTCAAGATTAAATTTTTCCTCCATTCTCTCTCTCTCTCTCTCTCTCTCTCTCTCTCTGTTTTTTCTTTGCCTTACTAATTGGATATTACCCCTACGTATCTCCTTCTTTTCTGATTAGTGTTTCTTCTTTCTCCTCTCTCTTTTCCGTTACTTTTTACCTTCACTTTAATCTCAGTTTAGGAATTTTACTTCACCCTCTGTCTCCCTGTCTCCCCCTGTCGCTGTCCTCCACCCCATTATCGTCTTTTCCCCACACCATGTCTCTGCCTCCCGCCTCCCTCCTCCCTCCGTCACTCACTGTCCGTCTTCATTACCATCACGGGCCTCAAGAAAACAGGCACGCTGCTTCTCTCTCTACTTCCCTCCACCTAAAACTACACGTTTTTTCCCCAGCCATGTACGTTACACTTTAGTCTTCCTTATCCCTCCTTTACATCGTGTGTTAAAAATCTTCTCGTGTTCCTTCCACGGGTGTAGAGCGAATATTTGTATTTAGTGTCCACCCGCCAACCCACCGACAAACATGCCACCTTGTGAATGCCATACCTAAAAGACTGGGTATATATGACGTTCTTACCACTGTGCTCATTCTACACCAAGCTTACTTATTATTGAATAATATCCCAGATCCATACATTAATTTGGGCATGAGTACACGTTTATGCAGACCACTATAATTCTTACACTATAACTTTGCCCAAGTTTTCCTTTTGCACCTTATTTCACATACCTTAGTGGCAGAAAAATAACTACACTAAGGCTCTACATCCTTTCCTTAGTACTTCTTCGCGACTAGCATTAAACTCTTGTGATAACCTACTGTTACAATTCGGCATTCAAGGCGTAGAGATGAAAATTTTGGTCAGGTTAGAGTATTAACGAGTATAGCAGCCTCTTTGATCAATCCTCTGCACCATATCAGAGCCATCATAGTACCAGATACTTTACGTCCTTGTGCCACTCTGTTCTCCACTTCCCTTCCCTTCGCCTTTCTTCCCCATCACTGTATCTCACAGTGACATGCCTAATCCTTTAATAATCATCTTTCTCTTCTTATTACGCTTATGGACTCACCTTTCACGGATATTCATCGTATTTTAAACGGTTCATTATCATCAAGCAGTTCAGCATCATGTACATGCAGTAGATTTGAAGTATTCTATCTCTCACCACACTTCTCCAGGTTTGTTCACAGTTCCGCTCTCTCTCTCTCTCTCTCTCTCTCTCTCTCTCTCTCTCCACATATTTGCTTGGCAGATCGTCAGACAGGCTACCACAGTTGTCCTGCCTTGGCCGGGTCCCCATGTCGTGGCTGCCCCCGATGGCTCTGTCTTACCTACAACCTGGCCCGGGTGAAGGTGCAAAGTTCGTATTGATAGGTATAAAGCTGTGGCAGTGCACTGAAGACAATACATACAGACACACATTGGGCTGTATATATGAGATTGATACAGATATACATAAACATATATTACCAACTGTTATACTCTTCTCTCGTCTTCCACTTACATGCGTTACGCACAACACTCGGCATACATTACAGATTAATTTATACCTTCTCTTTGGTCACCGTTAATTGTGAAGATGGACACATCATATTCATCCAGATTATTTTAGCATATATCCCACGAAGTGTCCATTGCACTCTATTACTACACTTTATCATATCTACATATACCACATCGACACTTGCCGCCACTCAAACATTTACCTTTTCGCAGATCTTTTTACATCCACAACTGACACATTAAATTGAAGCACATACTAACTTTGTGTACCATCCAATGCAGTCATGTTTATCGCCGCCCGTATCTCGTGAATATCATTCGAGATTTTTAAAAATAGATGTTCCATATGCCACATATTTTTATAATTCATTTTAACTTTCATTCTCCTGTTTCCACACATTATATTATCATCTTCCCCTGATTCGTTCTTACATTATAGATCCTCTTTCCTAAACAGTCTTTTAAGGAACATTCCCTTGATTTTATAATAATCATTTAAATTTTTCATTATATTCTCTCTAACAATAATCCTAGTATTTTCATATTTCCTGTATCTGAAATGAAAATTTTGCAGCCATCCCTTCAATTTCATTTACATCCGTCCCACTGCTCTTCTTGTCTTCAAATTTCACCTTAATATTGCATTCTTGCTCACCTCATTAACAGTCGAACCCTGGTAACGAGTCAGGCCACTGGTTATGAGTCGGTCCCTTGTCAGTGAATTAGCCCTCCGGTAAGAAATCGACCCCTTGGTTACTCGTCGACACTTTTGCACCGAGTCGGCCTTTGGTTATGAATGGCTCTCTTGATAACGAATCGATCCCTTGGGTACGAATCAGCCCATTGCTTACGAGTCTTCCCTTTTCAACGGTACAGGTCTTTATTTAAACATCGGCCCCTTGGTTATGAACTGGCCCACTAGTTGCGAATCAGATACGTGCTAACGTAATCGAGCTTTAGTTACGAATCGCTTTCTTGGTTATGAATCGACTTGCTGTTTAGGAGTCGGCCTCTGACTCACAAGGGCCATTTGTCACGGGTCGGCCACTAAGGTATGAAGCAGAGTTTTGGTTACAAATTGTCGACTTGGTTATGAATCGCCCTCTGACTTATGAATTACATGGTTGGTTTCGAATCGCTACCTGCGTTATGAGTCGGCCCTTTGGTTACGAATCGACCTCTTGGTTATTGAGTCGGCCCCTTCGTCACGAGTCGGTCTCTTCGTTATTAGTCGAACCCTTAGTTACGGATCTTCTTGATTACACTTCGCCTCCTTGTTTACGAATCAGTCTCTTGGTTGCAAGTCGGCTTGTCAGTTACGAATCGACCCTTAGGTTAAGAGTCTGCCTATCAGTTACGAATTTGACCCTTGGTTACAAAGACCCTGGGTTACGAATTGGACTCTTCAAATTAAGAATCGAACTCTTGGTTATGATTTGCCTTCTTGGTTAAGACTTGGCCCCTGAGTTACGAGTGTGCCCCTGGGATATGAGTAAGCATTTTTTTTTTTTTTTTTTTTTACGTACGATAAAAGGTACTAAAGGCTGGAAGCCAACAAGACTGTTCCCTCCAATTCAAGCTCCGTTCCTATCGCGATGTCTGGACACTTTGCGTTTAAGAGACTGGAGGCCAAAGGTTGTAGGAAATAAAGGCAAAGACAGATCCAAAGTTGACCAATTGCATACATGAAGGACTGGTAGTATCGGTTAACTCTTGCAAGAGAAAGCTGGATAGAAAAAAGATGAAAGTGTGCTGCCAGACAGGCACAATGCGCCCGCCTTAGTGGTGAGGGGATGCAAGAAGACAGTTCAGAGGGGCAGTGACTACTGAAGCTGCGATGGAAAAGGTATAGAATACAAAAATTCGGCAAGACAGAGGTTGAAGGAAACTAATAAAAGAATGAGGAGAGTTACTGAGACGAAAGACCTTTGTCTCCACCCCGTCGAGAAGAGCTGTAAGTGGGGAGCACCCCCCCTACATGAGAGTTTTACTTTACACGGGGACTAATAAACCCCTGTATAAACTCAACAGCTGTGGTGGGGTGAAGAAGGCATGGAGTCACCTTAACACTCTTGGACGTAGATTTTGCAGGAGAGGTAATATGGCATTTATTTGTACGTAATTATTGTTACCCATAACTGGAAAGATACTATGATGAATGAAGTATCGAAGCTTTATAGAAGAGAAGAAACATAGTGCAACGCCTTCAGTAAAAAAAATATATATATATATATATTTTCATAAATTGTTTCTTATTAACAGTCGATCGTATTTTTAAAAGAAATGAGTCTTTTTAGTGAAGAGACTACATATAGTTTCCACTAGGCTTTTTAGATAATATGTAAAGGATATCAATTCATTACAAACAGGACGAGGTTATACAACCTTGGGAGACCTCTCTCAACAACAGGTATAATCACAATCTGGATTCAACCTTGTGTCCGTTCTGTACAGGGCCAAAGAAGGTGAACCTAATCGGTGACTAACTGCATCTCTCACCCTTACCCTAAATCACACATACTTTTCTAGTCAGTCTCACTCTCCATTTTGTCCAGATGGTCAGATAGTCTCAGGGTAATTCTATAAGTCCCACCACGTCCACATCAAAGCCTTCTTCATCTGTCTGTCTACTTCGCCACATAACGCCACGTCCAACACACAGACAACTTTTTCCACTCATCTTACTAAAACCTTCATCATTCCCCTTTTTCCGCCATTTATGTTTGCTAATTTGGCGTTAGCAACTCCAAAGCAAACAAAAGAAAATAAGAGTTGCAACTAGGAAGCCACTACATCCTAAATAACACGATCATAATGTACAGTATCTCTCTCTCTCTCTCTCTCTATTGCCCGGAGAATGACTGCTGAACCTCAGGGAACGGAGTGTCTAGCTTGTACCCAACATCTGCATTTACCCCACAGTGGCAATATAAATATACTCTTGGCGAATAGTTTCTGCAAGACCGGTAGTAGCGTGAAGTGTAATGTCTACGTTTATTTTCTATTTATTGTAAGGGAACAACACTACTGGTGAATCTGTTGAACTTACTAGTGAAATATCGTTTGTGTGTTTGTGGGTGTGTGCGTACGTGCGTGTGTGTGTGTGTGTGTGTGTGTGTGACAGAGAGAGAGAGAGAGAGAGAGAGAGAGAGAGGGAGAGTACAGAAAGAATTGGAGGGAGATGGAGAAAAGGGGAGAGGCAAGAAGAAAAGAAGTAAGGAAGTTGGAGGTGTGATTGGACTGATGGATTGGAGAGAGGGGGAGGGAGGGAGGGATGGCAGAAAGAGAGATAGATTAGGAAGGAGGACGTGGGAAAGGGAGGAATGAGAGGTGGAGAGAAGAGGAGGAGGCAAGTGGCAAGAAAGGGATGGAGAGAAGACTGGAGAGGAGGAAAGGACGATGGAGGAAAGAGACTGGCGAGGGAAACGGAGGAAAGAGGGAAGAAGAAGGCTGGTAGGAAGGAAGGTGATCACAAGAGGGAAGGTAAATGACTGGAAGAAAGGGAGGAAAGAGATTAGGGTGGGTTGGGGGCGGGAGGGGGAGGCGGAGAGAGACGGAGAGAAGACAGGCATGGAAGAGAGAAAGGGTAGTATGGAGGACAGAGAGGGACGAGAGAAGAGGATGATGATAGGAAGAGATGAGGTGGAGGAGAAGTTGGTGGGAAACGAGAGGGAAGATGAGAGAGGAAAGAGGAAAGCCGGGGGAAGGATTACCATTTAGATGAAAGTAAAAGAAGAAAAAACAGAGGAAATAGAAAGATGTGGGAGGAATTGAAAGGGAGAGAGAAGGGAGGTGGATGAAACAGGGAGAAAGATAAAGGAAACATGGAAAAGAGAAGGAGAAGAGTGAGAGAGAGAGGAGAAGAGAGGAGGGTAGAAGGGATGGAGGGAGAATAGAAGAGTCTGGGTGGACAGAGGAGAGAAGTGGGCAGGACGAGGTGGACTATATGGGGAGAAGGAGAAAATGGAGGGAAGGAAAGGGGAGAGAGAGAGAGAGAGAGAGAGAGAGAGAGAGAGTTGGAAGAAAAATCGAGGGATGAAGATCAGAGGAAGCAAAAGATGAGCAGACTAGGGAAGAAGAAGAATGGGAGGTAGGACAGAGGCATGGTAGAAGAGGACGAACTGGAGAGAGAGAGAGAGAGAGAGAGAGAGAGAGAGAGAGAGAGAGAGAGAGAGAGAGAGAGAGAGAGAGAGAGAGAGAGAGAGAGAGAGAGAGAGAGAGAGAGAGAGAAGAGGGGTGCAGGACAGTGTTTAAGGTAACTGTGTGGTGATCATAGGGAAGGGAGAGGCCAGACTTACTTCCAATATACACTTTGTTGATAACTGTGACATCAGTGATCGTGTTGTTCTAACCGTTTATAATGAAGTCGATTTCATTCTTTATTTTTCATCTGGGTTTCTCCAGGTCCATTTTCTCCCTGTTGTTTTGTGGATAAATATGTTTGATAATCTCAGCCAATTTTGCCCCTATTTCACCTCTGTCATTCCTCTCTCTCACTCTGAATTTTCCATTAATGCTTCTCCATTTTCCAATTTACCAACTATTGTACTGTATTGAAGTCTCCCATGAGACTAGTATATCTAGTGCTTTCTTCCATAATCGTGAATATGTTGTCATAGAATGTTTATGTCTCTTCATCTGTGCACTAAGAGGTGAGTTCATGTACATGCAGTACTTTTAGGGTGCATCTTTAGCATAGTCTAATTGCCATCCATGCAATTCTGTCAGACACACTGTTAATTTTAACAATCTTCTCCGCACAATTTCTGTCTTCCATTCTTCCTTCATCTGTAGTAGAATAGGTTATTGTTTTGGAAATGATTTGTGTGTGTGTGTGTGTGTGTGTGTGTGTGTGTGTGTGTGTGTGTGTGTGTGTGTGTGGATCACACTCAGACCTATATTATCCTGATTAATATTTTCTGATTCAGTCATTAACCCGCTGCTTCCCGGCAGATTTTTTTTTTTTTTTTTTTTTTTTTTGCTCAAACCTCCGCCTTTTGTGAGAAACAATGGCAAATCACAAAAAAAAGTGCTCACATGAGCTTAGAAGTGGTCTAGACAGGTGAACCTCAGAGCACCTGGTACCGTATTCCCTGGAGCCACACTGCTGCTGTCACGTTTTCTATGGTAGGGGTAAGTATTGGAAACCACTCAGAATACGTAGGTATTTATTAATTTGGTACAAATTTGCATGTAGTACAAGAATTTGCATGTAGTACAAAAATATGGGCTATATAAGCGTTGTTTCATTCACCGAACACATGAGAATCACCAAATTCTTCCACAGTTTACTCATTAACTGTTGTTTCAACTTACATTCTATTTTCCAACTTACGTTATACTTTGCCACTAACATTATGCCAGTCCCCACCTTATATAACTGTTATCACATATTTACAGGCCTTGCTATTATGGTGAGCATCATATTATTGCAAGCACAAACAGTATCAGCAGTGTACTAAGGTGTGGTATTCTTTGAAACATGGCTCAACACACAATCCAACGTTGCATTCCACACAGTCGTACCTAGTGTCTTTTCTCTGAGTGGTTCCTCTCACTTTCGATTGGCTGCATACATAATAGAGGCGCTGGGGTCTAGGACGGTTCAGTTGAGGAGGGATGGTGGTGGGGAAGTGGCATCCTGAGAGGCGTAGGGGAGTCTGGCCGGCAGTGGCAGGGCAGGTGTTGTGGTGAGGCCTGTTCTCAGCATATTTCGTAATGATTTTCCAAGACAGCTCCCACACAAACCCCACGAAGGTCTCTGAGGTTCCCGTAGTCGAGGTGTGGAAGTAGTGGATGTTGAGGACCGTGATGTCAAGCAAGTGGAAAAGTTGCTCTTTGTACCACTTCATGGTGGTCGTGGCACATTCCACACTGGAAAGCATGGAGTCAGACTGGTCTACTTGCCTCATGTTGACACTGTAGTCCAGTACTGACTCCGGTTTCCAAACGTGGAGCTTCCTCTCGCTGTGGTAATCCATGGAGTCGGTGCAGTGCATCAGGGGGTAGTGTACCATAGACTGTTGTGGTTCCATACGGTGGTAAGGATGTTATTTGCATTAAAAAAACACCTCATTCTTGTCGAATTTCCTCCCAACATTGACCATATGACTGATTTTTTTTTTTTTTCACCGTGCCACAAACTCCGGTGTCGTGAAGGTGGAGATACCGAGCGAGAAGGGGGCTAGTGTACCGCTATCTGACTCACTTCTTCAATTCTTCAATATTTGCAGCCTTTCCTCTAACTTTTGCTCTGTTGAGCACCACCTCTCCTCATCTAAACCTCACCTTCTTTACCTAACTGAGACTCAGCTGTCCCAGGCAACTGACAGCAATTCCTTTTCTGTATCCGCCTACTTTCTCTGCACTCATTTCAAAGCCAAACGTGGCAAACCTTTTTCTGTATCCTCCTACTTTCTCTGTACTCATTTCAAAGTCAAAGGTGGCTATTGTGTATATATACGCAACGACTTATCTTGCTCTCGTGTTCCTGAACTCAATTCTTCTGAATTCTCTACATCTGGCTTCGGCTTTCCTAAATATATCTGCGCTGTTTACTTATCCCCTTATTCTACAGACTATCAAAAATTCTTCGACTATCTTACTTTTACGATGGAACTCATTCTATCCACTCCTCCTTTCTCTGAAATCTCCATTCTAGGAGATTTCAGTGTTCACCACCACCTTTGGCTCTCCTCTCCTTTCACTGATCCACCTGGTGAACAAGCCTACATCTTTTCTATCCTTAATAACCTAGAGCAGCTTGTGCAGCACCCTACCCATATCCCTGACCTCCTTGGAGAGAGCTCCAACATATTTGACCACTTCCTTACACTAATCCTTCTCCTTACACAGTTAATCTTTTCTCTCCGTTGGGCTCCTCCAATCACAACCTTATTACCTTAACCTGTCCTATCGCTTCAGTACGGCCTGTGGACCCTCCAAAGAAACGTCGACTGTGGCACTTTGGAGCTGCAGATTGGGAGGCCCTCAGGCAGTACTTCTTTGATTTTCCCTGGAATGATTATTGCTTCCAAGGCCATGAGCCATCTGAGTGTGCCTTGCACATTACAGAGGTTATTCTCTCAGGCATGGAGGCATGCATTCCTTTCTCATATCCTTTGACTAATGCAACAAAGCCTTGGTTTAATCACTCTTGTTCTAATGCTGTCCGCAACAAGGAGAGAGCCTATAAAAGGTACCAGAACCATCCTACCCCTGAATCACATCTTTTTTACGTTTCTGCCCGGAATTGTGCCAAGTCTGTTCTTCGTGCTGCTAAAATAATTTCATCCATTCTAAATGCTCTCAACTCTCCAACTCGAATTCTTCCCACTCCTTCTGGCACCTTGCCAAAAACCTTTCTAACAACTTTACCTCATCATCCTTCTCTCCTCTTTTCTACTCTGATGGTTCTGAAGCTATTTCTTCTACTGATAAAGCAGATCTCTTCACTCAGACTTTCTCTTCCAACTCCACCTTAGACGATTCCAATCTGTTCATCCATCAATTCCCCCCCTCTGACTTCCTCATGGCTGACATCAAAATTTCTTCAGCTGATGTATTATCTACCATCACTGGCCTCAATACTAACAAGGCATATGGGCCTGATGGAGTTCCTCCTGTTGTCCCTAAGAACTGTGCTTCTGTGTTAGAGCCTGCCTAGGTAAATTCTTTCGCCTTTGTCTTTCAAGTTGTACCTTTCCTTCTTGCTGGAAGTTTGCTCTCATTCAGCCAGTCCCAAAGATGGGTGACAATTCCCAACCCTCTAACTATAGTCCAATTGCTTTAACATCCTGTATCTCAAAAGTTTTCAAGTCAATTCTTAATAGAAAAATTTTAAAGCATCTTTCCTATCACAACCTTCTTTCTGATCGTCAGTATGGGTTCCATCAGCGACGCTCCACTGGCGATCTTCCCACCTACCTTTCAGACTCCTGGTCATCCTCTTTTTGGGACTTTGTTGAAAGCTTTGCCATTGCACTTGACATCTCAAAGGCTTTCGATCGAGTCTGGCATAAATCTTTAATTTCCAAACTGCCCTCTTACGGTTTCTATCCTTCTATCTGTGCCTTCATCTATAGCTTCCTTTCTGGTCGTTCTATAGCCGCTGTTGTAGACGGCCATCGTTCTTCTCCTAGACCTGTCACCAGTGGTGTTCCTCAGGGCTCTGTCCTATCACCAACTCTCTTCCTTTTATTCATCAATGACCTTCTAAGCTGTACTTATAACCCTATCCACTCGTATGCTGATGATTCCACCCTTCACCTTTCCATTCGGTTCCCACAACATCCTTCTCAGCAGTTACTTCAACAGACAAGGGATGAGGCTATGGCGCACCTAATGTCTGACTTGGCTCGTATCTCTGTCTGGGGAAAAAATAATATTGTTTTTAATGCATCAAAGACTCAGTTCTTACACCTATCAACCCGAGAAAATCTTCCACAGGTGTACCCACTAATGTTTAATAATATTCAGCTTAATCCTGCATCATCCATGAACATGCTTGGGGTTTCATTCACTCGGGACTTATCTTGGAAAGATCATATTACATCTCTTGTAAAATCTGCTTCCAAGAGATTGGGTGTGCTAAGCCGACTTCGTTCCTTCTTTACCCCTGCACAATTGTTGACTCTACACGGGTTTTATCCACCCCTGTGTAGAGTACAATTCTGATGTGTGGGGAGGCTCCCCACATACAACTCTTCTCAATAGGGTGGAGTCAAAGGCTTTTCGCCTCATTAACTCTGCTCCTCTTACTGGCTCCCTTCAACCTCTGTCTCTTCGCCGCACTGTTGCATCTTTATCTCTTTTCTATCGCTGCTTGAGTGGTCACTGCTCCTCTGAACTATCTGCTTGCATTTCTCCACCTCTACGACAGGCACATAGCACCCATCTAGCAACAAACTCTCATCCCTTTTCTGTCCAACTCTCTAATGCAAGAGTTAACTGTTACTCCCAGTCCTTCATTTATGCAACAGGTCAACTCTGGAATTGTCTCCCTCTGTCTGTATTTCCTGCTAGCTATGATCTCCAGTCTTTAAAATGCAGTGTGTCCAGGCATCTTAAAATGATCGGATCTTGAATTTGGCTCTCTCTTGTATCTTGTTTTTCTCTTGGAAGGAACGGTTTACAGGCTTGTGGCCTTTGGTTCCTTCTTCCTAGCATAAAGAAAATAAAGTTGTCCAAGTACAGGACGTGACCACGATGAAGGTACTCCTTCATCATTGTCTTCACCACGGTCACAGAGAGTTCAATACTTCGATCTTCTATTATGTCTGTCTGTGTGTCCGGTGTTCAAGACTATGTCTTGCACATAAACAGGTTTACAGTCACACATAATGAAGATCTTGAACCCAAAACGGTGTCTCTTGCTGGGTATGTACAGCCGAAAAGAAATATTCCCTCTCAACAACACGAGAATCTCGTCTATGACAAGGTCTCTGCAAGGATAGAAGGATGAGTGGAACTTTTCCTGCAGATAATCAAATACCATCCTTATTCTTCTCATTCTATCATTGTTATTAGCATTAGCAGGGCCATCGGCATCGTAATAGTGGAGGTGGGTCTGAATTTGTTGGAATCTATTACACCCCATTACTTTCCCAAAGAAAGGTGTGTTGATCACTGGGTCTGTAGACCAACATCCCGGAATTTATCTTTTCTGTACAACACCCATCAAGAGAACCAGGGCAAAAACGATGAACATCTCACCTGTGGTAAATGGGTAGTCATATTATTGGGAGTGCATGTTTGTTGTTCCTTCACGCTCGCTTTCACGTTGCTGGCTGCTAGCAATTGTGTTAGTTTGCTCCACAATCTGCTCCACAAACTCCTCACTAAAGTATAGGTGGAAGAAATCCACCTTGGTGGAGCCTGTATGGAGTCCAGGAGCCGTGCAGCCAGACTGCCACTCCCCTGTGAACTGGTGAATGACAGGCGTAAAGTCACTCCCATCTTCCCAATCCCATGAAACACCACCATCTCCATCCTCGTCTCCATCATTGCCTTTGTCAGAGTGGGGAGGAGAGGGTGATGGTGGTGGTTGGGGAGGTGGAGAGTGGCGCCCTTCCCCACTCATGTTCCTCTTCCCTCTCCCTTTTCCCTTACCCTTTCCCTTCCCTTTCTTTCCTTTCCCCACATCACGGGGCTGTGGGGAGGAAGTGTGGGAATCTTGCGGGGAGAAAGAAATGCTAGGGCGCGGCTGCTCCTCACCTGTTCACTCCCCAGGTGTTCGCCCGGGAGCTGCCTCCCTGCCACTACCACTTTCCTTTTCACTACTCACTCCCGCCCCACCACTCGCACCTTCCCCAGGCAAAGCACAAGCCCCATACCTTATTATCCTCCTTGCTGCCCCTTCAGCTCCCCACAGCGAAATCCTTTCCCTCCCCAACCATGAGAGAACACCACGTCCTACGGCTCCGTCCTCATCCTCGTCCCCGTCAGACTCTTTGTCCACAGGCTGGAGAGAGCTGCATGCACATGGTGGAGGTCCAGGCTGCTCTTCCTTTGCCTTACGGTGCATCACATACCGCTGCTTCCTTGGCGACGATACCTCCTCGTCACTGCTGCTCGTTTCATCATCAGGCATCATGTAGTCGTTGTCCTCCACTTCGTCATTGATTGGGGAATCACTGTCTCCCGTGAAGGCATCAAGGGCGGCTTGAATTTCGCCATCAGAGAGACCTCAGTGCACCATGTCTGTGCTGGGTCACTGTTAACAGGTAGGGAAGGTGTCCCGCGCATGCGTACCAAAAATCATGCATGAAATTTGAAAAATGTGCAAATGATGGACCTCGCAGTTGCAAAACGTATAGGTACATTGATGGGACTCAGCGTGACAAAACGTTATAACATACCCTTACGTTAATGGGACGTGGCGAGTTAAGGTATAGAGTTTGTAATGTGCCAACAGTTCTTACAGCGTATGTGTACTGCACAGTTTCACTGATTTCAGTTTGTTTAATGTCCCGGTCTCTCATTTGCTGAGACAATGCCTACTCATCTTTGGTGTCACACCGCTTGTAAGTGCAGGAGGTAGTGTGGTGGTGCATTTAGAAGAAGTTGATCCAACACGAATGCCCGAATATTCATTACCAGTAGATTTTATGCATGGTTAGGGGGATTGTGGCAAGCTAATCTCACTTCCCTGCCACATAGTTTCTGGTGAGATGTAATTTTTGTGTCACCTTATTCAGGTGGAGCCAAAGTGCCTCTAGGGAGTTCCACGGTTCGTGTCGTCTTGGAGGGTACCTCATAATATAATATGGAGAAAGTTATCTGTATAGCTATGGATGATAGAGAACGTCCACCTTTCTGTCCAACTGTCTGTCTTTCTGTTGTCATCTGCCTTCCTGTCAGCTTATCCCTCGTCCTCGTCCTATTCTGTGTGTGTGTGTGTGTGTGTGTGTGTGGTTCCTTGTCATCCTTCATTCTCCCTCCTTCACTCTTCATCATTATCACATCTCGCTTTTTCTTCGTCCGCTATTCACTGTCCTTATATCCTGTCATCTCCCAGTTCATGGAATATCCTCTCTCACTTTCGTATTCTTTTTCTTCTCAACAACAGACTATTTCTTCTAGTTCCCATTTTCTCAGTATCATTCAATATTTTGCAATATACATTGCAATACATTTTCTTTGCCAACCTATTTTTTATAATGTAACCTTCCCTTCTTTCTGATATCCCCTTCAAATCACGCCTCACTACTTTTGCTGCCATGGTTAGTTCTTGTGATATTTTACACCTAGTACTTGCTTTATGTTCGTCTATTGCACCATTCTCGTCGCTGCACTTTACTATTTACCGCACTGTTAAATTCAGGTTTTCCATTGCATTTCTTCAAAATATATATCAAATGAAACAGAAACTGTCAATGCTGAGTCTGTCACCAAGTTTCCATCCACCTCCAGAATACCAGTAAAGTCAACTGATGGACACCTGAAAACATTAATCCCCTCCTCCCCTCACACTTCCAGCCGGAGTTGCAGCCTGCGAGCGACAGGGAGATCGAACACCCCACACCCACCGCCCATACCCCAACCCCAGTGTAAGCGTTGTTGGACAGATGTGGAACGGCCAAAGCAGGTGATGTTACAATGTGTCAAGAAGAGGGTTTGAGGTTCGTCAAAGCTGATCCCTGACTCGTTTCGTTCATTTAATAATGACAGGAACATAAACTTCACGTGTTTATAATGCAAGGCTTAAAGTGCCACGTTAGTATGAGTTAATGGACGTCCAAAACCACACATAACCTGTGTTAACAATAAACAGCCGTATGTCCTTGTAACACAATGTCCAACTTGCAGTGCATATGTCACATAACAGCTTACAACAGGATGAAACAGTTGGCAGGTATAAGGAAGTAATATATGCTATTGAATTGTTGGTGCTTAATACAGAGGTGCATGATAATATATGATCAATACCTGATGGATCATTTCATCACTGTGTTTATTGATGTTCGTTAACAATGGGTGGGAGTTGGAGATCAGAGGGTACGAAAGGCGTTGGGGGGAGACAGGAACCCAGAGAGAAGGGTGGTGGAGGTTGGAGCAAAAATGTATGAGAAAAGACATAATTCTTTTAACGGATGCTGTTCACTATACTATACATATTTATAACATTATAATAAAGAACGTAAGTATATAGACAGTAACACATAGTACATTTTAGGTATTCTTTCATTTTCGTACCTTTCTCATAAATTATGTTGTGGATAACATGCAGCACAATATTACACATTAAATACCTTTATATACTGTATTTACCCCTACTGGTTCTGATTGTTTATAAAAACAGTCTTGACATATTGTAACATCACCAGCTTTAGCCGTTCCACATCAGTCCAACAGCGCTTACACTGGGGCTGGGGGAGGGACCGTGGACGTGGGTGTTCGATCGCCTGGTCTCTCACTGGGCGCGACTCCGGCTGCTAAGGGGGAGAAATTAGTGCTTTTTGGTGTACTATCACGAGCAAAAATTCGCCGACAGTCCCCTATCAGCAGTGTGTTTCAGACCCAAACACACCGATGTCTCAACGAAAGGCTGGGGAAGAGGGAGAGCAGGGAGAAGGGCAATGCTATAGAAAAGAGACGGCTCCACGTGCAAATGATATAACAGACAGGGAAAGTATTAATTAACAGCTATTACAACCTTACAGACAGTCAAGACAATATCCTGTGTTTTGAGAAATATGAGTAAGACAGTAATAAGCGTTAGTTTTTAGGAGAGAGAGAGAGAGAGAGAGAGAGAGAGAGAGAGAGAGAGAGAGGTTACAGTCAGTTGGACAATTGATGCTATGATTTTGGGTGGAGGAGAGGTAGGAAAAGAAGACACAATAATTATAAGAAAAGGAAAAAAGAATTAAACTCACGTGTGTACAGTGAATAGATCAGTTAATGGTTGTAAATACATAAATACAAAATGGTTGTACATAGATACTTGTGATCGTATGTGGCCAGCAGAAACTGACTGTAGTCCTTACGTTAACATATAGATATTCAGCATTCGACCACTGGAACAGTAGGCTATTTCATGGGTTAGTTATTATATCAGATGTTTCACCCGGAAAAACAGCGGCACTTCTGGAATGTGGTAACAAACAACACATGCCCACAACCCCAAGTGAGAAACCGATTACTGAACCAGGTCATTTATCGCTTCCCAAGCCTCACTAAACCGAGGTCATGTGTTAGAGGGTGAAGTCTTGTTCTCCAGTCTACTATCGTCACAGTATCCAGTAAGGTTGTGGCCGCTTTGAGGTCATAGGTTTGGTGATTACCTAATATGATAACATTTTGTCCTTTAATAATCTGCAGTGATTTGCCTTATGTTATGTGAAATGTTTGTGATACCGTATATTAGTTTAATAATTACATTTAGTCGTAGTAAAACTTCATCCATATCGTTTACGTCCAGCCTGATACCGATATTGTCCCCTTATCAGATAACTTGGCTGAGCACCGTCAGAATCCCCCCGCTGTAATGGCAGACCATGGTCGAATTATTTGGATGTGGGAAGCTGGTATGACTGCACGGGAAATTTCACGTGAAACTGGTCTACACAGGTCCACCGTTTATAAGTAGATCACACGGTGGCAACAGGAAAGGTCATCCAGGAAAAGACCTCGTAGTGGACCACCAGGGGTAACAACACGGGAACAGGAAGAGGCTGTCGTACAGACCGCACGACAACGCCCACTGACACCAGCAGCACAGTTTAGGACCGACTTGCGCTTGACCTGCAGATTCCAAAGCAAGACGACGCCTGCACGAAGTAGACATTTCCTGTTATATCGCAGCTGTGAAAGGAGAGCTGTCCCCAGCAAATAAATGAGTCTTGGCTAGGATTTGCCCTTCAATATTGTGTAGAAAGCGATGATTTTGGGGTAAACAACGTCTTTGCGGATAAGTGTTTTTCGTCTGTGGAGGCAGGGGCAAGGGTCTGCTGGAAGCCAAAAAATACTAGATATATGGAATAGCACATGGTGCAAAAAGCACACAGTGGTCGTGTAACCACAGCCCTTCGAGGGTGGATGAGTGCATCTGGACCAGGTGAGTTAATACAGATTGAGGGCAGACTAACTGGTGAGGAATATGTCCGCATACTATAGGAGGTTCTGCTATCCACCGTGCAAATGATGGCCATTACTGCTCCTCGCACAATCACTGTTGTCCATGATGTAAGTCCAGTCCATATGAGTCAGTGTGTGAGAGTGTGGGCCCAAGCACATCCTGAGATTAGTGTCCTGAACTGGCCTCCAAAGGAATGCGAGTTAACCCCCATTGAGCATATATGGGCTGTTATGGTGAGGGACTGGGGTGTTGGACAAGAGCTCACTACTGCTGCTATTGTGCACCTGCGCAGGAAGTGTGGAAGAGCATCTGCCACCTCCCAGAAATTTGTCCCATCCTTGTAAAATCCATGAGGAAGGGGTTAAATGATGTTATTGATGCTGGGGAAGGATGGGCAGCTTACTAAACCTGTATATAATGATATAGTATACTTTTACACACAACCTGATTTCCTTATTAATGCATACTTAATAATAAACTGCTGCTGTCACATGAGTTTTTATAACACCCACAATGTAAACTTAAAGAGAATAAAGAATGGTATATGAATCTCGTATCCTGATCGTAGCTAGTCCTATATGTATTCAGTGTCTAAAGTTAGCTGCAGTATTACTGAATAAATACTGACTTACAAAATGCCATTGGTGTAGTGTCAAACATACTAATTCTTTACATACCACATTAAAGTAAAAGAAGGAAAACAAGGTGCAGGAATCAAAGTGGATTTAGTGCAACTGATCATAAATACGAGTACACAACAATTAAAACCTTTCAGTACAGTAAGTCATGAAAGAGTCCATACTACTGTAACCAACCCACGAAATACGTTTCCAATAGTCGGATGCGTAATATCTATAGAAGTTAACGAAATGACTACAGTCGGTTTCTGCTGGCCATATATGATCACAAGTATCCATATATTTACAACCATTAAGCGATTTATTCACTGCGTATGCGTGCTCTTAAAACTTTTTTTTTCCTTTTCTCACAATTATTGTGTCTTCATTTCTTACTTTTCCTCCACCCATAATCTTATGACCAACTATCAAACTACCTAGTAAGCCTCTCTCTCTCTCTCTCTCTCTCTCTGATAAATGACGCTCATTATTGTCTTACCCATATTTCTCAAGTCAAAACACTGGATATTGTCTTGACTGTCTGTAAGGTTCTTTTAGCTGTTTATTAATACTTTCCCTGTCTGTCACATGATTTTCAAGCGTTGTTGTCCCTTCCCTCCCCCTCCCCCTGCCCTCTCCTTGCTCTCCCTCTTCCCCAGCCTGGCGTAGAGAGAGACATCTGTGTGCTGGGGTCTGAAACACAGGTAGAGGATTGTCGGCGAACTTTTGGTCACGATAGTAGTCATCAACACCAATAAAGCGACAGAGTAGTCTGCCACTAGACGGTGGTTAATCATATAACTGCCACCCTTCAACATCCCCTGCTTACCCCAGCCGAACCATTGATTTGTTATCGGGATGAATCAGAGATCTGAAGCTTCGCTCCCTCTCACGTCTGGCCGCATGTAATGTTAGTTTCATTTCTCCTACAATTAAGTCTGTTATTACGTGCACAGTCACCTTCAGCTCCATGAGAAATAATTATATTCAAGTTTTAGCAGATTTCAGTACAACGATCCCACTGTAAATAGTTTTGTTTCCAAATATTTAACCAAATTTTTTCCAAACGAAAAATACAAATATCCAAGTAACAGCGACAAGTTATAGGATTAATAGCAATATAATTCCATTTCCTGGCTTGTCGTCAGGGGAGCTACATATCCACCCACTCACTCATCCACCTACCCACTTAGCCCATCCAACACAACCAACCCACCCCACCCCGGCAATTCACCCTGCCCAGCCACCTGGGCGACCCACCAAACCCATAGATCCCGGCCATCCACCCTGCCCTGGTAGGTGTAGGGAGACTTTGGCAGGTGTAGGAAAATTTTGGTAGTTGAAGGGAAATTTTGGTAGGTGAAAGGAAATTTTGGTAGGCGAAGAGAGATTTGGAAGACGAAGAGAGATTTGGTAGGCGAAGAGAGATTTTGTTAGATGGAGAGAGATTTTATTAAGCGATGGGAGATTTATAGGTTGGAGTGAGATTCTGGTAGGTGTACGGAGATTCTGGTAGGTGTACGGAGATTTTGGTGGATAAAGGGAGATTTTGGTAGGTGAAGGGAGTATAGAAACAACTATGTGCATGGTGTAGTTAATGTCCATGGCGTGTAGGAGTGATTTTGTGTGATGTATGTGGTGTAACAGTAATTTTATGATGTGGTGTGAGATGGAAGTATGGTTTGGTGGGGTGGAATTAGCTATGTCAGCGACAGTTAAATATCAGGAGTCTGAAAATAACTGGTGAGGGACAGACGAACAGAGCCATTTCTGGATATGGTCCCACGGCTAAAAGAAAGAAAGAAAGAAAGAAGAAAAAGAAGAAGAAGAAAAAGAAGAAGAAGAAAAAGAAGAAGAAGAAAAAGAAGAAGAAGAAAAAGAAGAAGAAGAAGAAGGAGAAGAAGAAGAAGAAGAAGCACGAGATGAAGTAAGAGAGAGGGGCACAAAGTGAAGGAGGTAATCAACTGAAGAGAAAGGAAAGGAAATCAGAAAATGAAAGACAAAAACATGGGTGGTAGTCAGGGACGAAGGCAATAAAAGATATTCCGTGAGTAGCAGAGAAGAAGATGCAAGACGAGAGTTACAGGGGAGAATATGGAGTAAATGAGAGTGAATTAAAGGTCATCTCTCACCAAAAGTAAGTAAAACACAGAAGTTGTGCTTCTTTTGCACTGCACCTCTACCTTACATTTTTACTCGAGAATATTTATGTCTAGTAAACCCCATTTTGCTTATAATTAGGTTATTTTGTTATTAATAATGCACGTGGGTCATATAAGAGAGGCCCTGAAGCAGTGGAGAGAGAAACTCATAAATAACTGGAGGGGCACTCGGTGGACCGCATCTCTCTGACAAGGGCCCCGAATCTGCAATACGACCCGGATCAGTCCCAAACGTTAATCAATTATTCATTGGGACATGGGCTATCTACCCACCAAATTTGGGTGAAATCTCTCCTTTAGTTTTTGAATAATCCTGCTAACAGACAAACAAACAGGACTGAAAACATAATCTTGTCGGAGAGAAACATTGACAGAAATCCGTGCTGAAACTTATTCAAATGATCCCCAGTGGTGAGGTACTATTTATAAACTTGAAGGCCCTACTCATTAAATATCCCACTTTCTGCAGTCATTACTGCAGCAATCATCGTTATTTTCCAGAAAAGTATGTGACAATGTATGCATCTTTGGTACAAAATAATTCATATACATATATACTGTATATTTCCATCCATTGCCAGACGCCATGTATCCCAAACGGGGTGGTCAAGGGCTTAGAGTTAATCGTTTTACAGGGAGGGGCACTAATCCTCCACCAACCCCACTTGACACGTAGGGATGCCAACAGCATCTGGTGTTCCCAGGCGGTCACCCATCCAAGTACTAACCAGACCCAACGTTGCTTAACTTCGCTGATCGGACGGGAAGCGGTGTACTCAACGTGGCATGGCCGTTGTATATATTCTTGCTTCGCTATAATTATATTTCCACAAGCAATTTCATGTGTGTACGAGAATTAATCCAGGATAATATGTAAGGCAAAGTATGTTGTGATTTTTCACTGAGCTGTCCTAAAAAATAATAAACTATTCACAAATGCGGTGCTTTTGACCTATTATATGATCAATATATTTTATAAAGAAACGAGTTTTCTCGAGTATAGTAGAAGATCCAAGACAGATTTCATGTACCTAGGAGATTAAATCAGTAGATATGGGGCAAAACATGTTCTGATGTCTCAATGGGCTGTCCTTAAACTAATGTAATTTCAACACAAACCCTTCCTTAGTTCAGGTATTCACTGACAAATTTTGCGTACTAAATAACAATTACAGTCAAAACATGTGTAAAACAGAAACTATGCCTTCATAACCTCTGAAAATCTTTTCCTTATAATCTGTATATAACAGACTTTAAACTAGTACATTCTGAAAAAAAAATAATTTCTCGCCCAAAACTGGCTGCATAGATAATTATGTAATATGTTATTCAGTTTATTTTATTCAAAGTATATTGACACAAGTATAAACGAAACTGTGGCATAAATCAAGCAGTACAATCGTTTTTAAGTACCTGTACAAAGCCAGTGTGTGCTCTGACAAACACTCCATTAGAAAAGGAAAAGTAACTTGGTGGAGAGAGAGAGAGAGAGAGAGAGAGAGAGAGAGAGAGAGAGAGAGAGAGAGAGAGAGAGAGAGAGAGAGAGAGAGAGAAATCTAGGTTGGCTGGGAGGAAAGTGCAAGGTAAGAGGTGGTAAGAGAAGGAATCAGTTCCGGGGATTTGGAGTAAATGGAGCAGTAAAGTGGTTAAATGGAACGAAAGAGATGTAGAATGGAAGAAGTAAAAACATGGGAGGGATTTGGCGTGAGCATCAGGGAAAAAAAAAAAATAGATCGGTAGCGATACCGGTGCAAAATAAGAGGGGAAATGGAAGTAGTAAGAGAAAGGGATCTGTAATATGAGAGACAGTAATTTAGCAAAAAGGAAAAGAACAGGAATAGCCAAAATGCTTGCTGTCGAGTCCTCGGTGAAAGGGCTAATGACAAAGCATGATGGTCTGGGAAACTGTCATAATCGCCTTTCAAACTCACATAGAACGTGGATTATCCGTCAGCACTTGGCAAATGCCCAGCTTGCGCGACAACTTGTCAGAAGCCAGTACTATTTTATATCCATGAATTTATCCACGATTCATCCATCCATGCACTACCCAATCTATGTATCCATCTGTATCTCCACATACAACTCCTATGGTGATGTAAATTAAGGTAGGATTGTGTATGTAAGTCAGTATCTTTACAAAGGTCTGGTCTGTAGATCTGGGCCATGTTTAACAGAAAGAAGAATGGTTTTGATGTCCTTCGACTCACCCCCTAGCAGAACGAAATCTTTTCAGCTTTATCTGAAAGAAAACACAAGAATCTGTAACCATCAGAAAGCCAAGGTTTTGTGAACTAGATAAATCAGTGAGAAAGAAATATAAGAAAAAATTCCTAAATCAGTAAGAATACGCGTCAAGTAGGAATATACGCCAAAAGACCATTGTTCGTATTTATCTTCTTAATGTTCTACTAGACTAGAGTTTATAATCCCCTCTGGGCTTAAGGTGTGTTGCTGTATGTACAGTACTGTAAATATCTAAATGGCGTTTTTATATGTGTTTGCTTCTAGGTTTTCTCTTTGAAAAATCCCCGTTAATCTCTTGAATTTATCACGCCACCACAAGACGACTATATGTCAAGTAAGAGAGATGAAGGAAATGTTGTTGTGTAACCCCGATGTGCCTGGTCAGGCAAACCCATCAACTGCTGGCAAATAACCGCTGTGCAACGCTGTGCAGTAAAATGAACCAATCTCCCTTTAGGACAGACAGCACTTCACCACTGTGGAGCACGGGGAAGGGTGTGGAGGTTTGGTTCTCAGATGGACCTCGCATTTGCGTCTCTCCACCCAGTTAACAAGGGCACCAAAACAGTCTCCACATCACCCATTTTGATTATTAGGTTATTACCCAACGATGTGAATGGTTTCCTGGTTGTAGGAAATTATTAGGCGTGTCACTCAGTGTACGGCCACCTGAAGTGGAAAGAAGAGTAACAGAAAGTGACAGAAAAGACGGGGGAAATAGGACGAGAGGAGGGCAGACACAGAAAAAGAACGATAAAGGCGAAGGGAAAGGAGGTAGCATTACATCAAGTGATTTATATTCGCCGCCATCTACCACCACTGTGAAATGGTAAAGGACTTATATTTTAACCTCTGGAGCTGGAAATGTCAGTCATATAATAGATGTCTTTGGACTGTATGGGTTATTTCCCAATTACTCTCTAATCTTTCCACAATTACCTCCGCCGACGAGGTTCGACGGAGTTATGTATTTACCCGTATCTGCCTGTATATATTTCAGAAAGTTGTTATTGTACTTTAATGAAATCTGGTGGATATATAGGAAGTGGGTTAAAGAACAACTAACTTTTGGGCGAATCCGGATCGAGGTACATCATAAAATTTATTGGCGTTCGTGGAGGTATGAGCTCTTTGATTTTGTGTAACAAGGCAAACTATGACCAGAAAATTAACTAACTAGGATATATGTGAGACCAAAAAAAGTGTTCTTCTGGCAGGAAAGAAGAATTACATCAGTAAATCATAAACTGCTCATACTGTATATTGACGTTAGTGGAGGTATGCACTATGTGAGTCCTATCTAGTCTTTATAATCTTGTGTGTGTGTGTGTGTGTGTGTGTGTGTGTGTGTGTGTGTGTGTGTGTGTGTGTGTGTGTGTGTGTGTGTGTGTGTGTGCGCGCGCGCGCGCGCAAGGGCAGTCCTTGGTTCACAAAATGTTTTAATATTCGTACATTTTTAAACGGAATATATAAAAATATCTTCCCTGAGGAAATATACGATAATATTTCATCAAGGCTCCTCTTTTTCCTGCAGTGTGACGCATTAAATATGCATGATGCTTTTCCCACGTCCTGGGAGCAAATTAGTCCTTATTTATAATTAAATACTTAAATAAATGTATTTCCTACTGCGGAATTATATTTTTCCCCGTGCATTTTTCACGCATGTTACTAATTTTTTACAACTGAGCCTAGTCAGAAGCGTTTATCGTTTCAGCTGCAACCATTATACAGCCTTTTATTACGAAAGTGGTGGTTCTTTTGCCTGCTTCGCTGATACGAGCCAAAATGAGTTGAAGTGGATATTTAGATCACTTATTACTTTCATATAGAAATAAAAGAAGAACAGTAACAACATAAAAAAAAAAAAAAAAGACAGAGCTCTCCAGAGGTCTATACTCGCACCCACCAGCCGATCTACGTATTGCATATTTGATCCTGCCTGTGAACTAGACCTCTGACTGATTCCTCCCAAAATCGAATAACCCCGTTCTTATCCAGCACGTAACTCTTCCATCAAGATTGAGTCAACCAGAATCAAAACTTAGTCGATCTACCTCTATCCTTAACATCTGGACATTCCCTGTGACCTTGACCTTAGACTAATTTCTCGCAAAGTCTAATCCCTGTATCCACTGCCTTACCATGAACTCTTTCACAAAGTTGTGTCTGAAAGGGAGGAAAACTGCTTCAGTTGAGCTTATCATGACTGTTAGCTTGACCTTTGCTTGCTCTTAAATCATTACGTTCTTGCCATACCCTCAATTCTTCCACTAAGTTTGATGTAAACTGGCAATAACAACAAAGAAACAATTAAACGAAAGGTTTAAGGTTACCCTGCCAGCTCAGGCATTGCCCTGGCCCTGTAACTGTGGCCATTGACAACAACAAAAAAAAGAAAGAAAAGAAAAGAAAAATCAGATTGACCCATTGGCTGTCCCTGAACCTTTCCACCAACATTGATTAAAGCTGAATAAATATTTTTTGACATTTCACACACACACACACACACACACACACACACACACACACACACACACACACACACACACACACACACACACACACACACACACACACACACACACACACACACACACACACACACACACACACAAGTAAAACTGAGAACAAAACCATTGGTATACAAATAAATAAGAAAGGTGCGGGAAGCACCATAAAAGAAATAACAAACGCAAACAAAAGAAACAAAAGTAAAGTATGCACATAATATGAACAGGAAGAAGAAGAACAGGATGAACAAGAACACGAACATCAAAAAGCGATAACAAAAACAAAAACAAGAAAACAGAACAAGAACAAAAAGAAGAGCAGGATTAACAAGAACGGTAAGAACAAATACGGTAATAAAATGTGAAAGAATAAAGACAGTTATATTATAACCGACGCGCTTTTCCTTTGTACCAAATTAATGTAGACGGAAACACAGATACAACACAAGTCAGGATACCAGATTAACATTTTTCCTTCGGTTTGTCTCTTAATTATTTACTCTCCTCAAGATCGGCTGAAGGTAAGATCAGTTTTCTTTAGGACTGGAAAGTATTACTCTGGGGGCTGCAAAACTTGTCCCACGATAATACATCCCTCATAGACTTACTGCCTACAGCCTAGTTTTACTGGCATTATTTTTCCTTTCCTTTCCTTCCATCTTATTTAGCCACAGTGCAAACTACATTTTGGCCTCCTCCATGCTCTAAGCAACCCAAAGTCAATAATGTTCTTTTAACAACTATCATCATAGGTCACAAACCTCTTAAAATTGTGTCAAGTGTATGGCTGGACAAAAATGGGAGCAATATTGAACTCATACCAACACTGTACGAGAATTTCAACTTAATCTTAACTCTCTGATTACTGTGACAAATAGTCGAACTTTCATTTTCATCAACAATGTTACGCTCCATTCACCAGCACATAGCTTTCTTATATCCCGTTTTACTACCACTCTGAAGGCTTCAACAACTTCCTTCTCTACATCCACAAAAATGTTGCCTCATTCTTTTCTTTCTCTAGTAGTACTCCTCCAACTGTAAGTCAGCCACTATTATATCATCTGTGCTTCCTGTTACGAAAGAAAACTGCACCAATTTCATTTTTGCTCAAGAGTATGTACGGTACTTGGACACAATGGCCTTAGTGCTTGTGGAATGCTAATTGAGTTTGTTTACGTGACTGCAGTGGCTCAATCGGTAGAGTTGGCCTGCAGTCCTAACGGACCCGGGTTCAAATCCCGCTGGGGCAGGGAACAGTTTAAGGATTTGAATTTCATAAAAATCAGACTTTACTGATCTACCAGAAGACCCGCCAACATGTAGTAAAAATACCCCCTCTAATACCAATGCACCAGTCCTGTATGAGACAGCCCTAGCATGTATTCAATATGGATGGTGGATGTTAGCGCCGAAGTGGTGACACGTAGTGGTGTACGGTACGTAGGAGGACTACTGGGCCTTGAAAGCGGCTGTTAAGCCAATGCCCAGAGTCGGTCACATGAGAATATATATATATATATATATATATATATAGCTATCTATCTATCTATCTATCTATCTATCTATATATATATATATATATATATATATATATATATATATATATATATATATATCATCATCATCAGCCGTTTGGGTTTCCACTGCAGGGCCGGCTTAGGCTGTCTAGTCGAGATTGTATGTAGGGTGAGAAGTGCTTTTAAGTGTGATTGCAGTGCTGGAGTGGCTTTGGATGTGTGTGTAGTCTGTGAACCAAGTGTAATCGGCCCACGCAAGCGAACTGGGTGCAAGCATACTTTGTAGTATGTGATACTGGTTCAACCACAGTACCCCTGATGTCCGCCAAAGCAGTACGTGCCCTGAAGAACGCTCCCAAAGTTTATTACCCTGGCGGGGCGCGAACCATCTTTCTTCAGTGTACAAAAACACACACTTTACCTCTGTACTACAGAAGATCATATATATATATATATATATATATATATATATATATATATATATATATATATATATATATATATATATATGTGTGTGTGTGTGTGTGTATGTGTGTGTGTGTGTGTGTGTGTGTGTGTGTGTGTGTGTGTGTGTGTGTGTGTGTGTGTGTGTGTGTGTTTTTGATTCCATATCCACTCAGTTGAGCAACTTTAACCTTGCCCTTAGCACCGAAATTACCATTTTGGGTGATTTTAACATACATAATGTTGAATGGTTATTGCATTCTGCCAGGACTGACGAAGCTGGTCTAGAATGCAAGCTGTTTGCAGAATCTTTTAATCTCACCCAGTTGGTAATGGAACCAACCAGAATACCTGATAATCCTGACCATAATGCCCATCTCTTGGATTTATTCTTGACAAATAAACCAGATCAATACAGGATAGAGGTACTGTCACCACTTGGATCCTCTGACCACAATCTCATCAAAGCCTCATTAGTTAACCCTCCCACACCTCCCCGTTCTGAACCTGTCAGGGTGACCCGATGGCACTTTGATAGGGCAGACTGGGATGGATTTAGAAATTATCTTGCAGACATTCCATGGCAGTCTTTCTTCTCTAGTGATCCCAATTCTACCCAGTCCCACATTTGTGAATTAATACTAGCTGGTATGGATTTATTCATACAAAGTCAACAGTTCACTAAAAGATCGAACT
The DNA here is from genome assembly GCF_032717465.1 of Coenobita brevimanus. Lineage (NCBI taxonomy): Eukaryota > Metazoa > Arthropoda > Malacostraca > Decapoda > Coenobitidae > Coenobita > Coenobita brevimanus. The sequence continues at coordinate 35,917,093 of NC_136970.1, forward strand.
CTCCAAAATGGTTTGATGGCAACTGTGCCAGAGCAACAGCCCAAAAAGTTATTAGCATATAACTCTTACTTAAAAACAAAAACATCTGAATCACTATCCCAATTTAAAATTGCTAGAAATCATGCAAAAGCCGTATTAAGTCTATCTAAATCAAACTTTCTTCAAAAGCAAGCATCAAAACTACTTAACAACCCTAATGACAATAGAATATTCTGGTCAACTCTTAATTCTTTCAATAATAACTTTAACAAGTCATCTTTCATTCCTCCACTAAAATCTTCAGATGGAAACATTACAAATGACCCACGTGGGAAAGCAGATATCTTCGCCAGTACCTTTGCCAGAAACTCTACCATAGACGATACCAGCCAGAATGTCTCAGTACTGGAACTTGATTCTACCGAAATTGCCCCACTTAAAATACAGACAAGATACGTAAAATCCATCCTACACAATTTACTTACCAACAAAGCTCCAGGCCCAGATGGAATTCCGGTAATTGTTTTGAAAAAGTGTTCCCCTGAACTTGCCTCTGTCCTAGCTAAATTATTCAGACTATGCATACGTATTTCTTTATTCCCAAATTCATGGAAAGAAGCCAATATCCACCCAATTCCAAAGACAGGAAGTTCGTCTGACCCCTCCGATTACAGACCAATAGCTGTCACATCTTCTCTTGGTAAGGTATTTGAAACTTTAATTAATAAGCACATTATTAAACATCTTGAATCCAACAACTTAATTAGTGATGGACAATATGGTTTTCGCCAAGAAAGATCCACCATTGACATACTCAATCTCTTAACTCATACCATCCATCAATCAATTGATCTTTTTGGAGAAACTCATGCAGTAGCTCTTGATATCTCTAAAGCTTTCGACAGAGTATGGCACCGTTCCCTGTTGTCCAAACTCCCTTGCTATGGACTAACGTCTTTTGTTCCTTTGATTTCTTCATATCTTAGTGACAGGAAAATAAGAGTGAAAGTAGATGATGTATATTCCAATTTCCACTCAATTAACGCCGGCGTGCCGCAGGGATCAGTCCTGGTGCCAACCCTATTTCTAGTTCATATTAATGATCTCTTATCTGTCACCCACAATCCCATTCACTCATATGCAGATGACTCAACATTACATAGTTCATTCACACTCAGACACCCATTTACAAAGTCTAATATCTCTACCTCTCAACTCAGTACAACCATCTCCATAAATCTAGATCTATCTACGATCAGTGACTGGGGACAAAACAACCTTGTCTCTTTTAACGCTAGTAAACCTATATATATACAGTTTACTAATAGACAGATATCGCCGATTCGTACATTACCTTCAGTGCTACTAATATTCCTATCTCCAAAAGTATTGAAATTCTTGACGTCTCACTTAACAGTGCCCTCAGCTGGACCTCTCATGTCAGATCACTTGCTAAAACCGCCTCAAAGAAACTTGGATTATTGTACAGAGTCCGTAACCTCTTCGCCGATGAGCAGTTAGCTTAAATTTATTAGAGTCATGTGCACTCTCATCTTGAATATTGCTCACCCTTGTGGAATGGTTTTCGAGAGGTTGCATTAAGACAACTAGACAAAATTCAGAACAAAGCTGTTAGAATCATTAACAACCCTGTCATTACATGTAAACTACCTCCCCTGCATGTAAGAAGGAATGTTGCCTCCCTTGCATTATTTTACAGATATTTTTTTTGGCAAAAGCTCAGACGAAGTTGCGTCCATGGTACCACCTCTCCATGCCTTCCCTCGTGCTACACGGGCATCTGGTAGCGCTCATGACTGGAATGTCACTCAGCCATATTGCAGAACTTCTGCCTATCAGAATTCTTTCAGTCCCCGAACTGCATCTCTCTGGAATTCGCTTCCCCAGAGTTGTTTTCCTCCAAATTTCAACCCACAGGTGTTCAAGTCTAACTGTTACAGATATCTTATGAAAGGAGGACGCCAGTAATCTGGTATATATATATATATATATATATATATATATATATATATATATATATATATATATATATATATATATATATATGGGCAATCTTTGAGTAATGCGCAGTTGAGTAACATGTTGTTGTACTTATGCAGGCAGCATAATGTGTTACCATGACTTATTAATTTCCTAAACTTGTAAACTAGACTGATAACTATGTACGTCTGTAGTAGTATGTAGGTGTTTCTACTAAATGTGAACTGTAAGTGTGTTGAAAGGCTTAAGTCTAGCCACTGCTTTGAATTCTGCTGAGTTCACGTCCTCTTCAAGAGGGAATGATGCGTGCCGGCTTCTGTGTAGCAGTTACAGGACTGGCGTTGTAGAGGCAACATATGTACAGTACACATTTAAATAGATATCCGTAAACCTGCACTGGACTTTGGTTTTTACCTGACTTGGATATGAGGGGATTAACAAGTGGTGGCTAGCGAGTGGGATAAATATCATTTTACGTCTCCTACAGGCAAACTCTGTGCAATTGCATCTTGCCCATACCTAACCTCCCATGCCGATTTTGTCCCTTCCTGCCCAAGACTCCAGCCTACCACTCTGCCCTCTGTTTATCCAACTTGTGGCGGCGTTTCCTGCATATTTTTGGTGCGGTACTGCTGTGGTGAGATCTTCAACTCACACCAACCCCCACGCGTCAATATGCTGCCACAATCCCAGTGAGCTATTCTCCACCAACCTATAACGACTATCCGATCTAACCACCAGTACTGCATAACCAACCATTACTAAGTATCAAGTGATCACACCCTATCCATCATGCTACCAAACCCCACCATGGCTTGGGGATTTAGCCCACTCAAACTCCCAACCTAGACCCAGCCACACCCAGTCCCCAACACATCCACCCCTGCTCCCGATTTGAGCTTGTCCTTCATAGCAGAGAGTGGCCAACCAGCGGTACCACGTCAATGGCTGCTTTCTCCAATCAGCTCTTTCCTTGTGATCACCTGGCTCTCCTGCCCGCTTCTCTTACGTCCGCTTCAGTACTGACGTAGTACCCTCTCTTGCCAATCAATGCCTTAATTTTTCTGCATGGGTGGAGGTTGCCACCACATTCTACTCCAGTGTGCCTTCAAGTGAAGACCTGTTATCTGTCCATGGTATACAGTGAATATCCATATATTCTTTTATGCGACTATCCCTATAATATCATATCTCATCTAACCATTCATCACTTTCTATAGAGATCGTATATCTTTCTCTACAGATTGTGACCATATTATTCATTTAATTTCTTCATTACATTATTATTATTTTTTTTCATTTTTTCGTTTAGCCACTCTCACTTTATTCTATCTTCTTCAAGGTATTTTCTTTTACACAAGTTTCATTGTACACAATTCATTTACTCCCATACTACATTCATTGTGTATATACTCCGTATTTCTTCATATACTACTCATTGGGTAATATTCATAGTTGTACTTTTTCTTTCTCCCTCGATTACTGGGCTATTTGAATAACGTTGATCTCTCTCCCATTGGACATACCACGACACATGATAGTGAATATGGTGATTGTGTTAGTGATAATGGTGTAACTTTCCAATGTAGTGGGAAATCGTACTCTAAATCACAAGCAACTGCTCTGACTACTTCGACTGTTACTACTGTTTCTCCTACCACATCTATGACCACTAATGCAAATCCTACAACCATTGCAGAAAATCCAGATAATTTTAACCTAGACACACTTACTTCTTCCCCAACTGACTATCTTAAACTTCAAGCATATTCACCATTGCCTCTTTCTTTACTTTCTGCTACAACTATACCACCACCCACCCCACACAAACTCTCAACTTAATACAATGACTATTCACACACCTTTGCCACCTCAACTTCCCACACTGATGACGAACCAAGTCCCTTTTCCACAACCCATTTTATTAAATGACGTTAACCTCTCAAAATTCACTGCTGAGGATATTTCTATTTCTATTTATGACTCCCTCGGTGAAGGCGAAGTAGACATCACAAACAGGCAGTACAACAACGAATCACAAAAGATCTCATATCTTAGCCCCCTGTCCGCTGGGTAATGTTTATACTGTACATGTCACAATTGGGGTGTTACATGGTCACCGGGTAGTGGCTATACATGCAAATGTCTTCCCGCCGCCATTTGAACTGGCTGCCATTTCATCTCAGCACCAAAGTTTTTTTTTTTTTGTGCGAGGAAGAAGGAACCAAAGGCTGGGCCCGCATTAACGTTCCTTCCTAGAAAGAAACATAAATAATACAAAAGAGAGCCAAATTGAAGATCCGATCATTTTGAGATGCCTGGACACCCTGCGTTTGAAAGACGGGAGATCATAGTAAGTAGGAAATACAGACAGAGGGAGACAGTTCCACAGTTGACCTGTTGCATAAATGAAGGACTGAAAGTAATGGTTAATACTTGCATTAGAGAGTTGGACAAGGAAAGGGATGAGAGTTTGTTGCTAGACGCGCCCGTCGTAGAGGTGGAGGGATGCAAGGAAACAGTTCTGAGGAGGAGTGACCATTGAAGTAACGATAGAAAAGAGTTAAAGAGGCAACAGCGTGGCGAAGAGACAAAGGTTGAAGGGAACCAGTAAGAGGAGGAGAGTTGATGAGGCGAATAGCCTTTGACTCCACCCTATTGAGAAGAGCTGAATGTGGGGAGCCTCCCCACACATGAGAGTTGTACTCTAAACAGGGGCGAATAAAACCCATGTATAAAGTCAGCAACTGTGCAGGAGTCAAGAAGGCACGGAATCGGCTTAGCACACACAAACTCTTGGAAACAAATTTTACTTGAGATGCAATATGATCTTTCCAAGGTAAGTCCCGAGTGAATGAAACCCCAACCATGTTCGAGGATGATGCAGGATTAAGCTGAATATTATTAAACATTAGTGGGTATTTCTGTGGAAGATTTTGACGGGTTGATAGGTGTAAAAAGCTGAGTCTTTGATGCATTAAAAACAACAAGATTATTTTTACCCCAGTCAGAGATACGAGCCAAGTCGACATTAGGTGTGCCGTAGCCTCATCCTGTGTTTGTTGAAGTAACTGCTGAGATGGACGTTGCGGAAACCGAATGGAAAGGTGAAGGTTGGAATCATCAGCGTACGAGTGGATAGGGTTAGATGTACAGCTTAGAAGATCATTGATAAATAAAAGGAAGAGAGTTGGTGATAGGACAGAGCCCTAAGAAACACCACTGTTAATAGATCTAGAAGAACGATGGCCGTCTACAACAGCAGCCATAAAACGACCGGAAAGGAAGCTATAGGTGAAGGCACGGATAGAAGGATGGAAACCATAAGAGGGCAGCTTGGAAATTAAAGATTTATGCCAGACTCGATCGAAAGCCTTTGAGATGTCAAGTGCAATGGCAAAGCTTTTGCCAAAGTCCCAAAAGGAGGATGACCATGAATCTGAAAGGTAAGTGAGAAGATCGCCAGTGAAGCATCCCTGACGGAACTCATACTGATGATCAGAAAGAAGTTTGTAATAGGAAAGATGGTTTTAAAAAATTTTCTGTTAAGAATGGACTCAAAAACTTTTGAAACACAGGATGTTAAAGGAATCAGATGATAGTTAGAGGGTTGGGAACGGTCACCCTTCTTTTGGGACCGGCTGAATGAGAGCAAACTTCCAGCAAGAAGAAAAGGTAAAGTAGAAAGACAAAGGAGAAAGAGTTTACCTAGGCAGGGTGTAAGCACAGAAGCACAGTTCTTGAGAACAACAGGAGGAACCCCATCAGGCCCATATTCCTTGTTAGTATTCAGGCCAGAGATGGCAGAAAATACATCAGCTGAAGAAATCTTAATGTCAGCCATGAGGAAGTCAGAGGGGGGAAGTGAGGGAGGAACAGCACCAGAATCGTCTAAGGTGGACTTGGAGGAGAAGGTCGGAGGAAACAGATCTGCTTTATCAGTAGAAGAAATAGCTACAGAGCCATCAGAGTAGAAAAGAGTAGGGAAGGATGATGAGGTAAAGTTTTTAGAAAGGTTTTTGGCAAGGTACCAGAAGGAGCAGGAAGAATTCAAGTTGGAGAGTTGAGAGCATTTAGAATGGATGAAATTATTTTTTGCAGTGTGCAGAACAGACTTAGCACGTTTCCAGGCAGAAACATAAAAAAGATGTGATGCAGGGGTGGGTTGGCTCCGGTACCTTTTATAGGCCCTCTCCTTGTTGCGGACAGCATTAGAACAAGCGTGATTAAACCAAGGCTTTCTTGCATTAGTCAGAGGATATGAGAAAGGAATGTATGCCTCCATGCCCGATAGAATAACCTCAGTAATGCGCAAAACACACCCAGATGGCTCCTAGCCATGGAAGGAATAATCATTCCAGGGAAAATCAAAGAAGTACTGCCTGAGGGCCTCCCAATCTGCAGCTCCAAAGTGCCACAGATGACGTTTCTTTGGAGGGTCCACAGGCCATACCGGAGCAATAGAACAGGTTAAGGTAATAAGGTTGTGATCGGAGGAGCCCAACAGAGAGAAAAGATTAACTGTATAAGTAGAAGGATTAGTTGTAAGGAAGAGGTCAAGTACTGTATGGTGGAGCTCTCTCCAAGGCGGTCAGGGATACGTGTAGGTTGCTGTACAAGCTGCTCTAGGTCATTAACGAGAGAAAAGATGAAGGCTTGTTCACCAGGCGGATCAGTGAAAGGAGAGGAGAGCCAAAGGTGGTGGCGAACATTGAAATCTCCAAGAATGATGATTTCAGGGAAAGGAGAAATGGATAGAATGTGTTCCATCTTAGAAGTAAGATAGTCGAATAATTTTTGATAGTCAGTAGAATTAGGAGATAAGCAAACAGCGCAGATATATTTTGTCAGAGAATGACAGGAGAGTCGAAGCCAGAGAATAGAGTATTCAGAAGAATCAAGTTCACGAACACGAGAGCAAGATAGGTCGTTGTGTACATATAGGGAACATCCACCTTTGGCTTTGAAATGAGTATAGAGAAAGTAGGAGGATACAGAGAAGGGTTTGCTGTCAGTTGCCTCAGACAGCTGAGTCTCAGTAAGAAAGAGAAAGTGAGGTTTAGAGGAGGATAGGTGGTGTTCAACGGACAGAAAATTAGAGGAAAGGCTGCGAATGTTGCAGAAATAAAGAGGTGAGTCAGACAGTGGATCCAGGCAACTCAGAGTGTTGTTACTGGGAGAGGGGCGGATGGTAGGGGCATTTGTGGTCCCCCCCCTGGGAACTCCGAGGCATTGTTGGTGTGTGCCATTTTTCTTTTATTTAATTTTGAAATGGAAGTGTAGTGTGTATTGTGCATGTAGTTTAGTGATGATTGTTAGAGAAACTTGAATTGGAAAGCGTGCTGGCCTACTCTCTGTGTTACTGAAACACTGAAAAAGTTCAGCAAAGGGGGATGGTCAGGAACTAGTCCTGAGGGCTGATGAAACGGGAGCTTCAGCTCTCCCTGTCATCAGAATTCCATCCACCTTGGGAGTACTGCCCTGCTCGACTGGTGCTACAGTCTACTGTAGGAGGGAGTCCTTCCATAGCACACAGTCTGTCTCGTGCTTTTGCTAGGTGTACAACAATGTCTTCAGGTTCCTATTAGTCTCGTTCTGACCATGCTGCCTGTCGCCAATTGCATCATCCACCCCTGCTAAGCCGCTTTCTAATTATACGAGAAAAGGGCTCAGTGATAGTGCCATAAGGCAACTGTATCTGGTTTATCTATTAGTGGATTAGTTATTACACTGAGAGCAAAGCCATAGTCGGCGCCATGGGCAGACACACGAACATGTCCTGCTCTCCTGCCAAAATTAGTTCTCTTCCTCAGGACATTACTCATCAGTGCAACGACCTACAGGCTTGTGGACGCTTTCATTCACAAGAGGAAGAGTTGTTGAGTAATATGGTCTTTAATTTGTTATCCTAAGTTCTATATTTTCTGAGATATTAAGGTTTGAAAACAAGCAATTTCCGGGAAATTGCCAGTAGGGAGGTGATGACTGTGTTAAAAAAAGCCTGGTGTTTGGGAGTTAACTGTTACTGTGCTAGTGACATAGATCTAAGTCCCCTTCAAAAACCACGGTGATGCAGATCTATGTCCTGCAGCACTGAGAAGTCACTGCAAGCAACCAAAGTAAAATAGAAGGTAATATCGTATTTTGCTAACTTCAGACATTTCTCCACTATGTTTACAACACTGATTTACAGTAGAAGCACAGGAGGTGAGTGACTCTTCACAGGCTCACAGCTGCTCTCCTCTGTCTGTAACTGTGAGGATTTCAGAGGTTAAATGGCACCAACCTGACTCGATTCAACCTACTTTCTGACTTTGATTACTTTTATTAGTGCCAGGGATCTTATATTGATGTATTAAGCCCAATACCCCCCCAAAAAAAAAAAAAATCCAAAATCGGTTCACAAGCTCACAGACGCTCTGCTCTCTCAGTAACCTCGATTTCAGAGGTAGAGTGGCACAACATGACCAGATTCAACCAAATTTTTGGTTTTGATGATTACTTTTATTAGTGCCGGGGATTTTATATTAATGTTTTAAGCCCATTTAAACAGAAAAAAAATATTCAAAATCGATTCACAATCTCACAGCTGCTCTGCTTTCTCAGTAACCTCAAAGATTTCAGAGGCAGAGTGGCACCAACCTGACTCGACTCAACCATCTGGCTTTAGTGACTACTTTTATTAATGCCAGGGATCTTATATTGATGTATTAAGCCTACCTGTAGCATAAATGAAGTTATAAAGGAATGGGTAGTGGATTTTGGATTGTGATCGGTCAGAGAGGGTAGGATTTGGATTGTTTTATACTGTTGTTTGTTCATAAATAAAAATGATGTGTCCTGGTTTGGTAGCTGAGTATGAAAGTCTCTGTAAGAAATGAAAGCTGCAGGTGAAGGTAACTAATAGTAGAGTTATGGTTTCGGCGAAAATTAAAGTCACAGGGTGCACTGTGAGACTGTGGTCAGGATATGAAAATGTGAATGGCTTCAGGTAATATGGTAGTGAGATGAGTATGAATGGAAGTTCAGAGGATGAAGTGTGTGAAAGAGTGATGTAGGGAAGGAAGATTGCTGGTTCACTGAATCCAGTGATGAGGACTAGGGAAGCGAATATGGAAATAGAAAAGTCGTTGCATGACAGTATTGTGCTCCCATTCTGAAACCTTGACCCTGATGGAAGGGCACAGGTCAAAAGTGAGTGAAGTGGAAATGAGTTATCTGAAAAAATCATGTGCAGTTTCGTGGAGAAACAGGCAGACAAATGAGAAAGTGAGAGAACATTGTGGTACTGATGTTCATGTATTAGGAAGCATTGGAAGAAATATTGACCTACTAACAACATTATGCAAGGACCGAAAATATAAAGATATATGTTCCTCACCAGGTACAGTATTCACCTGCGGAAGTACTCGTATCTTTCTTTCCCTTCTTTGATAAAGTCCGTAGACATACTGATCGAGAACACCACACTGTCTGCTGCCACGCCTAGTATTGTGTTAGCCAATCAGCAGCAAACTTCAGACTTTCTGAGCTCCTCACGACTGGCTTAAGTGAATGGACTTTAAATTATTGTGCGTTTTCTTTTCAACCCCTTTATGTTATCTTTGAAGCATTGCTAAGCTAATTTGACATTGTTTCTAGACTGGGTGTACCTTTCTGAGATGGTATTTTGAGCGAGACAAGTGGTGGATAAATGAAGTCTAACAGAGTTTCATGGAATTTGCACCAAACAGGAGATGAAACACTGAAATACCCTATCATCCTATCGACCACATGACCTTTGGGTTTATGTTATGGTTGAGAGATCATTGACCATTTAGGCATGTACAGGTCTTTCATATTCAATTTTTATCTGTCTGTATATGATTTAATTAAGCTTACAAGAGGTTTTTCGAACTGCAAGGACTAGCTTTTGCTTCCACTTACCCCTTCCATGCGAGTTCTTCCCTAATTTGGATAGAATTATTTCGGTGAGCAGGAACATGTTAGATCAAAATCCCATTGTGGCGAAAGAACAGAGTTATCATTCTACTCTTTTGCTGAACACACACACACACACACACACATATCATTCTACTCTTTTGCTGAACACACACACACACACACACACATATCATTCTACTCTTTTGCTGAACACACACACACACACACACACACACACACACACACACACACACACACACACACACACACGCACGCACGCACGCGCACACACACACACACACACACACACACACACACACACACACACACACACACACACACGCACGCACGCACGCACACACACACACACACACACACACACACACACACACACACACACACACACACACACACACACACACACACACACACACACACACACGTTTCAAGGGACAAAAGAGAGATGTGTTTGCACCAGGAAGTCACGTGTGTGTCTTTTCTGTTCCTGTTTCTATCCGTGTTGTCCTGACCCGGGAAGAAAGGCGGCTGGGATTTACATAAGAACGACGGGATTTCAGCGTGGAGGTGGTGGTGGTGATGGTGCAGGTGATTTTGGTGGTGATGGTGGTTGTGGTGTTAGTGGACTTAGTGGTGGTGAAGGTGCTGTTGTTGTTGTCGTTGTTGTTGGTGTTGGTGTTGGTGGTGTTAATACTACTGGAGGTGGTTGTGGTGGTGGTGGTGGTTATGGTGTTGGTGGAGGTTATGGTGCTGGTGAAGATGCCGGTGCTGGTGGTGTTGGTTACTGTGTTAATGGTGGTGTTCTAGTTGTAGATGGTGTTGGTGGTGTTGGTTATTGTGTCAGTGGTAGTTATGGTGTTGTTCTTGTAGGTGGTGTTGGTGGTTATGGTGCTGATGGTGTTGGTGGTTATGCTGTTGGTGATTATGGTGTTTTTGGTTATGGTGATGGTGGTCTTGGTGACGGTGGTTTTGGTGGTGGTAGTGGTGGTGGTTATGGTGGTGGTGGTGGTGGTGGTTATGGCGCTGGTTATGGTTTTGGTGGGTATATTATTGGTGGTTATGATGATGGTTATGGTGGTGGTGGCGGTTATAATGCTGCTGGTGGTGGTGATTATGGTGCTGTTGGTTGTGGTTATGGTGCTGTTGGTGTTGGTGGTGGTTATGGTGTTGTTGTTGATGGTTATGGTGCTGTTGGTGGTGTTTATCGTGTTGTTGGTGATGGATATGGTGTTGTTTGCTGTGGTTATGATGTTGTTAATGGTGGTTATGGTGTTGTTGATGGTGGTGGTTATGGTGTTGGTGGTGTTGGTAGTGGTTATGGTATTGTTGATGGGGTGGTTATCGTGTTCTTAGTGTTGGTGGTGGTTATGGTGCTATTGGTGGTGATTATGGTGTTGCTGATGGTAGTTATGGTGTTGGTGGTGGTGGTTATGGTGTTGTTGTTGGTGGTGGTTTTGGCACTGTTGGTGGTGGTTATGGTGTTGTTGTTGGTGGTTATGGTGTTGTTGGTGGTGGTTATGGTGTTGTTGGTGGTGGTTATGGTGTTGTTGGTGATGGTTATGGTGTTGTTGGTGGTGGTTATGGTGTTGTTGGTGGTGGTTATGGTGTTGTTGTTGGTGGTTATGGTGTTGTTGTTGGTGGTTATGGTGTTGTTGGTGGTGGTTATGGTGTTGGTGGTGGTGGTTATGGTGTTGGTGGTGGTATTTATGTTGTTGTTGGTGGTGGTGGTTAAGGTGTTGGTGATGGTGGTGGTTATGGTATTGTTGATGGTGGTGGCTATGGTGTTAGTGGTGTTTATGGTGTTGTTGGTAGTGGTGGTCACGGTGTGGTGATGTTTATGGTGTTGTTGTTGGTGGTTATGGTGTTGTTGTTGGTGGTTATGGTGTTGTTGATGGTGGTGGTCATGGTGTTGTCGGCAGTGGTTATGGTGATGCTGGTAGTGGTTATTATGTTGTTGGTGGTGGTGGTTATGGTGTTGTTGGTGATTATGGTGTTGGTGGTGGTTATGGGGTTGGTGGTGGTGATTATGGTGTTGGTGGTGGTTAAGGTGCTGTTGATGGTTATGGTGTTGGTGGTGGTTATGGTGCTGTTGGTGGTTATTCTGTTGTTGGTGATTATGGTGTTGGTGGTGATTATGGTGTTGGTGGTGATTATGGTGTTGTTGGTGATTATGGTGTTGGTGGTGGTTATGGTGCTGTTGGTGGCTTCTATGGTGCTGTTGGAGGTGGTTATGGTGTTGTTGATGGTGGTTATGGTGTTGTTGATGGTGGTTATGGTGTTGTTGATGGTGGTTATGGTGTTGTTGATGGTGGTTATGGTGTTGTTGATGGTGGTTATGGTGTTGTTGATGGTGGTTATGGTGTTATTGATGGTGGTTATGGTGTTGTCGGTGGAGGTTAGAATGTTGATGGTTATGCTGTTGGTGGCAGTTATGATGCTCTTGATGTTGCTGTGGTTGTTGCTACTGCTGCTGGTGGTGGTGGTCGTCGTAGTGGAGGTAGTGTGGTAGTTGTTGCTGGTGGTGGTCTAAGCGGTGGTAGGGGTGGAGGTGTTGTTGTTGCAGGTGGTGGTGGAGTTGGTGGTGGTGGTGTAGGTTGTGGTGAACTTGCCATAAGGGTCAAGGCAGCCTGCTGCGTCAGGGATATTGTGAAAGCCTGGTTGGATTTCTGTTGAGAGAGAGAGAGAGAGAGAGTTTGTGATGTAGTCGTATTTCTTGGTGTGTGTGTGTGTGTGTGTGTGTGTAAAACCTTCAGGCGGATGTTCTCTGATTCTTACTGGTATTATCGTCCTTCTTACCAACGCTCTTTGCCACGGCCTCGCACCTTAATGCCCAGGTCGACTGACCTGAAAACTGCCATGCCTGTATCTTGGTCAGGTATCTTGAGACTGTAATGAATGACTGTCGTGATAATAATGGTCTTGTCTGTTCCTTTCTCTCTCGTTTCATTCATACTCTAAGTACAGGACAATATTTGCACAATGCACTAACCACGCCTTATGTCAACCACACTCACTCTCAAACTACTCTGCACACGTCATCCATTACAAGACACCTTTTCGTATTTTCTTTTAGGGCTTTAGAAATATTTTTAAAGTTTAAGAAGTGTAATACGACAAGCGAATCAGCTCAAGTCAGGCTCATAACCACCAGACACAGAAGCAACTATTTCCATACAGGAACGTGTTCATTTCCGCTCTGAATGTTGTTACGGTAAGTTGTGAGTTCAGTTCGACTTGGATCTCCAGCTTGTTTTTCTGCAAGCTATTAGTTTCACGAAATGTGCAAAAGCACACACACACACACACACACACACACACACACACACACACACACACACACACACACACACACACACACACACACACGCATAGATAGGCACGTAGATTTTCATAATCTCCGAATTTACTAGCAAATGGTGCGTCTTTGGTTACCTTAAATTGTCCCATCTCCAGACAATTTTATTCAGATGTGGAGAAGTGTTTTGTACTGAAGATTTTATCAAACTTCTCCAGTTCGAGATGTCTCTCCTGTGTTGAAGAACATCTTAGCTGACAGCAGTGATTAAATAATGTCGCTGAGCAAAAGGGAGTAATGGCTGACAGTAAAGAATTCATGTCAGGAGGGCAGGAAGGGGGGAGGGGGACTGTGATCTTACGGACTGACGGCTTTAGATATCACGAATAAAATTTTCCTGAATGTTATATTGGGGAGGCATTGTGTTTTGAAATATGGACTCACTAACAAGCTCATTTCCGGTACATGAGCTTCGGAGAGGAGTATGTTTAGGTTAGGTAAGGTTAGGTTAGGTTCTCCGAGGCTACTATACCGGAAATGAGCTTGCTAGTTAATCTGTACCTCAAAACACAGTGCCTTCCCTATGTAACACTTCGAAATATTGAATCCGAGAAATCTAAATCCGGCAATCAGTAAAATCACAATGCCTAGGAAGGGGTAGTTGTTAGAGTGCACAATCAAAGGCAAAAGTTGTGTCCTGAATTTTAATGAAAACATCTGCTTAAAGGCTCAATTTTTTTGTGCGATCTGCCTTGTCATAAGGAAAGTTGGTAGCACTGACACCAGATGCCATTTGCGTCAGGCGACGAAACTGTGGATGCAAGTGTGTTTTTGCTGACTAGGTGAAGGATACCTATATGTTGCGTTTTTCCGACTGCCACTTTTATTTGATATATATGAAGTTTTCTCTTCTTCTTTTTTTTACTGTCATGTAGCAACACTGCAATTCAATTAGCAAAACAACTGTACTGAAGTTAGTTCTCCACCTCTATTAATTTGACTTGTACATACGTTTGAAGTTGATACTTTTGAGTTGTGATCGTCATATTTGTCAGTGCTGCGAATCAAAATTGTCCAAGTTTTTTTTTTTTATGCGAGGAAGAAGGAACCAAAGGCCATGAGCCCGCAGTAACAGTTCCCTCCAAGAGAAAAACAAAATACAATAGAGAGCCAAACTCAAGATTCGATCATTTTCAGATGCCTGGACACACTGCGTTTCAAAGACTGGAGATCATAGGCAGCAGGAAATACAGACAGAAGAAGACAGTTCCAGAGCTGACCTGTTGCATAAATGAAAGACTGGGAGTAACGGTTAACTCTTGCATTAAAGAGTTGGACAGAAAAGGGATGAGAGTTTGCTGCCAGACGGGTGCTACACGCCCGTCGTAGAGGTGGAGGAAAGCAAGCAGACAGTTCAGAGGAGCAGTGACCATTAAAGTAGCGATAGAAAAGAGATAAAGATGCAACAGTGCGGGGAAGAGACAGAGGTTGAAGGGAGCCAGTAAGAGGAGCAGAGTTAATGAGACGAAAAGCCTTTGACTCCACCCTATTGAGAAGAGCTGTATGTGGGGAGCCTCCCCACACATGAGAGTTGTACTCCACACAGGGGTGGAAAAAACCCCTTTATAGAGTCAACAATTGTGCAGGGGTAAAGAAAGAGCGGAGTCAGCTTAGCACACCCAATCTCTTGGAAGCAGATCTTACAAGAGATGTAATATGATCTTTCCAAGATAAGTCCCGAGTAAATGAAACCCCAAGCATGTTCAAGGATGATGCAGGATTAAGCTGAATATTATTAAACATTAGTGGGTATGCCCGTGGAGGATTTTGTCGGCTTGATAGGTGTAAGAACTGAGTTTTAGATGCATTAAAAACAACCATATTATTTTTACCCCAGTCAGAGATACGAGCCAACTCAGACATTAGGTGTGCCATAGCCTCATCCCTTGTTTGTTGAAGTAACTGTTGAGATGGGCGTTGCGGGAACCGAATGGAAAGGTGAAGGGTGGAGTCATCAGCGTATGAGTGGATAGGGTTAGATGTACAGCTTAGAAGATCATTGATGAATTAAAGGAAGAGAGTTGGTGATAGGACAGAGCCCTGAGGAACACCACTGTTGATAAATATAGAAGAACGATGGCCGTCTACAACAGCGGCTATAGAACGACCAGAAAGGAAGCTAGCGATGAAGGCACAGATAGAAGGATAGAAACCGTAGGAGGGCAGTTTGGAAGTTAAAGATTTATGCCAGACTCGATCGAAAGCCTTTGAGATGTCAAGTGCAATGGCAAAGCTTTCGTCAAAGTCCCGAAAGGAGGATGACAAGGAGTCTGAAAGGTAGGTGAGAAGATCGCCAGTGGAGCATCCCTGACGGAACCCGTACTGACGATCGGAAAGAAGGTTGTGATAGGAAAGATGCCTTAAAATTTTTCTATTGAGAATTGACTTGAAAACTTTTGAAATACAGGACGTTAAAGCAATTGGACGATAGTTGGAGGGTTGGGAGTGGTCACCCTTCTTTGGGACTGGCTGAATGAGAGCAAACTTCCAGCAAGAAGGAAAGGTACAAGTTGACAGACAAAGGCAAAAGAGTTTGCCTAGGCAGGGTGTAAGCACAGAAGCACAGTTCTTGAGAACAACAGGAGGGACCCCATCAGGCCCATATGCCTTGTTAGTACTGAGGCCAGTGATGGCAGAAAATACATCAACTGAAGAAATTTTAATGTCGCCATGAGGAAGTCAGAGGAGGGAAGAGATGGAGGAACAGCACCGGAATCGTCTAAGGTGGAATTGGAGGAGAAAGTCTGTGTGAAGAGATCTGCTTTATCAGTAGAAGAAATAGGTACAGAACCATTAGAGGAGAAAAGAGGAGTGAAGGATGATGAGGTAAAGTTGTTAGAAAGATTTTTGGCAAGGTGCCAGAAGGAGCGGGAAGAATTCGAGTTGGAGAGTTGAGAGCATTTAGTATGAATGAAATTATTTTTAGTAGAGCGAAGAACAGACTTAGCACGATTCCGGGCAGAAACGTAAAGATGATGTGATTCAGGGGTGGGTTGGCTCCGGTACCTTTTGTAGGCCCTCTCCTTGTTGCGGACAGCATTAGAACAAGCGTGATTAAACCTAGGCTTTCTTGCGTTAGTCAAAGGATATGAGAAAGGAATGTATGCTTCCATGCCCGAGAGAATAACCTCCGTAATGGGCAAGGCACACTCAGATGGCTCCCGGCCATGGAAGCAATAATCATTCCAGGGAAAATCAAAGAAGTACTGCCTGAGGGCCTCCCAGTCCGCGGCTCCAAAATGCCACAGACGACGTTTCCCTGAAGGGTCCACAGGCCGTTCTGGAGTGATAGGACAGGTTAAGGTAATAAGGTTTTGATCTGAGTAGCCCAACGGAGAGAAAAGATTAACAGAGTAAGCAGAAGGATTAGTTGTGAGGAAGAGGTCAAGTATGTTGGAGCTCTCTCCAAGGCGGTCAGGGATATGGGTAGGGAGCTGTACAAGCTGCTTTAGGTCATTAAGGATAGAAAAGATATAGGCTTGTTCACCAGGTGGATCCGGGAAAGGAGAGGAGAGCCAAAGGTGGTGGTGAACATTGAAATCTCCTAGAATGGAGATTTCAGAGAAAGGAGAAATGGATAGAATGTGTTCCATTGTAGAAGTAAGATAATCGAAGAATTTTTGATAGTCAGTAGAATTAGGGGATAAGTAAACAGCACAGATATATTTAGTCAGAGAATGACAGGAAAGCCGAAGCCAGAGTGTAGAGAATTCAGAAGAATCGAGTTCAGGAACACGAGAGCAAGATAAGTCGTTGCGTATATATACACAACAGCCACCTTTGGCTTTGAAATGAGTATAGAGAAAGTAGGAGGATACAGAAAAGGGTTTGCTGTCAGTTGCCTCAGACAGCTGAGTCTCCGTTAGAAAAAGAAGGTGAGGTTTAGAGGAGGAGAGGTGGTGCTCAACAGAGCGAAAGTTAGAGGAAAGGCCGCGAATGTTGCAGAAATGAAGAAGAAGAGAGTCAGACAGTGGTTCCAGGCACCTTGAGTCGTCACCGGGAGAGGGGCGGATGGTGGGGGCATTTATGGTCCCCCCCCTGGGGACTCCGAGGCTTGGTGAAGAGACGCCATTTTAGTTGAGTTTGAATAGGAAGTGTAGTGTGTACTGTGCATGTAGTTTGGTGTAGGTAGTTAGAGAAATTTGTACAGGAGAGCATGCTGGCCTACTCTCTGTGTAACTGAGACACTGAAAAAGTTCAGCAAAGGGGGATGGTCAGGAACTAGTCTTGAGGGCTGATGAAACGGGAGGGGATATTTACTGTATAACGATAACTGAACGTTATCAGTGGGGAAATGAATCCCGCAGGCTGGAGTTCGAACACATAACCCAGAAGACCGAAGTCTACGCACAACTGTTCGTGTGCTTCATTCTAGGTTCAACTCGTCTCTTACGGCGTAAGCAGGTGCTGCCTTCCATCGTTGTGATTATTTCCAGGTCCTGTAGTGGCGTGGTAACAAGGAGGCAAGGTGAACGATGGCGGTTCTCCGTTCTGCCATCCTCTCGAAATCACCTAATTCACCTTTCTGCGGTTCTGCTTACATCAAATGTTTGCACTAGCTGATCAGGATTCTCTCCCTCTAAATAAAGGTATATCATATCATGCCTCCTCTCATCTCCCTATTAGTTGGATGCACGATGCTTGCCCTTTCCATTCCGAGGTACATAGTACAGTATGTTTCCTTGACATTAGTAAGATGTAAGATGTAACGGCCAGGCATTCATCACCTGGGCGAATATGGTTTACATTTCGTCCCTCGGACGCAGCAATTTTCGCCAATCTATGTTAAAGCTTTGGAATTTCCTGGTATCATTTATACCATCATCCCATCACCAGCTAATATGAACCTTGTGGAAGTCTGACTAGCCAACCACGAATATGTAACTGCAGTAGAGCTCTGATAATGTTTGACGTGTCTCAGGCTCCGGACAAAACAGCCAACGGCGTCTGTCTTTAATTATTGTACTCCGATGGTCAAGTTTAATGTAAGGTGTCCTGTTGTGTTGGTGTTCATAAAGTAGGCCATAATCCTCTATTAGATTACTAACACCTTATTACACATAAAAGTTTGAACGCAAGAGATAGCTTTTTTTTTTTGTCATCTAGACTACGCCAAGAACGAAGGATGATATTCCCTGTCTTAATGATCTGGACTACTGAAACCTTGCTTGGGGCTGTCTTACAACCGGGGGACCTACTGGGTCTCAAAAAACATATTAACAAATTGGCTTTTACAGTTATCATGTACAAATTAAAATAATCACACTATCGTCTGTTATTTCTCACCAAATATATGCGTAAAAATAGTGACAAACGGTAAAAGTAATAGTGGGTGCAGACGTCATAAGGAGCTTAGCCACGGTGCTCAAATTCACAACTTAGGCTACAGAGCCTCTGGCAGGTTATTCATCCTCTGTTCTGGGATATATGGCCACTGCATCATCCAGGTTATCACAGTTACCTGCCCTAGGTATTACCCTGGTAAAATGATTACTGAATACAAATGGATGTTGGACAAATGAGTCAAGTGCCGCCAGCTGTCCTGCATGCCAGGATTTCAAACCCTGGGGCTATGGAGCCGGCAGCTTCTTGGCTGTCAATACGAACCATTCGGCCACCACAGTGGTAATAGCAAATGAAAGCTCGTAAATTCCCAACCAGATTACCGAGACAACACTTAACCTCAACAATTCTCTGATTCTAAAATACATAGAGGATCATAGGTGGAGGCAAACCCATGGCGTGCTTGTAGGAATCATCTGTAGCTGAGTAGTAGTTGTTCCCTAGGCAGTCTGGCCGAACAGCCCCAAGCCCTTAAGGAAGGCCATGGCCGAGACTGGGCTTTCCCACAGAGCTCTCAAAGAGTGTATGTCGTGTTGTTGGCGTGGGTGATGGTGTGCAATGTAGTCTTCCATAATGTGCTTAATAGTATGGGATGCTGTGTTGCATCCTGGACAGGCATCAGCGACGGAATCATCCAGTCTCTTTTGGTAGCTTAAGAGGGCTGGATGGTGCCCACATCTCAGCCTGGCCAGGTGGACCCTGTCCTCACGAGGGAGCTAGGATTCAGAAGGGTGGATGTCAGGAGGCCGTGCATGCAGCTGTGTTGTCTTTAAGTGACTGAATGGAGCGGAGAGTGATCTGAGTGTGGATATGCTTCTGGAAGCTGGTCTGAGGTGGGCGAGGGGTGAGAGATGACAGTATTTGTGTATGGTATCGTGTACTGGGTGTTGTTTTGATGTTCCTTGGTGTGGGTGGATGTGCTGCCATGTAATATAGTGGATGTTGTGGGTTTGTGGAGGCTGGAGCAAGAAACTGGGTGCCTCTCATGTCTAGGTGATCCTTGACTTTCAGGACTTTGGTTTCTTGATGTAGGTGGTCTGTGGGTGTAGTAGCTGTGCAGCCTGTGATTATTTTTAGGGCTTTGTTCTGTATGGTTTTTAGAGTATTGTAGTGTGTTTTGGTGAGGTTAGAAGCCCAGGCAGAGCTTGCATAATTCATCACTGAACGTATGTATTGTTTGTATACTGTGGTGGTGGTTTCTTCGTTGTGTCCTAATGTTGTATGGGCATGTGACCTCAAAGCATTGAGTCTTGGTGTTATTTTATTTTTAATGTTTGTGATGTGTTGTTTAAATGACATTGATGTTTTGTATGTTACACAAAGGATTTTGGGTGTGTGTGAGTGTGGTAGAGGAGTGTTGTTATGGTGAGATGTGGGATGTGACTGTTCTGCTGTCCAGTTTGTGAGAAGGGTCACTGTAGATTTGGCTGGGGCTATTTTGAGCCTGTTTGTGGTGAACTATTCGTGTAGTGTGTTGAGGTAAGGTTGAATGATGTGTGCAGCTGTGTTTGTGTTCTTGTGTGTACATGTAAGTGTTATATCATCTGCATAGGAAGCTATGTGTATCTGTGGTGTGTGGGGTGTGGGTATGTCGTTCATGTATAGGTTAAAGAGTGTAGGGGACAAAACAGATCCTTGGGGGACGCCGTTTGTGAAGTTTCTGATGTTAGAAGGCTGACCGGCAAATGTTACTTTTGCACATCTGCCTGCTAAGTAGTTTGCCAGCCATCTTTTTGTGTTATTGTGTATGTTTGTGTTGAGTATTTTGTTTGTGAGGTTGTGGCGGGAGATGGCATCAAAAGCTTTGCCAATGTCTAGTGTGATCAGGAGTGTTCTGTATGGTGGCCTAGCTGAATTCATGCCATCGAAAACTCTCTGTATAAGGTCTGTAAGAAGAGTGTTTGTGGAATGTAGTGGCCTAAAGCCATGTTGTGACTGGGCTAAGGGAATGTGAGGTGTGACTAGTTGTAGTACCAGTCGTTCAGTGACTTTGGAAGGGGTGCAGAGGAGTGTGATGGGGCGGTGTGTGGAGGGAATCGTGGGGTCTTTGTTGGGTTTAGGGATAGTGATGATAATGCCATGCTTCCAGATGTTGGATATTATGTTGTGTGAGTAGCTGTAGTTTGATATGTTGGTGAGTGCTTGTATGCCTTGTGGTCCGAGGTGTTTAAGGTGAATGTTGCTTATGTTGTCTGGTCCACAGGCAGATGAGTGCTTGAGGTTGTTAATGATGTGCTTCGTCTGGTTGTAAGTGAAAGGTGTGTAGTCTGGGTCTGTGAGGAACTGTCGCTTACGTCGGATGATACGTCGGTCTTCTGGATGGGAGTTTAGATGGCTAACTTGTGAAAAGTGATTGATGAGAATGTTTGCTTGTTGTTTGTTTGAGGGTATGGTGTCTGTTGTTGTGATTGCAGCCTGTGATTGTGTGGTGTTGCTGTTGGAAAGTGTGATGCTGTTTAGTGTTTTGTAGAGTTTGCTGATATTTGTTTTGTGGTCAAGTGTTTGGAGGTAATTTTTCCAGTTTAGTGTTTGCTGTTCTGATATTTTATTGTTTATTTGAGTATTGAGTTCTTGTATTTGTTGTATGGTGTCTTGTGTGGGGTGTTGGGGAGTGTCGCAGTGTGTCCCGTTGTCTGATGAGACCTTGAATATCTGGTGTGAAGTTAGGGTTGTGTCTCTTACTGTTGCCTCTAGGGATGTGTCTTTTGTCTGCGTTTTGTATAATTGTATTGAAAGTGTGCACAGCGGTGTGATGTTTGTGATGGGTGTACTATTTAGTGTTTCGAAATGTTGTTCTGTTTCAGTTACAATGGCCTCCCAGTTGGCTCTCTTATAATTAGTGTATGTGTGTTTGTGGCTAGCTGGGGTGATTCTGGTTTTGGTAGTGATGATGACTGGGAGGTGATCAGAACCTAGGGTTTTGACCACTCTCCATGATGTAGTGGGGTCGAGGTTTGGGGAGCAGAAGGTGATGTCTGGAGATGATGGGAGGAAGAGGGCTTGGTGTGGATATGGGTATGTTGGTCTAGATTGTTCAGTATGAAATGATGATCTGTCTGGGACTGTAGTACCATCCCTCTGTCTGTGTCAGGGTTGTTGACATGCCAGGCAGACGACTTGGCGTTGAAATCACCACCCAGGATGATGTTGGGCATGTTAGTGATGTGGTATATCTGTGGGAAGTAATTGTGTGGTACTGTGGGGGACGATTGGGGGGGAATGTATGTGTTAGCGATTGTTATGTGTGATTTGTTACCAGTGCGTATTTTAACTGATTGTATTTCTGTTGTGGTGTCATGTGGGGGGAGAAGTGACTTTGTTTGTGCATTGGTATCTGCAAAGTTGATGGATGTGTGTACCAGGGTGATGAGTCCACCGCCCTGCCGTTGGCCCGGTCTTGTCGAATGGTGGTGAAGTTATGAAATGTCGGTGTTTTCTGTGCTCTGTGTAATTTTGTTTCTTGTAAAATGGCAATGTGTATGTTCTGTTGTTTGATGAATTGTGTGAGTTCTTGTTTTTTGGTGTTTATGCCATCTGTGTTTAACTGAAGGATGTTTATGTTGTGTGTGCGATGTGTGTTGGCTGCTGCAGCACGGGGGGGAGGAGGTGTGGGTGGAGGAGAAGGGGTAGGAGGAGGTTGTGATGGAGGTATGGGTTGAGGTGGATTAGGATGGGTTGGAATGGGAGGAGTTGGGGGACTGGATGGTGTGGGAAGGATCGGTGGGTTTGGCTGTGGAGGTGTGAAGGAAGTAGGAGTAGGATTGGTAGGGGGGTTGGTGGGTGGGGGGAAGAAGCATAAAGAGCAGGTCCAGGTGTCTGTGTAATGTTTTCTGGATGCAAATGTTGTGCAGGTGTAATGGGTCCAGTTCTTGCAGGAATGGCACTGAAATGAACCCTTTGTCTGTCGGCTCGACGTGATAGGTTTTGAGCATGTTGGACATATGTATTTGTTGGTGGGTCCTGGATTACTCTGGATTGTAGCTGAGTTCTGTACCTCAGTGTGACGTCAGTGTGGTTAGCGACCAAGCTTGTTACCACACTTTTTTTTTTTTTTTTGGGGGGGGGGTATTTTTGCCAATCGACCATAGGCCCAAAGGTCCAGGTCATTAAAACAAATTGTAGTTTTGTTTTTCATTATACAGACAGAGAGATAGATAAAAAAAGACATAGATAGATAGATACGACATACTTAAATAATTTAAAGAAGGATGAAACTAACTACAAAATTTTGGTTAAGAACACAGAAATAGCCTATGCTAACATCCTAGCATCGCTAAGCCCCAAAACAAATAGATGCCCTAAACCAAGACCGGTTTTTAGTGTGTCCGAATCTGGGTAAAGGCTTCACAGCTTGTTACCAGGCCCCATCAGTCCTCCCACATTTCACACACCTCCACATGTCACCACTTCGGTGCTAACACCCACCTTCCTGATTGAATACATGCTCGGGCTGTCTCATACAGGACTGATGTATTGGTATTAGCGGAGGCATTTTTACCACATGTTGGCTGGTCTTATGGTAGATCAGTACGGTCTGCTTTATGAAGTTCAAACCCTTAAACTGTTCGCTGCCCCAGCAGGGATTCGAACCTGGAACATAAGGACTGCAGGTCACCTCTCTTCCGATTTAGCCACCACCGCCCCTAAAGAGACAAATAGCTGAAGTTAACGAAACATCCACAGAAAGGCTGACACTTATGGATAAAACACCTTAACCAACATAACACCATCAACTGCAAACATGTAATGCCTCTCTACATTACACACCTGCACCTATCACCTGCTGACTCTCAGGCTAGGTGTATGTATTAGTACTGAGACCATAAATGTATGAAAGAGAGCCAGACGAGTCAGGAGCCATTCCATCTCGTGAAAGAGAACTTTCTCAAGCTGGTGTAAAGCCTGTATATATGTATACAAGATGGAATACTTGCCCAATATAACACTATCGACTGAAGATGTCCAATACCCCTCTATATTGTAAACTTACACTCATCATCTGGGTACTGTCAGGCGAGTCACGTGGAATAATGTAGGGAATGATATAAGCAACAGAACTGTCCGAATCAGGAGTCATTTCATAAATATTATCTGTCCATCCTATTTAAAAATGAAATATACATAAATACAAGCAATAAAAACCACAACCGAAGAGTAAAGAAAGTCACTTCACTCAGATAAATGAGATCACCCTCAAGAATGCCAGCAATTTATCAGTCATAACAGCATTCCCATCACTCAAGATGGTCTAAAGGGTGAAGGGGACATATGCTGCACTGCAATAGTTTAGAGTGAATTGTGCCCATGAATAAATCACTAACAGCTCAGGATGATATGACTGATAGATAACACTACACCACAGACGCCACAGTGAGATGGAAACCATCACTTAATATATGGTTTCTTATATGAACTAGCAGGGTGCAGTTCATTCACAAACATACCAGTATTCTTTCTTCCAGGCGACTGAGATGGTTGGCAGTATCCCAGTTGCTATTGAATGGCATGCACATCGGAATATTCTGGTCCACTGACTTTGCTACAGATGTTTTCTTTTTTTCTTTTTGAGGGAGAGACTCGACCATAGATCATGAGGAACGTCCCAAGTCTCCTCGAGCTCCACAGCCGACTTTGCAACCAAGTCAGCACGCTCATTGGCATATAGAAGACAATAACCAGGCACCCAGATGAGCATGAAGGGCTTGTTGCACGAATGCAATTTGTTAATGATGCTACCCTGGATCTCATGAGAATCCATAGTGCAAGAAGCATTTGCCTGAGGGGCTGACTGAATATATGAAAAATGAATCATATCTAGAATTTAAAATATATTCTATGGCTTTGTCAACAGCAAAAAGTGCCATGAGTTTAGCAACGTTCAGGACGTCCAAAGCTTACTGTACAATGCTAACAGCTTAATCAGGCTGTGGTAATTAAGATGCTGGACCATACCGTATGTGATGGTACCTAGACCAGGACTGGTGTCTTTACAGGACTTGAGGGAAAGGAGAAGTTCATCTATTGTAAACTCTTGGTTGTGCAGGGAGTGTCTACAGTGGCAACGTCTAGTATCTGTAGATCAGTCGTGCATTAATGATATTGAAAACGCTGGTTGTAATTTGCTGAGCTACTCAAATGGGAAATAGTCCTGGCCTCAGCCCTTTCTTGTTTGTACGCAATACATTTTTCCTCAGTTGGCTAACTTTAAAAAATTTTTTGTTTCCTATTGCATTTCCTCGATACTTGTTGACAATTCGGCGTCCGCCAGTGAGCTCAGTGCTTTGCATGAATTGGAGAAGTCCTGAGAATAGCAGCCTTAGCTGCGGGTCATGGAGTTTGTAAAATTTTGGAATTTTACTTCTATGGTCTCCCCAGATATATCTAGACTGGCAGTCCTTGAGAAGGATCTCCAGTCTTTTTTCTTAAAGTTAAATTTTGGAAGTGGAGGGTTAAAAAAAAAAAAAAAAAACATGTACCGGCTATTAAAAACAAATAGGTCATTGATCATTTACCAAAGAGTCATAATAAGAGTCCCAAGAGAATTCTCGATGTGTACCTGGGGAGGCCTGTGATAAGTCAATGGCCGAAAAGTTACCAGTACGATCATCTACACGAATCGCTCTACCATCGTTCAGAAGACAGATGTTGGGCTGTAGTATTAGGTCGGCTACTTTCTTCCCACGACCATCGATCCTGAACCTACCCCACTGATATTGATGGGCGTTAGTCGCCCAAAACAAAATTATTTCCAGGAAGATATTCAAAAAGTGAATATATAGCAGTGGGGCCATGTGGAGTACAAATAAGACAGCAACCAGACTTGTCAGACTTCAGTATTGACTGAGATGCAGCAGCGGCCTGTGAGCACAAAGTAGTGACAGGAGTATCAGTAAGTGACTTGGGACGGACAGGAGGCTGAGACGAAGAGGTAAAGCAAGTGGCATGAGTAACAGGGTCAGGGTCAGTCTGTGTCTCGGCAAAGCACATCACAGAATGGGAGATCGCTGCTGAAGCACTGGATGTAGTAAGCAAAGGAGTTGCATGAACTTTCTTCATCTTTTCCCTAGCTTCGTAGTAGGAGATGCCCTCAGTTGCCTTCACCATGCAGACCATCTTCTGCTCCTTCTGCTTGAGACAATCCTTCAAGGATTTGAGTGAGCACCTTTCTGTGAAAGCACCATACAGTTTCGGATGTGCAGTGTTCAGCATCATTGCCCTGACCTGCACACTTTCCGCCCGTGGACTGGGAAGCCGAACAAGACTTGCCATTATGTCCATACAATTGACATTTCAAACAATTAAGAGAGCTGGGGAAATATGGCCGGACATTAATATTTTCGTAGCCAACTTTGACATGACCTGGAGGAGAAACTTTACCAAACGTCAAGATACTCATTGCAGTCTACTTCCTCGTGTCCTCTAAGTATCGGGCATAGCATCAATTACGTCTTGCTGAGCAAGTTCATGTACGATGTCGTCCTCCCTCATCCTGCAGGTGATAAAACCCTCGCAAGAATTCATGCAAACCAGGATCTTTGTCTCAGCATAGTAACAGTGGAACTCACGCAATTATAGCAAATCCTATACCTGGGACGAGTTTACAATTTTGACTAGGTGATCTCAGCTCCAAGTTTTTTTTTTTTTTTTTTTTTTCACTTGTTTCACCTCACCGACACAGCCATCAATCACACTGATGATGAAAGGACTGAGGCTGAACAGGATAGCTGTATCTAAAGCATGTAACAAAACAAAGGACGCATTTGTTACAGAAACTTCAAGCAAGGTACGAGTCTGGTGTCTGTCAGTCTGGGGGCAGTCAGTCTTGGTAACATTCATACTACCATCAGGAACACCTCCCCTCCTGAAGAGGAGAGAAGTGGCATGGGCATTCGCCATGATAACCACCTCGCCTTCATGGGGGAAGTGGGAAGGAGAAAGCCAAATAAAGGACAAGACACTCTGGGTAAAACGCCTAAATCTGAGATCGCCCTCCCAAACCACTCTCGGGAAGTCACATGTGTGTCAAGTCACACCTCAGTGCATAAGTGAGGGGGATCCAGTAGAGGTGAGTAAGCAAAGGTACGCTAATTTCAAAGGTACAAACGTACCAAGCCAACTGGGAGGGGAGAAGAATGGCACCGATCTAACTTAAGAGTCACCAGATGAGTGAAAAAAAAAAAAAAAAAAAAAAAACTAATGCCTGTGTGGCAGCCCTAAAATCTAGTGGAGAGAGCAAAACAATACATGTCGGTGCTCCCTGTGACCATACATCAGAGTCATCGCAGCCACACATTACAGTTTTTGTGATTATTCCCAAAACCAGTGATAGTCATCATTCAATATATAGTTATTTGAATAAAGTGGAACTTATTAAACACTACAGAGGTACTGCATCCAAATTTTTGACTGATCACGATTATCGAGGTAAATGTTAAAATATTTCCAAGTTAGGGGTCTCCTGTTACACCTGAATCCATTATTTGTTTTCCTCCAGGTACTACGTTATCTTTGATGCTGTGTAAGAGTCAGCCTATCACTGATGCTGGGATGACTAGTCTGTGACTCCCTGCTTGGCAAAATGAGTCATTCCTGACCCTTCTTTAGTTCCCTTCATTTAGTTCTTGTTATTCATATCTGAGGGTATTAGCTACAAAACCCAACCTCCCCCCAAACCCGAAAAAAAAGAAGATAATGGATAATTAAGCCCATTGTTTGTTTTGGCAAATTAATAGTTTAAGCCTACGTAGCATGTTACTCTTTGTATTTAAGAAGAATATGTGTAATGCATATACGAGAGAAGTAGTAATCTTTTTAAGAATGTAAAATAATAATTTGAAAAAAAAATCTAGTTAGGTTGTTATGCTACATTTTCCCACCATGTCAGCTCCTCTGTCTAGACACTAGAAGCAACCAGTGTAATACAATGGACGTTGAACACATGTAGAACAAAATCCCTCTCACATGCACTTTCATCCATTTAGCACAATTACAACAGTTATATGGCGCTGTCTCGGAGCCTGTACGTGCCTGCCTGTGCACCCAAGGTGGAGCTAGTCAGTTGCGGCGACCACCCGTGAGCCATACATCCTCATATTTTGTTGCACTCCGCTGTGAAGCAGGACTCTTGTCCGACCATAGGGATGCTGTTTACCGTAAGATGCGTGTTCATACTGTACTGACAGCCCCACTGATGCAACTGCTCATCTTTGGTCGACGAGTCCGCTCAGCCTGACAGCCCGGGGTTTATCAACAACAGCAACAACAACAACCATTCTATAATGCATTCGGACATTACTCAGGTAAGGTCTGCATTAGTAATGAAAATTATATAAATCTATTTTTTTCTTTGGTAATTTACAGTAAACCAAAGTTGATTTAGTTACCAGGTTTGGTTACGTCTGTGTTTGGTTGGCTGAGTTAGATTGGCTTAGTTTATAATGAATTATGGGATGGTAGGTTATGTTAGATTTCCATTAATCTCGGTTGCGTTGGTCTTGCAATTCCTTGCTTTAACCCAACAGTTTGTCTCATTCTCATAGCCCTGCCCTCTAACAAATTTCATGAGGGAATTACATGCAACATAAACGCGGTGGCTGGGAGAATCACACCGGCGTGGTCATCAATGATGATAAATAAAACCCACACTGGCAGACGAAAAATACATTGCTAGACGGTTCCGGTGAACACTGCCACCCCCGTCAGTGGTGGCAGTGCCTGGTAATATAGTTTTCGTCTGCAAGTATGAGTTTTATTTGCCATTAGAAACATCCAATTCAATACTTACCCGGCGCAGAAAGGACAGAGATGGCATGAATTAAATAGTGAAGCTGAAACGTAATCGGTGTGAAAATTATTAAGGAAGAAGGCGGAGTTCATGAGCTATTTCTGCATCAATTTATCCTGTTCTCCTTAGCTAAAGTTCTCGTATCTATGATGTGTATCTTAAACTGAGTAATACAAAAGATGGATATCCTACCGTCAAGGACATTGTCTCCAGAAATCACATACTAATATTCTTGTCCCAAGTTTCCCATTATACGAACAATGGCTTCAATGTTCCAGTGATACACCATCTACAGTAGTTAAGAATTACTAGAGACAGAGCATGAGGGAAACATCTTGTAATAAGAACATAATAGAATGTGGTGAGACTGCAGCATATAAGATGAAAATCCAACTGAAGTACAAACTAAAAATTAAATAGTTTACCTCTCAACAGAGTACCGACACCTGACCAGAAAACAACTTCAGAGGACACTATGTAGTTTTATCAACACCTAGGTAACATTAGCTTCAGCTCATTCAGTCACTCACACTACGACGCATAATTCCGTACTGAACCATTTCACGACATTATGTTATCAGTCTTACAATGATGATCGCTCACATTTCAATTCTTGGGAACTCGGTGCAACCCAACGGGCTATCTTGGCTTAATTTAACCTCACATAGCTTGCATATGCATGGAAAAGAAAAAGTACTAAATATCGATTACGGACAGGACATTTGATTATTGGGACCAGTTAGTAGGTGGCAGACTTTACAGTAACCACATCTGCTGGCTTGCCTGTGGGTATGCAGATTATGCATGTAGCATCCACTCTGCCAAACCACTCATCACATTTGCCCATCATACCACACCACACCGCTCACCACACCACAACATACCATATCACTCATAACACCTGTCCACAACACCACACTACTCACCATACCAATCAACACCACACCACACCACACAACTCACCTCACCTGCATTGCACAGTACACCACTCATCCCACTTGGCTACCAAACCACACCACACCACTCATCACACCTGAATACCATAGCACACCACACAAATACCTTACCTACCCACCACACAGTACCACACCATTTATTACACCTGTCCTTTACAGCACCACGTCCTGCCTGCACACCACACCACACAACACCACATCACACCATACGACACCACACCACAACTGTCACTAGGCTACATCACTTCCCACAGCTGCCCATCAAATTAAACATCAGTACCCATAAAATCCCCCAACACATCACACTACACCTGACCCCTACACCACAGCACTCATAACGTAGCCCCACCACACAAACCCACTCTGCATATCTGCCCACCACATCACACCACACTGACCACTGCACCACACCACTCACCATACCTGGCCAGAAAACCACATCAATCACAATAAATGCCCACCACACCCCACAACACCACTCACCATACCTGCTCATCGCACGTCATACCACACAACAAAAATCACCGTATAATCCCACCAAACAACACCACACCTGACCACTACACAGCACCTATCAATACACGCACCCACCACACTATACCACAGTCATCACCACAGCTGCCCATCACACAGCGCCACACTACGCTACTCATTACAGATATCCACAATACCACACAACTAGCCATATCTCCCAGGCACATCATAGGATCACCATACTCGTACCTGCCCACACCACATCACACAACAGCCCTCAACGCACCCGCCCACGTACCACACCGCACCACTTGCCACACCTGCTAAACACACTACACAATACCAATCACTGCAACACACCACAGCTCACTACCCACCACACCTGCCTACCATACCGCACACGCCACACCGCACCACCACCACGTCACATCACACCACTCACCACACCACACTACTCAAAGCATACACCACGCCACAACCTTCTCCACACCTGCCCACTACACCACACCTCTGCACAACAATCACGCAAAGAAACGTCCCAGATATTTCCCAAGACTCCGAAACACATCTTTCACTTCCACGGCCAAAAAGGAGAGAGAGAGAGAGAGAGAGAGAGAGAGAGAGAGAGAGAGAGAGAGAACGATTAATGATTTCGTAGTCAGCCTGGGAATTAAAGTAGAGCCTTTTCAGTTCTGGGCTGAGTACTTGCACGATTACACACACACACACACACACACACACACACACACACACACACACACACACACACACACACACACACACACACACACACACACACACACTCGCGCGCGAGAACATGATACTTTCACACTAACGATAAAATCAGTTAGTTATTGCGTGGACATCACTTGGACGTTCTAGCTCCCCAAATTATCAACAGCAATTAACGACATCCACATCTTCCATATACTCTAACTTGGCTTAGAACTGCAGTCTCTCCATTTTGAATGCTGAGATGTAGCGACAGATTAACAATGAAAGATTATGTTAGTCACGAAGAGGTGTTATAGAGATGTAGAGCCGTCGTTCTGTCATTTTCCGCCGCTGAATTATGTGAAATAATCTGCAAAAGTACGAAAACCTTGAACAGATTAAGATGAAAGCGGTATAGAAAGCATTTGCAATTGGTACTAAAAATTAACGAAAGATTTAAGTTACTCTCGTCAGCTTAGGATGTATTCTGTCACCTCTCCATTAATGACATATTTTCCTTATTACACTTGATTATTACCTTCCCTAAGGAAGGTAGGTTTTTTGTTCCGTTTGATTCCCCGGCTGTCTCTACGTATATTTCATCAGCATTACAGAAAAATTATTTCTGGAACTGCATCAGATAAGGAATATATTTTCCAATAACTTACAACCTGCAGGGAAACAAGTGACACCCTTTTACACGAAAAACGTCAGAGACGAAGATCATTAAAAAATAATAATAATAATGCTGTATTTAACTACACCAGATTCAGAAAAATGATAGACGACCATCAGGGCAAAAAAATAACTAAATAAATAAATAAATCTGAGCGATAAAAGTCAAAGGTCAAGGAGATTATTTATTTTCTATGCGAGGAAGAAGGAACCAAAGGTCGAGCCCGCAAAACAGCTCCTTCCAAGAAAAAAACAAAAAAACAAAAGAGGGCCAAATTCAAGATCCGATCATTTCGAGATGCCCGGACACACTGCGTTTGAAAGACTGGAGATCATAGAAAGCAGGAAATACAGACAGTGGGAGACAGTTCCAGAGTTGACCTGTTGCATAAATGAAGGAATGGAAGTAACAGTCAACTCTTGCATTAGAGAGCTGGACAGAAAAGGGATGAGAGTTTGCCAGACGGGTGCTACGCGCACGTCATAGAGGTGGAGGGATGCAAGTAGACAGTTCAGAGGAGCAGTGACCATTGAAGCAGCGAAAGAAATGAGATAAAGAGGCAACAGTGCGGCGAAGAGACAGAGGTTGGAGGGAGCCAGTAAGAGGAGGAGAGTTAATGAGATGAAAAGCCTTTGACTCCACCATAATGAGAAGAGCTGTATGTGGGGAGCCTCTGCACACATGAGAGTTGTACTCTAAATAGGGGCGAATAAAACCCATGTATAAAGTCAACAACTGTGCAGGGGTAAAGAAGGCACGGAGTCGGCTTAGCACACCTAATCTCTTGGAAGCAGATTTTACACGAGATGCAAAATGATCTTTCCAAGATAAGTCCCGAGTGAATGAAACCCCAACCATGTTCAAGAATGATGCAAGATTGAGATGGATATTATTAAACTTTAGTGGGTACTCCTGTGGAAGATTCTGACAGGTTGATAAGTGTAAAAACTGAGTGTTTGATGCGTTAAAAACAAGATTATTTTTACCCCAGTCAGAGATACGAGCCAAGTCAGACGTTAGGTGTGCCATAGCCTCATCCCTCGTTTGCTGAAGTAACCTCTGAGATGGACGTTGCGGGAACCGAATGGAAAGGTGAAGAGTGGAATCATCAGCGTACGAGTGGATAGGGTTAGATGTACAGCTGAGAAGATCACTGATGAATAAAAGTAAGAGAGTTGTTGATAGGACAGAGCTCTGGGGAACACCATTGTTGATAGATCTAGGAGAAGAACGATGGCCGTCTACAAGAGCGGCTATAGAAGGAAGCTAGAGATGAAGGCACGGATAGAAGGATAGAAACTGTAAGAGGGCAGTTTGGAAATTAAAGAAATATGCAAGACTCGATCGAAAGCCTTTGAGATGTCAAGTGCAATGACAAAGCTTTCGCCAAAATCCCGATAGGATGATGACCAGGAGTCTGAAAGGAAGGTGAGACTATCGCCAGTGGAGCGTCCCTGACGGAACCCATACTGACGATCAGAAAGAAGGTTGTGATAGGAAAGAAGCTTTAAGATTTTTCTGTTCAGAATTGAATCGAAAACTTTTGAGACACAGGATGTAAAAGCAATTGGACGATAGTTAGAGGGTTGGGAATGGTCACCCTGCTTTGGGACCGGCTGAATGAGAGCAAACTTCCAGCAAGAAGGAAAGGTACAAGTTGTTAGACAAACGCGACAGAGTTTAGTTAGGCAGGGTGTAAGCACAGAAGCACAGTTCTTGAGGACAACATGAGGGACTTCATCAGACCCATGGCCCATATGCCTTGTTAGTACTGAGGACAGTGATGGCAGAAGATACATCAGGTGAAGAGATTTTAATGTCTGCCATGAGGAAGTCAGAGAGGGGAAGTGATGGAGGAACAGCACCGGAGTCGTCTAAGGTGGAATTGGAGGAGGAAGTCTGAGCGAAGAGATCTGCTTTATCAGTTGAAGAAATAGCTACAGAGCCATGCATTCCTCTTCAATAAAACAAGACAGACATAAAACGACGACGGTAATGATCCCTATAAACAAATTCTCTTCACTTCATGCTAATGTCTTGACGTAAAGTTACAACCCTGAACTTTTGTCAGTAACATCAAGCTCTGAACTATAAGTAGCCCTTGAACTATGGTGGAAATTTGAGCTGTCTGAGAGATTTGTATGTTTTTTTTTTTTTTTCAGTTATGACATTCATTTCACAGACAACAAGAAAGTGAACAATAATTTGGTATACACACACACACACACACACACACACACACACACACACACACACACACACACAAATGGAAAGTAGTGGGTGTTTGAGAAACTGCTGATCAGACGAAAATGCGGCCCAAAGACTTGATAGCTGACCCAGATTAACGACAGTAGTCCCGCACGTCATCTGTTCCAGTGCGTGAAAGTGCATGGCCTCCCTTTAACTGTGACGGCAAAAGGAAAATGTCGCTTTTTATATTCTTCTTACCTAGTGATTTTATTCAGCTTAGAAGGGCCGCTGTTAGTCTATGAGATGAAAATAGTCTGCGGTATTTATGTGACGACTACTCAAAAATATTTTTTTTTCCTGCAAGCAATGAATAATTTTGCTCAGGTTAGGAACAGACCCTCGTATTCTGAGAGTTAAGCACAGTATTTGCTGACGAATATTTCATAGAGAAAGGAAACATTTGCTGAAAAGTATTGCATAGGGAAAGATAATGAAATGTAGAGATAAATGAAGTCTTCTCAACAGAAATTAACGTTATGTTGGAATGATCTAGTGGTTCGTGCATATAAGTAAAAAAAAAGTCATCATCAATGGTCGTATATCCATAACCATACATGCACGAGCACAGTGGCCAGTCCAATATTCAATTATTATCAGCGCCAATTAACACAGGCAATTGTACCTCATGTTTACCCCAAACATTTGTTACGGCACGATGATTAACAGATAATCACATGTACACATAATGCTCTGGCCAGCACAACGTTAATTACTTGGAAATTAAATGACCCTGGGGGGCCATTCTGTCTGGAGAGCTTGAAAATAATTTGGGTTGTTAAATAAATCTTGCTACATATCTGTTTAAACAGTGAAGCTGTATTTTTTTTCCAGTCGACAGATGTGTTATGACCGTGTGTGTGTGTGTGTGTGTGTGTGTGTGTGTGTGTGTGTGTGTGTGTGTGTGTGTGTGTGTGTGTGTGTGTGTGTGTGTGTGTGTGTGCGCGTTTCCCGTTTCAACTCCACATAATCCGTTTTATCAGTTTGGCCTCCTCCAACCCTCACTGACAATGGAGTGCCTTTGGAGGATGGGGAGTTTTTTAAGTCGGTTGTGGGGCAAAAACAACAGGTGCATTGTAGCCAGTCAGCTTAAGCCTCTGTGGAGATGACAGTGAATAGAGCGTTTGGTGGATATCGACAGAACTGTGAACCCAAAAGATGTGATTATTCTGATGAATCGTGCTCTGTGACTAGCTTGCCGTATTTTCTTTCTTACCACTTCACTGCAATGACATCCTTTCCATTAATTCTTCCTTTCACCAGACTTTTAAATAGGTTTCGGGAACTCTGATAGTGAAAGAGGTAATGAAGGCAACATCTAGCTCTACCTATTCTCTTCTAAAATAACTAAAATTTAAAAATCGTCTGTCGATGGTAAGACAAATGAACAACACGTCACCATAGTGAAAATGTTAATTGTACTGATTCAGTGGAGGAAGAATCTCTTATTGTGTTGTGAATCACTTGCCTAGAATTTGAATTTGTTAATAAGCATTTGTTGACTAAATTTAAATCTCATTATGTATTATCAAAAAGGAAGAAAATAAATGCATAAGCCATGTACCAGTTGTTCAGGATTCTCCAGTAGTTCTTCATTACTTGCATTATTCACAAATGTATAACATTTTCATCGAGAAAACAGTACCCGGAGATACAAATGAGAGAAAAAAAGGTGAGAAGGCATCCATTACATAAAAAAAAGGGAAGGGACGGGAAGGGGGTAAAAGGTCAAAATTAATGAGGAAGTCGGGTATAAAATATTGATGATGTGTCAAAGAAAGAGGAAAGCTACTGCTCATTGAACTTAAGTACCGAACATGCAGCGTAATCAATTAAAATTTCTAGATTTTCTATGCATTGCTAGATGATGTTCACGGGAAATATATCATTGTCACTGAAACACACAACGCCGCTTGTAAATAATGAAATACCTCTATATTTGCTGAAGAAGGAAGATGATACATATTTGGCTCCTCCTTCACCATTTCTTAACCCATTTAAGTGCTGTTTCTTCACTATCATGGCTAGACCGTAGGCAACACAGAATGACGTTGTGGACAGATGTGAACGGCGAACACAAACATCACCGCGAACCTTTAGGGAGCGGCCTCTTAACTTGTCTATGGAAACCACTGTGGGGCGGGGGGTAACAGCCGTCTCAGTTGGCTACCTCCTAGTACATGTACTATAAGCCCTTTATGACGAAATGCGTGAGTAGGGATGTAATTTGGGACCATTAAGCATTTTTAAATTTACGGAGTTTCATCCAGTAAGGCTTAAAGTCTGACTGAAGACTTTGTATACAAGTAGGTCAGTGATGATTAAAATATTCGTGATTTCCTTCCAGGTAAATTCCTACCAGTAAAAACTAAACATTCTTGGAAAGCCAGAATTTGCCTAATTAATACTTGTCTCCGAAGTACCTTTTGTATTTCGACACATCTTAGGAATGGTTAATCTCAGTGTGTACTAGTAGCATGACACTGATTTTGTATCATTGTGAAGTTTGGCTGGTTGGTTTAAGCACGGTGGTACTGTTTTCGCTATTAAAAGCTGCTGGGTTCCATGCGGTAAAGTGTTTGTCCCACTGATTAACTAGTGTAACTGGATGAACACTGATTATGTCCATTAAAGAAAATCATATTGTAATTGGTGTTCTAGAGTTACCCACAGACTGCTAGGGTTCTCTCTCTCTCTCTCTGGAATGTGTGAAGATGGGGTCCGTCTCCACTCTGTCTTAATGGACGCTTCCGGTATAATTAAGGCGAGGGAGACCAGGTAGTAATTTAGCTTAGTGAGTTGAGGAAGGAAAGATAGGGCATAGCTGAGAGAGAGAGAGAGAGAGAGAGAGAGAGAGAGAGAGAGAGAGAGAGAGAGAGAGAGAGAGAGAGAGAGAGAGAGAGAGAGAGAGAGAGAGAGAATGACCCTGAAGTAGGCTGATGATACATGAAAAGAAGTACATGAGATAGTTCGACCACATGAAGACAGGAGAGCGAGAGACTGAACAGGAGACTATGAAAGTGACGTAGTCTGTAGAAGATGAGATAGGCCAAGACCTAGATATGAAGCAGAGGAGCGAGTGTGTGTAGGGGAGAGGGGTGTGTCGCGGGAAGCTGTGTTGTTACTGGTTAGAGACAAACGCCCTGAGGTCCATTCCCCTAAGTCATCCTTCACAGGATCCAGGATCAAACAATAGAACGATAGATGAAAAGATAGACTGATGGATATATTTGTTTGCAAGGCATTTATAAAAGAGAAAATTAATTAGAAGCACCAGATAAGTTATCGAACTACTTAACAGAGAATCGGGTCATATATATATTTATGCATTCATCAACTGTATATATATATATATATATATATATATATATATATATATATATATATATATATATATATACATACAGTATATATATATATATATATATATATATATATATATATATATATATATATATATATATATATATGGAACCTCTGTGGTAAAGTGTGCGTTTTCGTACACTGGAGAGCGAGGGTTCGCGCCCCACTAGGGTAGAAAACTTTGGAAG
The DNA here is from genome assembly GCF_032717465.1 of Coenobita brevimanus. Classification (NCBI taxonomy): domain Eukaryota; kingdom Metazoa; phylum Arthropoda; class Malacostraca; order Decapoda; family Coenobitidae; genus Coenobita; species Coenobita brevimanus. The sequence goes on from NC_136970.1 coordinate 35,954,114, forward strand.
CGTTCTTCCGGCCACGTACTGCGTTGGCGGACACCAAGTGTGCTGTGGTTGAACCAGTGTCGCATACTGTAAAGAATGTTTGCACCCAGTCGGCTTGCGCGGGCCGATTACACTTAATTCACAGGTTACACACACATCCAAAACCACTACAATAATACAATCACACTTACGAGCGGTGGCTGAATCGGTAGAGAGGCGGCCTGCAGCCCTGATGGACCCAGGTTCGAATCCCGGCTGGGGCAGGGAACAGTTTAAGGATTTGAATTTCATAGAAAGCAGACTTTCCTGATCTACCAGATGACCCGCCGACATGTCATAAAAGTACCCCCGCTAATACCAATACACCAGTCCTGTATGAGACAGCCCTAGCATGTATTCAATATGGACGGTGGGAGATAGCACCGAAGTGGTGACATGTAGAGAGGTGTATGGTATGTGGGAGGACTACTGGGCTTTGAGAGCAGGCTGTGAAGCCTATGCCCAAAGTCGGACACACAAAAAAGAAAAAGAGAAAAAAAACATACAATCTTTACCAGACAGCCTAAGCCACTTGGTAGAGATACATAGGCTGTATCGTCCCTACTTCTGTCGGGATAGGCCGGTCCTGCAGTGGATGCTCAAACGGCTGGTGATTATATATATATATATATATATATATATATATATATATATATATATATATATATATATGCCTGATTTTGATTTAATTACTCTTGCAGCACTTACGGGACAGAACCACTGCATCAACTCCTGGAAAAAAAAAAAAAAAAAAGAATCCTTGTCACGTGACTCTCTTCACTATACACGCAGGTATTTCTATTCATGATAATTTTTTGTTCTTGCCAACGTTCGTGCTTCACTTTCTCACATATTCACATAAACTTTTTTTTTTTTTTTTTTTTAGCCTTCCGCGCACGATTTTACCTCCAAGCTTATGCTTTAACCTATATCGTCTACACCAGCAGTATGGTGTCAAAAAGAAAAAAGAAAAAAGAAAAAAAGTCATTCACTGACATTGTCTTTCTCCGCTGCCCTGTGTAATAGCCTACGCCAGACTAACCTTACCCTAACGAGACCCAGTTGATTTGCGGTTCATCCCTGTTACATCAGTTCTTGCCTGTATTCATCCACTACCCTCACCATACTGAATACTCTAACTTCTTAGATATGGAGTATGTATGAAAAAAAAATCGTGTATATTTTTTTTTGGAGGGGGAAATTATAGTAACAAATACATTTGTGTTAAATGTTCATCATTATTTAATTGTTGTTTATGTACATCATAAATAATAATCACTTGTCTCTTTCTTTCCAGAATATATCAGTCGTAAATCTTTCCTCGAGAGCCGGAATTAAAATGGTACTGATAGAGCCATTTCCTGTGCATTTCAGGTAATGGTAGTTCTGTATATCTAAGGCCGTATACACATCCATTCTGCCCTGTATCACCCTGAATCTATACTTCCCAAACCGCCATCAAGTCTCTCACAACAATAACTCACGTCGTCACGTCTAACAGTTAATTTCTGCCACAATATCCGGGTCTCAGCGTCTCCCGGGAAATTGTGTTTCTCTCTCCCTGTGATGGAACGAGACAGCTCAGCCCCGGCAATCTACATATTGGCAATACATCAAGCCCCCACCACCCATCACACTCCATCCCCACACAACACCACTACACCCCTCACCCTCCATCCCCACACAACACCACTACACCCTTCACTCTCCATCCCCACACAACACCATTACACCCCTCACCCTCCATCCCCACACAACACCACCACACCCCTCACACTCCATCCCCACACAACACCACTACACCCCTCACACTCCATCCCCACACAACACCACTACACCCCTCACTCTCCATCCTCACACAACACCACCACACCCCTCACCCTCCATCCCCACACAATACCAGTACACCCCTCACCCTCCATCCCCGCACAACACCAGTACACCCCTCACCCTCGATCCCCACACAAAACCACTACACCTGTCACTCTCCATCCCCACACAACACCACTACATCCCTCACCCTCCATCCCCGCATAACACCAGTACACCCCTCACCCTCCATCCCCACACAACACCAGTAGGCTACACCCCTCACCCTCGATCCCCACACAACACCACTACATCCCTCACTCTCTATCCCAACACAACACCACTACACCCATCACCCTCCATCCCCACACAACACCACTACATCCCTCACCCTCCATCCCCGCATAACACCAGTACACCCCTCACCCTCCATCCCCACACAACACCAGTAGGCTACACCCCTCACCCTCCATCCCCACACAACACCACTACATCCCTCACTCTCTATCCCAGCACAACACCACTACATCCCTCACTCTCCATCCCCACACAACACCACTACACATTTATCTTGTGCCTGTTGTCCCCTTGGCCCTGTCCGACCTGCTGTACAAATGAAAGCCACTGGGGTGTGTGTAGCAGGTAAACATTGGGATTTGACAATAATATTATTTATCTTACGAAACATTTCCCCGACTGAAGAGTTCACTTTTTTTTATGTAAGGAAGAATGAACCAAAGGGTAGAAGCCCACAGGCTTGTCCCCTCCAAGGAAAAAAAAAAGGGTCAAATTCAAGGTGGACATACTTCGTTTACGAGGATATATATATATATATATATATATATATATATATGTCTCTCTCTCTCTCTCTCTCTCTCTCTATATATATATATATATATATATATATATATATGTCTATATCTATATCTATATCTATCTATCTATATCTATCTATCTATCTATCTATCTATCTATCTATATATATATATATATATATATATATATATATATATATATATATATTCACTGTCATCTTAAATGTCGGGACCAACTGCTTAGCCCCGGGCTCCTGCGCTCCTCATGGGGCAATGTAGGATTGGATGATGGATGGATGGATATATATATATATATATATATATATATATATATATATATATATATATATATATATAGAGAGAGAGAGAGAGAGAGAGAGAGAGAGAGAGAGAGAGAGAGAGAGAGAGAGAGAGAGAGAGAGATGAAGAAGAAAATAGAGCATCGTTGCCATCGGAGAAGGCGATGGCTGAATCGGTAGAGAGGCGGCCTGCAGTCCTAATGGACACAGGATCGAATCCCGGCTGGTTCAGGGAATAGTTTAAGGATTTGAATTCCCTAAAAGCAGACTTTTCTGATCTACCAGATGACCCGCCGACATGTCGTAAAAATACCCCTGCTAATACCAATAAACCAATACTGTATGAGACAGTCCTAGCATGTATTCAGTATGGACGGTGGGTGTTAGTGCTGAAGTGGTGACATGTGGAGGTGTAGGAGGACTACTGGGCCTTGGAATAGGTCACTGCCCCCAAGGAACAGGCCCTGAAGCCTTTGCCCAGAGTCTGACACGTTACAAGAAAAAAAAAAAAAAGCTTGTTTGATACGATATTTGAAGTAGGGTAATTAAAACTAATGGCATGGTGTATGCACATAATTGGATAGTAGTGGTAGTAGTAATACTAGTAGTAGTAATGATGATGACGATGATGACGGTGATGACGACGATGATGTTAATGATGAATGATATTGCAACCTTGTCTGGATCCTGTGTGGTAACCTGATATTGTCTATAAATAAATAGTTAATGTCTTTCATTACCCTCTATAATACTCATAGGCATGAGAATTACATATAAATGACATCAGCATCCAATAAAGGGTCAGACTCTATCGTTTGTATTCAACTTGGCCCAGATTTTTATCCTCTTCCAGCTTATTTCAAGTAACTCAGTGACATAGAGAGACAGTGCTACGGCTCTACAGTTTATAGTAATTTTTCATGACTGGCATCATACTATTGTTAGTCTTATGTTACGAATTAGAACTGAAGAATTGGAGATTGCAATTTTAGGCCAAGTTAGAGAAAAAGGGTATAGTAAACGTGTTTATAGTCTCTCACCATTAACACCACGAATTAAATACTGATGGTTTTAGTAAACACTTCACTCCAGTGACCTGCCGTATTAATTTCGCTATTTTAATTTTTTCTTCTATTTTATCATTGCTTACCTCAGGGGATTTTAGTCTGTTTTGTAGAGGCGTTTTAAATTAAACGTATTAAATATTTCTTCATTAACTCTTCTCACGGGAGACTATTCCTAACTCGAATATAATCACCTGGCTATAATAATGCTGATATTAGAAATTACGTCAATGAACTGAAGACTAAAAATGAAAAAGTCTGAAAATTTTGGTGCGACATCTATAAACAAAAAGTCAATTGTGGTTCGTAGTCCGTCACTCACTGACATTTTGAACACTAGAATCTGTAATGACCTATTCTGAGTGAAAAACATATTGATCTTGAAATTACCTTCTTAACTCCGATGACCTTTTTTTTAAATAATTTAATTCGATTTCTAGGTTTTATGGTCTTGACATATTCTGTATATTATTTATTTTTCATCTTCATAATTTTTTCCTTGACATATTTTTCGCAACTGGAGACGTTAGATCCAGCCTTCATTAACCCTTTCACTACGAGGAGGATTGAAGCTGAATAAAATCGTCTGGAAGCAGCAAGAACGACGGAAATGTGTAACACTGGAGTAAAGGGGTTGGCATTTAATGATTACATTGGGATGGAAATGAGTAACTTGAAAAAATCTAGACAAAGCTGAAAATTTAATATGCAAGAGGTAAAGCGAGGTGAAGAAGAGGTGAGCATAATCCTACTCTTTTCACCATAACTTGGTCCAGATTTTCGCCTTTATGTGCCTTAATTCACGTACAGTAGCTCAATGACAAATATTTAGATAAATAAAGTGTTTAAAAAAAAAAAACTTCTATATCCAGTCGATAGCATTTCTTCATGACTAGCGTCATATTCTAGTCCATTGTTACAGCTCAGCTTTTAGGTGGGAGAGAAGTGAAATTTAGGACTAAGTTAAAGTGACAGAAGTATACAGTAGGTGGAGTGATATTAAATATTATTTGGCATCATAAAAAACGAGTTTTTCGTCTAGAACTTGAGTGCGGTGAACCCGAGAAGTTTCGAAACCCGTCAGTCACTCTCTAACCGTGAGAGGGGGAGGATGCTGGAGTCGTGTATTTTGTCAGTGTACTGTAAATAGTACAGCTTCCTCATCTTGCCGAAATAAACAAAGGTACAGCCGCGCACACAATTTCACAGTACAGTCAGCGTTGCAAATCCTGTGGGTGGCCCGGGTTCAGAGTTTCACAGTATCGAACGTGCTGGGAAGGGAGGGAGTAGAGACCTGGCTGGCGTGTGAGGCGGGTAGAAGGCATACAGGGGAAGGGGGGATGGGGAAGGGGGAAGGGTGGAAAGACAAGAGGGATGAGAGGCGCTTAGTGAGTGAATTAATACAAGGCAATGTTTATTATAGTATAATATATATATATATATATATATATATATATATATATATATATATTGATATATATATATATATATATATATATATATATATATATAGAGAGAGAGAGAGAGAGAGAGAGAGAGAGAGAGAGAGAGAGAGAGAGAGAGAGAGAGAATAAACATACCAGTATATAGAATAATCCCCATAGGATCTATGACAGCACTTTACACTAATATACATAGCTTAGTGTAACAGGTCGTTACGATACTATGCACAATTTGTGTTTTGTAGGGAACTGTCAAGATGATTACTATGGTGCTGCCCTCAAGGGGGTCTGTCAGTTGCCGAGCGGGCGCGTGTGCCTTGCATGTTTAGGTTCGTGTGTGTGTGTGTGTGTGTGTGTGTGTGTTGGTGATACAAGATAAATGTGTCATGATCCCGTTTACCGTCTCTAAATGTCCGCTTATGTCACTAGGTTTTATTTGTCAGATACAGTGATTCATTTGGTAGGTTACTTATTTGGAACATGAAATGCTTAGTGCATTTATATTTATTATTTGTATCTGACTTATGGCACCGTTCCGTCTACTCATGTTAGAATAGGTGCAGTGCACTGGAAAACAATAGCTAATATATATGCCCACATTAGAATCATGATCGTATGCATATAGGACATCATATTTAGGAGAATATGACATGCTAAAATTTCACCTGATGGGTGAAGGAGAATATAACTTGCTAAAATTTTACCCGATACTGTATACTGTAATTGGGAGGATATCTTTCAACACCTGTTGCTCAGTATTTCAACGAATCTTTAACCTCTCCAGTTGCAACTGTTAAGTATTTAAGATAGCAGTGGTTAGTTAGTAATGAAATTCCAGGAAATAAAAAGAACAGGGGGAGGGAGGATGGTGCCTTATCCTTATTACACAAACAGTTCTTATGACTGTTATCACATACACAGCCACATTGAAATATTTATGATTAACATTCACAAGTGTGTATATGGAATGTTTCTGATAACCGTGAGAATTAACCTCTGTAAGGAAACCGTAGGAAAACAAAAACTACTTAACAAGAGTTTATTTAATAGCCAGTCCAACCCCCACCCATTTCAATAACGCCGCGCAGTCTGTCTGGCACTGACGTAACAAGACGTCGCACCGTCTCTGGTCGGCATCTGTAGGTCTCCCACGATTCGGAGACGTGTGCCATGAGCTCCCGGTTGTTCCTCTCCTGTGCCATATCCCAAGTGTTTGCCATCTGTGCCCAAACGTGTTCAATTACATTCATATCAACTCCTTTGCTGGGCAGTTCCAGGAGCTGAAAGTGGTCCTGTTCGTCAAACCAGCGTCGAACTGTCAGAGCTGTGGACGGGACACCTGTCTTGTATGAACAGTATGGGCCCAGGTGGAAACGGGAAAAATTTCTCACGAAGGGATGGCAAGAAGGACTCTTCAAGCACCTCGATGTATTTATCTGCTGTGAAGCGCCCCTCAATTTGGAACACATCACCTGCACCATGCAACGGTATCCAGCCCCACACATTGTAGGTGACGTTGCCAGAACGAGCTACCTCCATGATGTTACGACGCTCGTATTTGGAAGCATATTATGAGTTAGTGGATTATTGACGTATGTGCATTTCTCCCTGTATATTACGCCTAAAATTGTGCATAAACATTCTGTGTTCATATATGTATTAGTCCGTAAACATACATTAAAACAAATCCCTTTTCGCCTGAGCAGCAATATAATGTTCATGCGTAAACCAGCAAACCATCCATAATTACCACCTCGTCCACACTTCACGACCGTTTACCAGGCATGGAGCACTTAATACCCCTAGACCGCAGTTGAACCAACACTGTCGATAATGACATATTAATTGAATATTCCATATGAATGTCTGTTACCTCCGTAAAGAAAACTTAAGATTTTAGCATGCCACATGATTTGTTATACCTGGTGCTATTTTTCATCAACTCAGGTATATGATATTGTATCTGTTTGTTTGTTTTTTTATGTAATGGTTTTTGCATACGGATATGTTATCTAAATGTAATGAAGTGTTAGGTATTAACTATTACATATTTCATTACCTGATCTCCAGGGTGGTAATCATTTACAGAACATTAAGGGAATTAATGCACATGATTATGTTCGTGGGCAAATTGGACAAACTGGTTAAGTTTAAATATTTAATACATCCTAACTATTTATTGTTTACAAATCGGGTTAACGTAACGTTCAGGTAAGTAAATATCATAAATAACTTACCCAGTTACAGTTGACGCATAATTGTGAAAAACCTGCTGTTTACATCTCCATTATTTACTGCAACATAATTACCTGGCTGCAGGTCCCGGTGCATTATAAAAAGTCTCCAGATCCATTCACACTTAGTTTTGCGACTGCACGACATCTCTGTCCCTCTATCGTATAGCCACATTTATGGTCCTCCACCAAAGCCCTCGACAAACAATTAGGTCGCAGCTTATCAACTAACATTTTATAAACATACCTGGTATTATTTACTCTCCAGCAATGGCCTTGGCCATGAGAAGTAGAGGAGAATACTTTCTCATTTGTGAATACTGCACGTCCCCGGAACTCAAGGTCTCTCTCAACATAGAGTTGTGCAGATTCCAGCCTCCCGGCTCTGTGAACATCAGTCAGTTTCTCCTTCTGTGCAGGAATTCTGTGATATATATCCCTCTCGTGCAGCCTGCGTCTTACAGTCATTGCGCTGACATGCAACTGCAGGTTCTGTGCAATAGCCGCGGCGTTAGTGTGAGGGTCTGCTTCTGCTGCTGCCACAATCATGCCATCCTGTTCCGCGTTTGTTCTCTGACCCGCTCCTGTTGTCGCTGTTAACAGACCAGTACAGTGGGCCTCATTTCATTCATTAAAGTGCAAAAACAATCGTAAAAGAATAGGTAAAAGTAAACCTGCTACAAAACTAACGCATAATCAAACATTACTTCCATCTACACTTTATTCAAATACAATACACAACCGACAGACAATGATTAACAATTGGCACTCGTTGGAGGTGAGGTGATGTCGACTCACTACTCCCTCATGACACTATTATTAAGTCGTCTTTCCAAATGCTCACAATTCTGGAACACCTACTTAGTAATTGTCTCCAATTATTTCTATGTCCAACGAGTGCCAATTGTTAATCATTGTCTGTCGGTTGTGTAATGTATTTGAATAAAGTGTAGATGGAAGTAATGTTTGATTATTCGTTAGTTTTGTAGCAGGTTTACTTTTACCTATTCTTTTACGATTGTTTTTGCACTTTAATGAATGAAATGAGGCCCACTGTACTGGTCTGTTAACAGCGACAACAGGAGCGGGTCAGAGAACAAACGCGGAACAGGATGGCATGATTGTGGCAGCAGCAGAAGCAGACCCTCACACTAACGCCGCGGCTATTGCACAGAACCTGCAGTTGCATGTCAGCGCAATGACTGTAAGACGCAGGCTGCACGAGAGGGATATATATCACAGAATTCCTGCACAGAAGGAGAAACTGACTGATGTTCACAGAGCCGGGAGGCTGGAATCTGCACAACTCTATGTTGAGAGAGACCTTGAGTTCCGGGGACGTGCAGTATTCACAAATGAGAAAGTATTCTCCTCTACTTCTCATGGCCAAGGCCATTGCTGGAGAGTAAATAATACCAGGTATGTTTATAAAATGTTAGTTGATAAGCTGCGACCTAATTGTTTGTCGAGGGCTTTGGTGGAGGACCATAAATGTGGCTATACGATAGAGGGACAGAGATGTCGTGCAGTCGCAAAACTAAGTGTGAATGGATCTGGAGACTTTTTATAATGCACCGGGACCTGCAGCCAGGTAATTATGTTGCAGTAAATAATGGAGATGTAAACAGCAGGTTTTTCACAATTATGCGTCAACTGTAACTGGGTAAGTTATTTATGATATTTACTTACCTGAACGTTACGTTAACCCGATTTGTAAACAATAAATAGTTAGGATGTATTAAATATTTAAACTTAACCAGTTTGTCCAATTTGCCCACGAACATAATCATGTGCATTAATTCCCTTAATGTTCTGTAAATGATTACCACCCTGGAGATCAGGTAATGAAATATGTAATAGTTAATACCTAACACTTCATTACATTTAGATAACATATCCGTATGCAAAAACCATTACATAAAAAAAAAACAAATACAATATCATATACCTGAGTTGATGAAAAATAGCACCAGGTATAACAAATCATGTGGCATGCTAAAATCTTAAGTTTTCTTTACGGAGGTAACAGACATTCATATGGAATATTCAATTAATATGTCATTATCGACAGTGTTGGTTCAACTGCGGTCTAGGGGTATTAAGTGCTCCATGCCTGGTAAACGGTCGTGAAGTGTGGACGAGGTGGTAATTATGGATGGTTTGCTGGTTTACGCATGAACATTATATTGCTGCTCAGGCGAAAAGGGATTTGTTTTAATGTATGTTTACGGACTAATACATATATGAACACAGAATGTTTATGCACAATTTTAGGCGTAATATACAGGGAGAAATGCACATACGTCAATAATCCACTAACTCATAATATGCTTCCAAATACGAGCGTCGTAACATCATGGAGGTAGCTCGTTCTGGCAACGTCACCTACAATGTGGGGCTGGATACCGTTGCATGGTGCAGGTGATGTGTTCCAAATTGAGGGGCGCTTCACAGCAGATAAATACATCGAGGTGCTTGAAGAGTCCTTCTTGCCATCCCTTCGTGAGAAATTTTTCCCGTTTCCACCTGGGCCCATACTGTTCATACAAGACAGGTGTCCCGTCCACAGCTCTGACAGTTCGACGCTGGTTTGACGAACAGGACCACTTTCAGCTCCTGGAACTGCCCAGCAAAGGAGTTGATATGAATGTAATTGAACACGTTTGGGCACAGATGGCAAACACTTGGGATATGGCACAGGAGAGGAACAACCGGGAGCTCATGGCACACGTCTCCGAATCGTGGGAGACCTACAGATGCCGACCAGAGACGGTGCGACGTCTTGTTACGTCAGTGCCAGACAGACTGCGCGGCGTTATTGAAATGGGTGGGGGTTGGACTGGCTATTAAATAAACTCTTGTTAAGTAGTTTTTGTTTTCCTACGGTTTCCTTACAGAGGTTAATTCTCACGGTTATCAGAAACATTCCATATACACACTTGTGAATGTTAATCATAAATATTTCAATGTGGCTGTGTATGTGATAACAGTCATAAGAACTGTTTGTGTAATAAGGATAAGGCACCATCCTCCCTCCCCCTGTTCTTTTTATTTCCTGGAATTTCATTACTAACTAACCACTGCTATCTTAAATACTTAACAGTTGCAACTGGAGAGGTTAAAGATTCGTTGAAATACTGAGCAACAGGTGTTGAAAGATATCCTCCCAATTACAGTATACAGTATCGGGTAAAATTTTAGCAAGTTATATTCTCCTTCACCCATCAGGTGAAATTTTAGCATGTCATATTCTCCTAAATATGATGTCCTATATGCATACGATCATGATTCTAATGTGGGCATATATATTAGCTATTGTTTCCCAGTGCACTGCACCTATTCTAACATGAGTAGACGGAACGGTGCCATAAGTCAGATACAAATAATAAATATAAATGCACTAAGCATTTCATGTTCCAAATAAGTAACCTACCAAATGAATCACTGTATCTGACAAATAAAACCTAGTGACATAAGCGGACATTTAGAGACGGTAAACGGGATCATGACACATTTATCTTGTATCACCAACACACACACACACACACACACACACACACACACACACACACGAACCTAAACATGCAAGGCACACGCGCCCGCTCGGCAACTGACAGACCCCCTTGAGGGCAGCACCATAGTAATCATCTTGACAGTTCCCTACAAAACACAAATTGTGCATAGTATCGTAACGACCTGTTACACTAAGCTATGTATATTAGTGTAAAGTGCTGTCATAGATCCTATGGGGATTATTCTATATACTGGTATGTTTATTCTCTCTCTCTCTCTCTCTCTCTCTCTCTCGCTCTCTCTCTATAGATATAGATAGATATATATATATATATATATATGTATATATATATATATTATACTATAATAAAACATTGCCTTGTATTAATTCACTCACTAACCGCTTCTCATCCCTCTTGTCTTTCCACCCTTCCCCCTCCCCCATCCCCCCTTCCCCTGTATGCCTTCTACCCGCCTCACACGCCAGCCAGGTCTCTACTCCCTCCCTTCCCAGCACGTTCGATACTGTGAAACTCTGAACCCGGGCCACCCACAGGATTTGCAACGCTGACTGTACTGTGAAATTGTGTGCGCGGTTGTACGCGAGGATATTAGTCATTGCTTCTTTGAGAGCTACCAGTTCTTTCAGCTGAGCCAAATTGTCTTTACTGGTGTGAAAAAGTGGTATGGAAATAAGGTAGCTGAGAAGAGTGTGGAACTGCTTGGAGAGACAGACAAATGAAGGAGGGTTGTGATGTTTATGTGGATGTGGAGTTACGTAGAGAAACACCAAACAAATGAGGAAGTAAAGGTGGGCTGTGACGTTTATATGGATGTTGAGTTACGTGGACAGACATACAAATAAATGAAGAAGTGAAGGAGCGTTGTGAAGTTGGTGTGGATGTGGACTTAGTGGAGAGAGTGACAGACAATTGAGGAAGTGGAGAAGCGCTTTGGTGTTGATGTGGATGAGGAGTTACGTGCAGAGACACAGGCAAATGAGGTATTAAAGGAGCTTTGAGGTGTTTGTATGGATGTGGAGTTACAGATAAATGAAGAAGTGATGGAACGTTGTGGTGGTGTTGTGGATGTTGAGTTACGTTCAGAGGTAGATAGACAAATGAGGAAGCGAAAGAGCGTTGTGGTGTTGATGTAGAAGTGGTGTTAGGAGAGACAGACAAACAAATGATGAAGTGAAGGAGAGTTGTGGTTTTGGTGTGAATGTGAAGTTGAGTGGAGAGACAGAGAAATGAGAAAGTGAGGGAGCGTTGTGGTGCTGAGATAACAAAAGAGGAAGCGAAGGAGCGCTGTGGTGTTGATGTAGTAGTGGCGTTAGGAGAGAGAGACAAACAGATGAGGAAGTGAAGGAGCGTCGTGGTTTTGATGTGGATGTGATGGAAAGTTTTGGTAGAAGTACCCTGAGATGATCTGCCACATGAAGATACTGGAAAATGAGAGATTTACTAGGAAAGTGTATGAGAGAGAGAGAGAGAGAGAGAGAGAGAGAGAGACTGTGGAAGAGGAGGAGGGATATGATGGAGAGGTTTACTAATACAGTTTATGATACTGTGAGCTGGATTACAAGGTGAGATGGACGCAGTGTGTTTGTGGCTACTCCTTCCGAAAACAACGCGTCTGGCAGAACATGTCCATCGTATATTAAGGAGGTCAATTGAGAGATATTTTACCAATTTACCGTCATGGTTTCTTCTTTTGTGAACCTTACCTTCTAATCACAGGGAGATTGATAACGAGAATTTATCCTTCATAGCACTTCTTCGTGACTAGCAGAATAAGACAGCGCTGCGGTTCCACTTGCATACAGGGAGCGCCTCTTCATGACTAGCACCATATGCCAGCGTTAGTCTGTTGTTACATCTCTGCACCGAAAATGGACAGAGGGAAGTACTACTACTACTACTACTACTACTACTACTACTACTGCTGCTGCTGCTGCTGCTGCTGCTGCTACTACCACTACTACTACTACTACTACTACTACTACTACTGATGATGATGATGATGATGGTGATGGTGATGATGATGATGGTGATGATTATGAAGATGCTGATTTTTGTCGACAGGTAAAGTTAAGGAACTGCAGAAAATCCGCAGCAAGCCAAGAAGAAGCCAGTCAGGAAGAAAGCTAGGAAGAACAACAGGAACAAAGCCAAGCAGAAAACCAGGAAGAAGGCCAGGAAGAAAAACAGGAAGAAAAACAGAAGAAAGACAGCCAGGAGACAGCCAGGAAGCAAGCCAAGAGGGAAGCCAGCCAGGAAGAATGCCACGAAGAAAGCCAGGAAGAAAGAAAGCCAGGAGAAAGCCAGGAAGAAAGAGAAGAGGGAAGCCAGCGAGGAAGAATGCCACGAAGAAAGCCAGGAAGAAAGCCGGGATGAAAGCCAGGAAGAAAGCCAGCCAGGAAGATAACGCGGGGAAAAGCCAGGAAGGAAGCCAGGAAAAACGGGAAAAAGCCAATGGAAAAGCCAGGAAGAAAGCCAGGAAAAGCCAGGAAGTAAGCTAGGAGACAGGTAGGAAAAACTAATGGAAAAAAACATGACGAAAATAAGTTAGAAAGCCAGGAAGTCAGTCAAAAAGTCAGTCATCACTTCCCTCTGTTAAAAACTAAGTTATATTTCTTTTGATATCACTATAATTTACCGGATAGATTACATTTGGATTAGATAGATGGATCATAGATATATATAGATAATTAGATAGATGGATGGATGGACGGATGGGTAAATAGATAGATAGGCAATCACACACACACACACACACACACACACACACACACACACACACACACACACACACACACACACACACACACACACACACACACACACACACACACAGCCTCACCTTTTACCTTTTCCAACACACTCTTCATAAAATTAAGCCCTTCATTACATCTTAGAAGAGATCCCAAGTTGCTGACAAAGTTCGCGGAAACTGTTTACAAACTAGTTACCTAATGAATTCACTCCTTAGGCAGTTATAATCATTAGAGTGTGCAAAGAATAATAACAGCAAGGCGTCACTGTCTCAAGATGTATGGAGTTTTCATGAAAATGTAAAACCAGCCCAGTTATTTATGCATATGTTTTGATGCCATTCATAACTTATACGTGTATGATAATTATGAGCTCAAAATGTGGTATCCTGGCTTGTATATCTGATGCACATAAGTCTTCCATCAGTGACCGTAAATAATTGGGGTCTTTCATGGTCCTTTGGTCTCTTGGTTTTGAGAATATGGACTAACATAATAGGGAACATTGAAGAAAGTCTGTATTATTTGTATGGATATTTTTTTCTTGCAGGGAAGAAGGGACTAAAGGACATTTTATTGGATACCCAGATGACAGGCCTCTCTCACTTATTTAATGATTTTTGTTATGATCATTTTTTTCCCCTCCCCCATTTTCCTGCTTCTTCCAGTCCGCCTTATTCGTAACAGGAAGTACTAATAATACAACATACAGATACTATTGTTTTCAGAGAGAAGAAACTAATGGCTGACCACCTAAGAAAGTTTGCACTAAAGGTAAACTAAAAAAGAACAAAGCCAAATTCAAAACCGTGCTTGGATACACTGCGTTAGAAGAGTGAGGGTGGAAGGCAGGGAGAGTGGCAGACTGAAGACGAATACTCATGAAGCGAATTTCTGTCAGTGCAGGTAAGTGATTACAAGACACAGAATTTTCACGTCACTTCATAAATTCCTTCATTCTGGTGAGGTATTACTCTCTCTCTCTCTCTCTCTCTCTCTCTCTCTCTCTCACACACACACACACACAAGTTGGGGTGTGGTCGTGTTTCACTAAACTTTGTATAACTGAAACACAGCTTAATCCTCCTTTCTTCGATAGTAGCTGAGACAGAATGTCCTTCAAGACAAGCTTAGAATCACTTAGCGGTAATTAGCTTTGCATTGTGTTCACAGGGCAATCTCTTTTGAACACCACGAGATTGATTTTCACAGAGAGCTTAGAAAAACTAATCTGTGTTATCCTGTCCTAGTTGATGAATTTCCTACTTGAGGGATATAACACTGAGCTATCAGTACTAGTTCAGAGTTAGAAGGAGGTTAAATGAGGCTCAGGTAACTAGTTTAGGGTAAGAATGTAGTTAAATGATGCTCCTATACCTAGTTCAGTGTTAGAAAATTCAGATGATACACCTGTGACTAATACTGAGTTAAGAAATGTTATGTGATGCTCCTGTGACTAGATCATAATTAGAAAAGTTAGACGACGTTACCGTGATTAGATCTGAATTAGAAGGCGGTTAGATGATGTTCCCGTGATTATTTCTGAGTTAGAAGGTGGGTTGAAGAAGCCCCCATGACTACTTTAAGAAAAGTTAGATGAGGTTCCAAAGTAGAAAAAGTTGAAATGTAGCTAACATGACAAGTTCAGAGTGGGGAAAAGTTAGATGAAATTCCATTTACTAGTTCAGAGTTCGAAGGTGGTTCGATGAGGTCCCTGTGATTAGTCCAGCGTTAGTAGGTAGTTCTCCACAAGATGGAGTCACAATGCATTTTGTCACATTAACTCTCCTCCTCTTACTGGCTGTCTTCATCCTCAGTCTCTTCGTCGCACTGTTGCATCTTTATATCTTTTCTATCATATTTTCAATGGTCTTTTCTCCTCTGAAACGTCTGCTTGCATCCCACCACCACAAACTCTAATTCCTTTTCAGTCCAGCTCTCTAATGCAAGCCTTAACAGTTACTCTCACTCCTTTATGTAAGCAACAGGTCATCTATAGAACAGTCATCCTCTGTCTGCATTTCCTACTGCCCATGAACTCCAGCCTTTTAAGCGCAGAGCGTCCAGGCATCTCGTATGGAACAAATCTTGAATTTGGCTCACCGTTATTCTGTATTTATATTTTCTTGAAAGAACTAATCTTGCGAGCTTCTGGCCTTAGGTTCGTTATTCCTCCATGTTACATCAACGACTTGAAGATTATATATATATATATATATATATATATATATATATATGTGTGTATATATATAAATATATATATATATGTGTGTCTATATATACATATATATATATATATATATATATATATATATATATATATATATATATAGATAAATATAGATCTATCTATCTATCTATATATATATATATATATATCATCACCATCAGCCGTTTGAGTATCCACTGCAGGACCGGCCTATCCCGACCGAAGTTGGGACGATACAGCCAATGTATCTCTAGCAAGTCGCTTAGGCTGTCTGGTTGAGATTGTATGTAGGGTGAGAAGTGCTTGTAAGTGTAATTGTAGTGTTGGAGTGGCTTTGGATGTGTGTGTAGTCTGTGAACCAAGTGTAATCGGCCCGCACAAGCCGACTGGGTGCAAGCATACTTTACATTAAGCGAAACTGGTTCAACCACAGCACCTTTTGTGTCCGCCAATGCAGTACGTGGCTGGGTGAACACTCCCAAAGTTTATAACCCTAGCGGGGCGCGAACCCTGGTCCATCCATGTACGAAACGCACACTCTACCACTGTACCACAGAGGCTCCATATATATATATTTATATATATATATATATATATATATATATATATATATATATATATATATATATATATATATATTGTTACATAGCCTATGATTTCATCATCCTTTGTGTAATTCTAATGTACAGTATCCTGCATGTTTGATCACGGGCGTGTTCTACCTCACTCCCCCCTTCTACCCTTACCATAGAGTAAGTTGTTCTTTCTGTTGTTCAGAGCAGGAGTGTCAACTCTTTGTCCCCTATGGCTTCATTTGCGCGTCCCTCTTACAAGTTGTATCAAGCTCTGCCGGCCCATATATAATGAGCTCAGTCTCTACATTATTGCCACTTAGATCTACTCCTCATTTTGTTCACATCTCTGTCCTCCCCTATACAGTTGTTATTATTGTGAGTGCTCAGGAAGTCTCCAACCATCTAGCAGCTGTGTAATTTGAGTATAACTGTTATAGCATTTTTTCTTGTACTGTGTAGCATAAGGTGTTAATTCTTGGGCCTGGTGAGGTTTTTGTGATTCATGTGTTTTTATGTCAGTCATTTTTGATAATATTTTGTATCTGTAATAATATATCTTGCATTAACTGAGTATTATCCGGTTTTCTCATTTTATCAGGGCTGACTTTGATAAATTTACTCTTGCTAATTTCGTGTTAATAGAGGCTATTTGCAGTTAACCATATATTTAATCTGTTTTTGCCATTACATTATCCTTATGAGTCCTGAATGTTTTGTTGTTAGTTTGAGCATTAAACTTTAACTTGTAATTTTACCTAACTCTTTTGTTTTGAACCTGAAACTTTACGGGACAGTAGTGATTTTTAGTATTCTCACTTAAAGTGTACATTATCTTTCTCTGCTCCGTAACATAAATTTGGCGACCTCTTATCAGGATATTCAGGATATTATCATAAGGATATTGCTTGATATTTTGTGACTGTGATTTATTCATGATGTCTACTATTAATACACTTGATGAAGCCAAAGATTTTTTGTCAAATGTGCAAACAGTGTGTGATGTAGAAAACAGAGCAAAGAATGAACTTAAGCTTGTTGCTCAACAATTGGGAATTGCAGTTCACTCTCATCATTCTAAAGATCAAATTGTTGGCATGATTAATAAAAGCTTGTTTAATGTAACTCCTCCAAATGAGCAAACGCAGATTGAAATAGCTAAGTTACAGCTAGCTCTGCAGGAGGCTCGTGTTAAGGAGGCTGAGTTTCAAGCACGTGCTAAGGAGGCTGAGTCTCAGGCTAAGGAGGCGGAGTCTCAGGCTCGTATTCAGGAGGCTGAGTTTCAAGCACGTGCTAAGGAGGCTGAGTCTCAGGCTAAGGAGGCGGAGTCTCAGGCTCGTATTCAGGAGGCACAGATACAGGCTCAGGCACAAATTGAACTTGCTAGGATTCAGGCAGACCATGAGTATCGCATGAAACAAGGTGGAACTGGATCATCTAGCTCTGATGATTTTGATGTGGCCAAAAATGTTAAACTTGTCCCTCCTTTTAATGAATCTGATTTAACAAAGTATTTTCAGTTGTTTGAGAGGGTAGCTACAGGTTTTAATTGGCCTAAAAAGTATTGGCCAGTACTCCTTCAAACTGTTCTCACCGGTAAAGCTCAAGTAACTTATGCATCTTTGCCTCAGGATCAGTCTGATAATTATGATGTAGTTAAGAGCTTGATTCTTAAGGCCTATGAGCTTGTTCCTGAAGCCTATAGAGTAAAATTTAGGACAAGTTATAAGCAAGATAAGCAATCCCATGTTGAGTATGCAAAAATCAAAGAAGATCTGTTAGAGCAGTGGTTAAATTCTAAGAATGTGGATTTTGATTTTGATAAATTTAAGCAGATGATTTTGCTGGAGGACTTCAAAAGGTGTATAAATAAAGATGTAAGCCTATATCTTGATGAGAAAAGAATAGATAATTTGTCTGATGCTGCAGTTTTAGCTGATGAATATGTTCTTACTCACAAGAGATATTCTAGAGAAAAAAGGAAAGCTGAGAGTAAGTACGTTGCCTCTACTCAGAGTACAGGTAACAGGAAAGAGAATAAAGATGATGTTTCTCAGGAAGTAAATACCAGCTTCACCTCTAGATTTCAGAAAATTAAATGTACTTATTGTAGTAAGCTTGGTCATCCTACGGAGAAATGTTTCAGGAGACAGCGTGATGTGAACAAAAAGGAGTCTTTAAATATTCAGTCAATTGGTCTAGTGTCCACCCTTGAGAGTTCCCAGAATTCCTTAACTGAGTTAACTGAACCTGCTTTGAGGGGTAAATTAAATTCTCATGATGGAGCTCCTCTTTTGAGCAGTAACGTGGGTGACACTCTCAAGAGTTCATGTGCTAATTTCCTGTCTGATGGTTTTGTCAGTCCTCTGGACAGTAATGACAGGAAATCAGTTAAAATATATCGTGATACAGGTGCTTGCCAATCCCTTATGCTGACCAGTGTTCTAGGCTCTAATGTTAATTCCCCTGATGAAACTGTAATCTTACAAGGTGTAGGGAATAATTACTTCTCTGTCCCTCTGTGCAGAGTGAATTTAGAGTCTGGTTTTGTTAATGGTTCCGTTATGGTTGGGTTGGTTGAGACACTCCCAATGTCAGGTGTAACTTTCTTACTTGGTGGAAGTCAAGTGTGTCCAGCTCCTCAGTTGTTAGTGAACCAGTGGCTGTGGCCCAGGATTGTGATGTCCCTGATGTGTTCCCTGCATGTGCTGTCACTAGGGCTAAGTCTAAAGTTACTGGTGACTTAGAGGATAATGATGATGATGATGTTATCCTAGGTGACACTTTTCTTGCTAATTTGGACCACTCACCAGATGAGGCAGTACCCCGTAGTGTTGATAATTTGTCTCGTCAAGAGTTGGTTGAGTTGCAGGTTGCTGACCCTGAGTTGAAAGGTCTAGCTAACTCTGCTTGCAGTGAGGAAGAGTCAGCTGGTGCTTCTACTTGTTATTATATAAAATCAGGAGTACTTATGAGGAAGTGGAGACCCCCAACAGCATCAGTCGACTATGAATGGGAGGTTGTACATCAAGTTGTCATCCCTCGTGTTTGTAGGCAGGATATCATTAGAGTGGCTCATGATTCCAGTTTGGCAGGACACCTTGGAGTGAGGAAGACTGTGGCACGCATTTTGAAACACTTCTACTGGCCAGGTATCTTCAGGGATGTTTCCTGGTATTGTAAGTCTTGTCACACCTGTCAAGTTGTGGGGAAGTGTAATCAGACCGAAAAGGTTGCACTTCTAGTTCCCATTCCTCCTTTTGAGACGCCATTCACCCGAGTGTTGGTGGATATTGTGGGCCCTCTTCCTAAGACTTCTTCAGGATTTTCTTATGTGTTGACCCTGACTGATATGGCTACTCGTTATCCTGAAGCCATTCCACTTAGAAATATCTCAGCAAAGAACGTGGTTAAGGAAATGCTAGGGTTCTTCACCAAGTTTGGTCTGCCCAAGGAGGTACAGTCAGACCGGGGAAGTAATTTCATGTCAAATGTTTTCAAGCAGTCTCTGAAAGAGTTGGGCATCACCCAGATCACGTCTTCAGCTTACCATCTCCAGACCCAAGGAGCGTTGGAGAGATATCATCAAACACTCAAATCGATGCTCAAGAAATACTGTTTGGAACATCAGAAAGACTGGGATAAAGGTCTTCCATTCGTTGTGTTTGCCGCAAGAGAATCTCCAAATGAATCACTGGGCTTCTCACCTTTTGAACTACTGTTTGGCCATGAAGTAAAAGGACCTCTTAAGCTACTCAAGGAATGCTGGCTGTCGGAGGAAGATGACGTCAACCTGCTGGAGTATGTGATGAAGTTCAAAGAACGGCCGTCCAGTGCTTTACAGCTGGCGAGAAAGAATTTAGGAGCTGCTCAGGAGAAGATGAAGACTTGGTATGATAAGAAGTCCAGGTTACGCCACTTCCAGCCAGGAGATCAGGTTTTGATTCTGCTACCGGTTCATGGGCAACCTCTTCAAGCCAAGTTTAGTGGTCCTTATTTCGTGGAGAAGAAACTCAGTGATGTCAACTATGTCATCGCCACACCAGATCGTAGAAAGAACAAGCAACTTTGTCACATCAACATGCTAAAGTTATATCACAGGCGGAACGAAAATAACCCAGTCTGCACTGTAGCTGTTTCACCCGAGTCTGCAAGTGAAGCTCTCCCATGCAGCATGAGCCTGAGTGATAGTTTGGGGAAGAATCCTGATATCATGAATGATCTCCAGTTTAAGCTTTCTCATCTAGCTCCCGAGGAAAGGCAGGAGTTTTCGGCATTACTGCAGGAGTACCCGCAAGTGTTCCGTGCTACTTCAGGAAGAACCACTGTGTTGATGCATGATGTTGATGTTGGAGATGCAAAGCCAATTAAACTGCCTCCTTACCGTGTGAACCCAGTGAAAGTTCCTCTCATCCAGAAGGAGCTTGGCTACCTGTTGGACCACAAGATGATTGAGCCCTGTCAGAGCGAGTGGAGTTCTCCTGTCACTCTAGTCCCTAAGCCAGGTGGGTCACAGCGGCTTTGCATCGACTACAGACGTGTTAATCAGATAACCAAAACAGACACTTACCCTCTCCTTCGCGTGGAAGATTGCATAGACAAGATCGGAAAGGCTAGGTACATAAGTAAGTTTGATTTGTTAAAGGGATACTGGCAAGTACCTATGACTGAACGTGCTAGGGAGATCTCATGTTTTGTAACACTAGGAAAGACTTTTGCATGTTCTGTAATGCCATATGGTATGAAGAATGCACCAGCCACATTTCAGAAGCTCATGAATGTTGTAACAGAGGGTTTGGCAGGGTGTGTTATTTATATTGATGATGTATTAATCTTCAGTGACAACTGGAAAGATCACCTATGCCATGTCAGTATATTTCTTGAGCGTTTGGTTCAGGCTAATCTTGTAGCTAATTTATCAAAGTGTGAGTTTGGTCAAGCTAAAGTTCAGTACCTTGGGTACGTAATTGGTGATGGACATGTTGCACCACCAGGAGCTAAGGTTCAGGTTATAAGTGATCTTCCCAGACCTAAAAGTAGGAAAGAGCTACAAAGATTTTTGGGAATGGTAGGTTATTACAGGAGATTTGTTCTTAACTTTTTAGTTCTTGTATCACCACTTACAGACCTACTGAAAAAGGGAGTTAAATTTGTTTGGACCGATAACTGTGAATCCTCTTTCAACAAACTTAAAGCTATCCTATTAAGTCAGCCAGTGCTCGCTACTCCAAATTTTGCTAAGCCTTTTAAGATGGCTGTTGACGCAAGTGATACAGGAGCTGGGGCTGTTTTGCTGCAAGAGGATGATCAGGGTATTGAACACCCTGTATCTTATTACAGTAAGAAGTTCACTCCACCTCAAAAGAACTACTCAACTATTGAGAAAGAGCTTTTGGCCTTGATTTTGGGTTTACAGCATTTTTCATTTTACGTGTGTTCTGGTTTTGACCCCATAGTCATTTATACCGATCATAACCCACTGAAATTCCTTAGTAAGTTTAAAGATAAAAATCAGAGATTGACAAGATGGAGTCTACTTCTTCAGGAGTATTCATTAGACATAGAACATGTCAAGGGGAAAGAAAATGTTATTGCAGATTGCTTATCTAGACTTTAGACAGATTGTTTTAGAGTAATAAGAAATTTCCTTTGTAAATTTCTTTTTCTTTGTGGGGAGGTGTTACATAGCCTATGATTTCATCATCCTTTGTGTAATTCTAACGTACAGTATGCTGCATGTTTGATCACGAGCGTGTTCTATCTCACTCCCCCCTTCTACCCTTATCGTAGAGTAAGTCGTTCTTTCTGTTGTTCAGAGCAGGATTGTCAACTCTTTGTCCCCTATGGCTTTGTTTGCGCGTCCCTCTTACAAGTTGTATCAAGCTCTGCCGGCCCCTTTATAATGAGCTCAGTCTCTACATTATTGCCACTTAGATCTACTCCTCATTTTGTTCACATCTCTGTCCTCCCCTGTACAGTTGTTATTATTGTGAGTGCTCAGGAAGTCTTCAACAATCTAGCAGCTGTGTAATTTGAGTATAACTGTTATAGCATTTTTTCTTGTACTGTGTAGCATAAGGTGTTAATTCTTGGGCCTGGTGAGGTTTTTGTGATTCATGTGTTTTTATGTCAGTCATTTTTGATAATATTTTGTATCTGTAATAATATATCTTGCATTCACTGAGTATTATCCTGCTTTCTCATTTTATCAGGGCTGACTTAGATAAATTTACTCTTGCTAATTTCGTGTTAATAGAGGCTATTTGCAGTTAACCATATATTTAATCTGTTTTTGCCATTACATTATCCTTATGAGTCCTGAATGTTTTGTTGTTAGTTTGAGAATTAAACTTTAACTTGTAATTTTACCTAACTCTTTTGTTTTGGACCTGGAACTTTACGGGACAGTAATGATTTTTAGTATTCTCACTTAAAGTGTACATTATGTTTCTCTGTTCCGTAACAATATATACGGGACAGTAATGATTTTTAGTATTCTCACTTAAAGTGTACATTATGTTTCTCTGTTCCGTAACAATATATATATATATATATATATATATATATATATATATATATATATATACCTAGGCTGCTTCCCCCAAGGTAAGGAAGGTAGCCGAGACAGGACGACACACTCCCCGTTTACTCATCCATTCAAACACATTCATTCGCATCTTAGCTCCAAAGGGGAGAACGGACAGATCCTCACCCACCACACTGCACAAGGGTCAACTGCGCAATGCAATCAGTGACATCCGCAGCAGGGCCCGACAGTAGAGCTGGTTTACCTCTGCCACATCATAACAGACTCATCCCCTTACCCGCACCTGACCTGAAATAGCTGATCAGACCAAATGCGGGAGAATATCCCCTCAGGGCTGCGTCATCACTTATTCATTCACAGTTTCTCTCCATTTATTTCTGTCACGCACAGCCACTCTTCCGTGCTCAACAGACATCCCTCTCGCATCCAGCTCTCTCTTCACACTGTCCATCCATCCTACTCGTGGTCTTCCTCTCAACCTTACACCTCTCACATCAGATCTAGTTATCTTTTTCACCAATCGCTCATTATCAATTCTCTCCATATGCCCAAAGCATGGCAACACCATCTGCTCAACCCTACCAGCCATCTCCCGAACAACTCCAGTTCTCCTTCGCACTTCATCATTCCGCACTCGATCCATACGCGTCACTGCACACATACTCCTCAGACACCTCATCTCCATTACATTCAAACTTTTCCTCTCTGCTACACCCACATTCCATGTTTCAGCCCTATATAATGCAGTCGGTACCACAACACTTTCATACAGCCTTCTGTTTACATCCATTCTAAGCGAATGACATCTAAACACTTTTTTTCATTCCTCCCAGCACCTTTCCTACTTCATTTATTCTAAACTTTACTTCTGCATCTATTCTTCCATCCACAGCAACATGTGACCCTAGATATTTAAAACACTCTGCCTCCTCAAGCAACTCGCCATTCAAAACTATATTCATCCCCCTACCATCCACCAACCTCGTACACTTCATCACTTTACTCTTATTCTCATTTACTTTCAATTTCCTCCTTTCACACACCCTTCCAAGCTCCTCTACCAACTGTCTCAATCTCTCCTCTGAATCAGCCACCAGAGCAGTATCATCTGCAAACAGCAGCTGCTTCAGATTCCACTCTCCACCATTAACATTCACCAGACTCAGACCTCCACCTAAAACTCTTGCATTCATCTCCCTTACTACACCATCCACGTAAATTTTAATCAACCAAGGCGACATCACACATCCTTGTCGCAGCCCCACTCTCACAGGAAACCAATCACTCACAGCATTTCCCACTCTTACACACGCTCTACTATTTACATAAAAACTTTTCACCCCTTTTAGTAACCTACCATCAAGTCCATACAATCTTAAAACAGTCCACAAAGCCTCCCTATCAATTCTATCATACGCTTTCTCTCTCTCTCTCTCTCTCTCTCTCTATGTATATATAGATAGATAGATAGATAGATAGATAGATAGATATATATATAGCCCAGCCACTGGGTGCACAAGCCAGTGCAACTCAGGGCAGGTCCCAAGCCCAGATAAATGGGGAGGGTTGCATCATGGAAGGACATCCAGTGTAAAAACTTTAGCCAACTCAATATGTAGAGCACAAAAGGAATCATCATACTGGATCGGTCGTGGCCCGGGTTAACAACGACCGCTACCGGTGCTGTTGTCCAACAGGGGGTCGGTGAACAGTATGCGACTGTTGAGCAAAGGAAGGAGAGGAGGAGAAGAGGAGGAAGACGGTTCCAGAGGAAGCGGTAGAGAAGGGAGAGTAGAAGAGTGGAGATGAAAGTGGGATCTTTGAATGTGGGCACGATGACGGGTAAAGGGAGAGAGCTGGCCTATATGATGGAGAGGAGAAAGTTGGATATACTGTGTGTGCAGGAAATGAAATGGCAAGGAAGTAAAGCAAGGACGATTGGAGGAGAGTTCAAGTTGTTCTACCATGGCGTGGGTGGGAGGAGAAATTGTGTACGGGTAGTAGTCAAGGAAAAGTATAGAGGCAGTGCATTGGAGGTGAAGAGAGTGTCGGATAGAGTAACGAGTTTAAGGATGGAAACTGAGGGGGCCCTGATTAATGTCATCAGTGCATATGCCTCGCAAGTGGGGTGTGAGTTGGAGGAAAAGGAAGAGTTTTGGAGTGAAGTAGAGGAAGTGATTCAGAGCATACCTAGGGAGGAAAGAGTGGTTATGGGAGCGAATTTGAATGGGCATGTAGGAGAAGGAAATAGTGGTGACGGGGAGGTGATAGTCAGGTACGGTGTCGGGGAGAGGAACGTGGAGGGTCAGATGATTTTTCCTGTGTACAGTACAGGTTTCTCTCATCACACTTCGGTCAGATGGTTGTTGATTTTTCAGAACGGATGGAGATGGCTGTTGTAAACACTTATTTCAAGAAGAAGGAGCACAGGATTACGTATAAGAGAGCGGGAAGGAGTACGCAGACAGATTATATCCTATGTAGGAGTTGCAACTTGAAAGAATTCAGCGATCGTATGGTAATGCCAGGGGTGAGTGTGGAAGGACAGCATAGGGTGTTGATTGGTAAGATGAGTTTGAAAGTGAAGACAAGGAGGAATGTGAGAGCTGAACCAAAGAATAGGTGGTGGAAGCTGAAGGAGGAAGACTTCAGTAATAAACTTAGGGAGAATGTGAGTCAGGCTTTCAGAGGCAGGAAAGACGAGGACGGATGGGCAGTTATCTCAGAAGTGGTGAGGGAGAAAGCCAAGAAGGTACTTGGGGTGACAATGGGACAGAGGAGGGAAGACAAGGAGACTTGATGGTGGAATGAGGAAGTGCAGGATAGCATAGCTATGAAGAAGCAGGCAAAAAAGAATATAGATAGACACAGGGACGAAGAAAGCATTGGGGAGCGTGAGGAGACGAGGAACGTAGCCAAGAAAGAGGTTGCTAAGGCAAAAGAAAGGGGATACCAGAAGCTGTACGAGAAGTTAAATAGCAGAGAAGGGGAAAAAGACCTGTACCGATTAGCCAGGCAGAGAGACAGAGCTGGGCTGGATGTGTAGCATGTTAGAATGATAAAGGATGGAGATGGCAATGTACTGACAAGTGAGGAGAGTGTACTAAGAAGGTGGAAGGAGTATTTTGAAGAGCTGATGAATATAAAAAATGTGAGAGAAAGAAGGTTGGAAGAGTTGGAGGTAGTGAATCGGAAAGTGCAAGTGATCAGCAGAGAGGAAGTAAGGAATGCCATGAAGAGGCTGAAGGATGGTAAGGCAGTGGGCCCAGATGGTATACTAATGGAAGCATGGAGGTGCTTAGGAGAGATAGCTGTGACGTGGTTTACCAGATTAACAAAATCCTTGAGGGTGAGAGGATGCCGGAAGAGTGGAGAAATAGTGTTATATTTCCGATTTTCAAGAACAAGAGTGATGTGCAGCGCTGTAGCAACTACAGAGGTATAAAGCTGATTAGTCATGCAGTGAAGATATGGGAAAGAGTGGGTGAAGCTAGGCTGAGAAGAGAAGTGAGGAGCAATTTGGTTTTATGTCAGGGAGAAGTACTATAGACGTCATAGTTGCTTTGAGAATGGTGATGGAGAAGTATAGAGAAGGCCAGAAGGAGTTGCATTATGTGTTTATAAGTTTGGAGAAGGCCTATTTAGGGTACTGAGAGAGGGAGCCACGGCTGGATTAAGCATGTGGGAGGCCCGGGGCCCACTTGGAAGGGAGGCCCCCTTTCCAACTCCCCCAATGGCATACACCACAGACTGGTAACCTAAATCCTAATATATAAATAGGACACTTTTAGTTAGGAAATACTGAACGGGGACTATTCATCCAATGCTGTAATATGTAATGCATTAACACGAAATGAAATGAACACAAGTTGCTCTGGTGGGAGGCCCCCTCTTGGTGGGTGGCCCGGGGCCCGGGCCCCTTGGCCCCCCCCCCTCTTAATCCGGCGGTGGAGGGAGCTATGGTACTGTATGAGAAAGTCAGGAGTGGCAGAGAAGTATGTGAGGATGGTGAAGGACATATACGACGATAGTGTAACAGCAGTGAGATGTGCAGTAGGAATGACTGAGGGTTTCATGGTGGAGTTGGGATTGCATCAAGGATCAACTTTAAGTACTTCTCGTTTGCAATGGTGATGTACAGATTGACAGATGAGATTCGACAGGAGTCTCCGTGGACAATGATGTTTGCAGACGACATTGTGATATGTAGTGAGAGCCGGGAGGAGGCCGAGGCAGAGCTGGAGAGATGGAGATAAGCACTGGAGAGAAGGGGAATGAAAGTAAGCAGAAGCAAGACTGAGTCTATCTATCTATCTATTGCCAGACGCCTTAATCTCGTAAGAGATGGCCACAAACAAATTGCCTCCATGTCGCCCTGTCCCCCACCATTTCACTGCCCTGTTCCCAGCTCACGCCCCTCCCCTTTCTCATATATCTCTCCACTCCATCCCTCCATCTCATCCATGGCCTTCTCCTTCCTCTCTCCCCCTCCACTTCACTCACATACACTCTCCTCGCCAGTCTCTCACTCTCCATTCTCCCCACATGGCCAAACTACCTCACTGTGTTTCTCCTAATGCTTCCTATCACATCC
The DNA here is from genome assembly GCF_032717465.1 of Coenobita brevimanus. Lineage (NCBI taxonomy): Eukaryota > Metazoa > Arthropoda > Malacostraca > Decapoda > Coenobitidae > Coenobita > Coenobita brevimanus. Next base: position 35,982,003 of record NC_136970.1, read on the forward strand.
ACATCCACACCACAATGCTCCTTCACATCCTAATTTGTCAACCTGTCTCGCCATGTGACTTTACATGCTCCTTTTAAATACCGGTAACTCATTTTCACTGCTCTCACTCTTGACTTCTGTCCCCTCCAAAAAGGTCCAAGCTTCACTTCCATACGTTAGAGTTGGTATCACAAATTGTCATGTAGTAGCATTTTCACTTCTATGCACACTTCCTTGTTTCTTATCGCTGCTTTCAAGGAACCAGCAACCCTACTTCCCTGTTGCACCTTTTCAAGCACTTCCCTCTCCAAACTTCCATCCCTACTCATCACACTACCCAAGTACTTAAAAGGCACTCACATTTTCCATTTCTTTCTCATCCAGTCTCATTGTACATTCACTGACTTCGTTTCTCTCGATAACCATAACTTTACTCTTCCCTACATTCACCTTTATATTCCGTTTCTTACACACTCTCCCATACTCATTCACCAAGCCTTGCATTTCCCCTTGGTCTTCACCTAGCAGCACAGTATCATCTGCAAACAACAGTAGAGGTAGTTTCCAATCACTGCCCTCTCTCACTAGCGCCACTCCAACATCCACTGCCCTACCTTGCATCTCTTTTATAACTTAACAGCACAGTATCATCTGAAAACAACAGTACAGGTAGTTTCCAAACACTGCCCTCTCTCACTAGGGCCACTCCAACATCCACTGCCCTACCTTGCATCTCTTTTATAACCTCATCCATATACAGATTGAACAACCATGGAGACATGACACATCCTTGGTTCAATCCAACGTACAGTTAGAAAAATTCACTAAGTTCATTACCCATACGCACTGCAGCCTTAGCACCCTCATACATACTCTTCACGGCCTTCAACAACTTCCCATCTACGCCATATATTCTTAATACTTTCCACAATCCTCGTCTATCCACCCTGTCATATGCTTTCTCCAGCTCCATGAAAGCCACATACAACTTCTTTCCCTTCTATAGATTTTTCCCACTGAAGATCTAAGAATGAATATCTGATCTACACAACCTCTTCCCTTCTAAAACCTCCCTGTTCTTCTCCAGCTAATTCTCTGTTATTTCCCTCTGTCATTAACTATCCTACCACATATTTTTCCTATTACACTAAGAAGACAAATGCCTCTATGATTACCACACACTTCTTTTTACCCTTTTCCTTTGTACAGGGGAATAAAAGTACTTGGGTAGTGTGATGAGTAAGGATGGAGGTTTGGAGGGTGAAGTGCTTGAAAGGGTACAGCAGGGAAGAAAGGTTGCTGGTTCTTTGAAAGCAGTGATAAGAAACAGGGGAGTGAGCATGGAAGTGAAAAAGTTACTACATGACAGTATTGTGATACCAACTCTAACGTATGGAAGTGAAGCTTGGACGTTGTTGGAAGGACACAAGTCAAGAGTGAGAGCAGTGGAAATGAGTTATTTAAGAGGAGCCTGTGGAGTCACATGGAGAGACAGGCTGACGAATGAGGATATAAAGGAGCGTTGTGGTGTGGATGTGGATGTGATAGGAAGCGTTAGGAGGAACACACTGAGGTGGTTTGGCCATGTGGAGAGGATGGAGGGTGAAAGACTGACGAAGAGAGTGTATGTGAGTGAGGTGGAGTGGGGAAGAGGGAGGGGGAGGCCGAGGATGAGATGGAGGGATGGGGTGGAGAGGTATATGAGAGAGGGGGGTGTGAGTTGGGAGCAGGGCAGTGAAATGGCGGGGGACAGGGCGACTTGGAGGCGATTTGTTTATGGCCACCCCAAACGGGATTGAGGCGTCTGGCAATAGATAGATAGATAGATAGACTTCTATTCCTCAGGGACTCTACCTTCCTCCCAGGCCAATCTGCACATCTTCCATATCTATTCAACTATTATCTCTTCCCCATCCTTCAGCATTTCACCACACACTCCATCAATTCCTAGGGCTTTCCCCATTTGAACTTTCTTTATTGCTTCCACAACTTCCATCCTACTGATTACTTCCTCTCTTGTCACATCCCTCCTTCTCCCAGCCATTCCCCAGCCACTTATACTTGCATTACTTCCATTCTCTACAGTATGCTCAACAATTCCTTAAAGTGTTCCCTCCATCTGCTCACTTTTTCTCCCTTCTCCACTAGTAATCTACCATTTTATCTTTCACTCCCCAGCTAACTTCTTTGCCACCCTGTCTAACTTTCTTTACCTCTTTCCAGAACAATTTCTTACACTCCATCCTTTTTACACTCAACTTCCTTCCAAATTCCTCATCCACCCTCTTCTTACTCTCTCTTACTAATCTTTTCACCTCTCTCTTCCTCTCCACATATAACTCTCTCTTCCGTCTCTCAACTTCTTCCACGCCTCTGTTTCTCATCCATTCACTCTATGATTTCTTCTTTTGTGACGCAGCCTCTCTCACCTCTTTAGTCCACCATGCTGTTCCCTGCATCCCCTTTCGTCTTTTCTTCACCCCACACACCACCTCACATGCTGCACAGATTTCTTCTGTGAATATCTTGCACACACCTTCCATGTCCCCCATCTGCTCCAATCTATATTTACCCAATCGCTCTTCCACTTCTCTTATATTCTGCCTTTTTCCATCCTCTTGTAACTTTTCCACTCTCCTTGTATGTACTACTTCCTCCTGTCCTTCCCTTCTTCTATTTCTCCATTTTATTTGGACTCTAATTCTGGCCATTACCAAGTGATGGTCCGATGGTCCACTCCCGCAACCTCTATATACTCTTGCATCCGTTACAAACCTTCTCAGCCTCACGTCCACACACGCGTAATCAACCATTCCCTTCCGTTCATTCAGTTCACCATCCACCCTTCTCATCACTCACCACGTATACCTGTGGATCATTTTGTGCCTGAAGAGGGTATTAGCTATCACCAACCCCCTCCCGGCACACATGTCCACTAAAGTACTACCATTCTCATCCATCTCTGCAAGAACACCCCACTCACCAGCTACTCCATCTACTTTCCCATTCCCTACCTTTCCATTCATATCTACAATAAAAAATACTTTCTCATTTTTCAAACTTCTCTCACTCTGCTTGCAAGATCTTGCGTTGGCGCATACACACACACACACACACACACACACACACACACACACACACACACACACACACACACAATGTCCCACATATGTAGTCCAATTTTCAGTCTTACCCACACAATCCTCGAGCCAACTGATCCATACTCTCTTATATTCTCCTTCCATCTGTTACTCACAACAATACACACTTCTTCTTTTGCCCTCTCATTCTCACCTACTCCTGCACGTATGCCCCTTCCATACTCCCATTCCGTCACACTCTCACCTCTCCATTTAGTTTCCGTTAACCCACATACATGTACAGTACTTTCACACCCTTAAGCACCTCGACAATCTCTTTCTTTCACATCATCATTTTCACCCCTTACATTCCAAGTTGCCATCCGTATCGTGTCCTTTGTTCGGTCCTTTGTCATCATCTTTTGGAGTACATGTGTGTAAATGAGAGAGATGAAAGAGAAACCGTGAGGCTGCAAGGTGTGGAGGTGGCAAAGGTAGATGAATTCAAATACTTGGGGTCAACTGTACTAAGTAACGGAGAGTGTGGTAGAGAGGTAAAAAAGAGAGTGCAGGCGGGATGGAGTGGGAGGAGAAAGGTGACAAGAGTGATATGTGACAGATGAGTATCTGCAGAAATGAAAGTAAAAGTTTATAAGATTGTAGTGAGGCCAGACATGTTGTATGGAATGGAGACGGTACCACTGACACAAAGACAGGAGGCAGAGTTGAGGTAGCAGAATTGAAGATGTTGAGTTTTTCACTAGGAGTGATGAGGTTGGACAGAATTAGAAATGAACATATTAGAGGGACAGTGCACGTGCATCAGTTTGGGGACAAAGCTAGAGAGGAGAGACTGAGAAGGTTTGGACATGTACGGAGGAGGGATGTGGAGTATGTCGGGAGAAGGATGCTGGAAATGGAGCTACCAGGCAGCAGAATGAGAGGAAGGCCAAAGTGAAGGAGGACATGCGGGTGACAGGTGTAACAGAAAAGATGCAGAAGACAGAGAAAGATGGAGATGGGTGATCCGCTGTGGCGACCCTTAAGGGAAGAGCCAAAAGAAGAAGAAAATTTGTATTTATACATGCAGAGAGAGAGAGAGAGAGAGAGAGAGAGATCCCTGATTGCTAATAGTATTCATATAGTTCCATGCTGGCAGCCTACAATCCATAAATAGGTCTTTCCCACATTTTTTAATATAATGGTGCCATTGATGGCCTCCACTATATTTCCGTCAAGGTGGGACAGAAGTTAATGTCATAATACAGAGGGCATTGCTGTTTGGTTGGGTATCTGAACCACTTCGGTCAATGAAATCTTTTATATTTTTATCTACTATGTACAGATAATTTTGTTCAGATTAGAAAAGCTTTTGAAACGAGGTTAAGATATATCGTCCAGCAGTCTTTTCACTGCATGGGGTGATTGCTGTGTTGTATGAAACTGTCTGGAGGTTCAAAAATAAAGTAAAATATGAGGCATTTATAGTTTGTGAACACCTATATTTACGGTAGTGGCAAATTTGCTGAGCAGACGGAGGCTAAAATTGGTGAAGTAGTATAAACAAGTGCTTTCGGACCCTTCGGGCCCCTCTCACTTGCTCCTGCAGAGGGCTCTCGCATTTATGTGCTGTTCTAGTGTAACAACTGATCGTGTTATTTGAGCTTCGGGAATGGAACCCAAGTTGTCCGAATGCAAGTCCGAAGTACGCACACAGACACACGGCTACTGCTACAGTTTATTTTAGTTCTACTTCTGGGCAAAAAATCCAACGGAGATCCTATGCCTGGCTTCGGGAGCAGCTTTTTTTGTTCAAAATGTGATCGCTCATTGAAAACAGTAAAAGTTTTTCAATCGTGATGGGACCAAGTTTTTTCACATCAGCAATTTTTTTTTTTGTGATTTTTGTGCCAATTTTGGTGCGATTTGAATGTGTAGTTTCGGCTGCCCAAAACACACACACACACACACACACACACACACACACGGGTAGTGCTATAGTATATTAGATTCTTCTGTGTCGTGACGAATAATAATTTATAAAGTGTGATGAACAATGAAGTCTCTCAGGCACCTACAACTTAAAGTTAATTAATATCTGTTGTTAACTGGAGCAGAATAGTAGAGTTGCTTGATTATGACTAAGAGAACAGCAAAAATAAGTGGTTAGTGATGCAGTAGGCATTGACATCCTTAGAGAACTGAGAGGACTGTGTGAAGCTTTGCTAACCCACATTAACTTGAGTTCGTGAGACTTTACTACGGCACAAGTATTAAACAAAGAACATGAAAAAGTAAGGGGATTGCTTAGTGATAATGTCGTTTGCTTTGACTGTATAAAAAAGAAACACACAGAATCGTGAAAGATAAAGAAAAACTACTGATCTAAGAGTAATTATGGAAGTGGTATAATAGCATTTTCTCTCTTCCTCCCTCCCTCTCTCTCTCTTTCTCTCTCTCTCTCCTATAAACGCGTCTCATGGGATCCTACCCTTGGTAATTAATGGAGGGCCGAGATCATTACCCTGGTCAGATAGAGTCCCATTCATCTCAGCCTTAATGGCTTGATAAACTTGGCTCTAACACTGTGGCCTGCACTTCACTGCTCGCTCTCTCTCTCTCTCTCTCTCTCTCTCTCTCTCTCTCTCTCTCTCTAATACACACACACACACACACACACACACACACACACACACACACACACACACACACACACATATCTATCTATCTATCTATCTATATATATATACCAGTATGTATCCTGGTGGGTACTTCACATCAAAATAAAGTGAATTCAAAATTTTATGAGATGAAACATTGTTTTAAATGCCATAAAAGGTGAATTAACCTTCTTGCTACCATGTCATGTGTCTTTAATTCTTGCTACAGGTAAGATGTTTTATTGATCATTTAGAGAGTCTTGTACTGAAGAATCTACTGATAATCTTCCAAACCTCCATCAGTGCGAGATGTTTGCCAGCAGGTGAATAATTATTGTCTGTCTGACAAAGTAAAATGAACTATACGTTGTTATAGTGGAGGCCCTAATGAAGTCGCCAATTTTTGGAAATATAATAAAGTGCATCATTATAATACGCTTGATGCAAGCAAAGGTCACCCAGGTAGCTCACAACAACAGAAGCGGTGGTGATTCCTTGGAGCAGAAAAAACATTAATTACAGATTAAATAGTCATTACATTAACGTTGGTCATTCCGTGGGAGTTAGAATGCCACCCCTTGGATGTTACAGTAGTTATTCTCTGAAAGTCAAAAGTCATTCCATGGTAGTCAATCATCGTATGGAAGCTAAACACTCATTCCATGGAAAGTAATTCATTCTACAGTCATTCCATCCTTGTATGAATTCTTTCCACGGGTTTATATGGAAATAAAAAAGACGGTGTGTGTTTCTAGTGATAATATCAGGCTGTGGTAATCATATTACGGGTTGTCGGGAAGTGTAAAGTGGAGACTTCGTTACCCAACTTCAGAGATCTCCACAAGTCCTACGGTACTCGACGAAGGCTCAACAAACTCCCCAGGAGAAAGCTGAAGGTATGTGCCATAAGCATATATGATTTTAATATTCTGGAACTAATAACTGATTTTTGGCAAATATTTTTAGAGAGTCTGTCGGAGCGCGAATATGCACGCGGGAGGTGCAAGAAAAAGCAAAACAAGCCCGCGGTTAAGGGGTTAAGGGAATAGCATTGTAAATTTTTATCCTTTAAATGCTTCTTTAAAACAAAATCAGGATTCGAACCTTTGCCCTCTGAATGCCTACTGTACAGTCCTCAACACCTGACAGCTGATTTACTGAGTGGAGTCTCTCTTACCCAAGTTACATGCATCTTTGAATACACACTATCTTGCCAGCTCAGTATCACCGTCTGTCTCGAATTGCTGCCAAGTGATGGAATGTCTGAGATAAAACAAATTAATTTAACTGCCTGGTGTGGGATTCGAACCTGTGCCTCCAACACATCAGATGCGTGCATGTTACCACTGGGCCACAGACGACCATCATAATCAATAATGCAACTCTCACCATTTTATAGACCCAGTTGTATATATTTTGTGCGTATAGTAATGCCCCTTTAACAATAATATTATCAATTATGATCTAGTAAGCTGAAAACACGTTCAGTTCCACAAAAACATTACCAAAAATAAGACTTCATTTTATAACAAGACAGTTGCCTGCGGAAAACTCCCGTCTCTGTCGAAATTTCTATATTATATAAAATATATTTCAGTTATCCAATATATGAAAATGATCTGTGATGGATGATGTATAATTATATCACTCAGTTGTTAGCTGCTTGATTGGCGTGATCAGCAATACATAGATTGGGCCAACATTTTATTACCATTCTTGACCCAGTTTTCGAAAAAAGTTATATTTATATATCCGTCCAATACATGTTTTACACCAATAGGCCCATTATATATATATATATATATATATATATATATATATATATATATATATATATATATATATATCTATATATATATATATATATATAGATATATATAACCATTACTGCCAGGAATCGGTCCAGTGTATGGTTGCCATTTCAGTCCAGTGTCGGAAAAAAAGTTGTATTTATATATCAGCCCAACGCAAGTTTTACATCAGTTGGCCCGATATAAACAGAATATTATGGCCAGATATCGGCCAAGTGCATGGTTGCCGTTTCTCTTAGTTCTGTTATATGCCAGTGCTGGCCCGTCATTCAGTGTTTGCTGGGTACTTGTCGATTCATGTAAATATGCACTGTTGTATCAGACCTATTCATAACCATTACAGAACCATCTGTTAGCCAGCACTGGTTATGTATCAGACCACTAAAGGCAGAACTGCATATCCGGTTTTCTTCTCTTTTTGCAAGTTGAGAGACCACCTCTGAATTACCTCGAACTGAGCTGAACATCATTCATGTCTTTGTTGATTAGTGATATTCAACACAATACAAGGTGATTTAAAGGTGGTTTTGCAGCTTGGAAAAGTTTATGATAAGTCTGTTTACGTCTTGCGGCTCTCAAACATCTGCAGTTTATAATTTTTGGTTCTTTGTGTCTGGTATATACTGAACACATAATTCTACTTGACAGACTGCCAGACCTGTATAGGAGCCAAATAGTTTGTAATAATAATATTAATAATAACAATAATAATAATAATTCATCCATCCATCCATCATCCAATCCTACATTGCCCCATGAGGAGCGTAGGAGCCCGGGGCTAAGCAGTTGGTCCTGGCATTTAAGATGAGAGTGAAATAATAATAATAACAACAACAACAATAATAATAATAATAATAATAATAGTAATAATAATAATAATAACAGGTTTTGCATAGGAAGGGAAAAAAGTACAAACTACACAAAATCAGTAATTACTTTACCACAGTAACAGCGAAACACCTATTGAACTACTAAGAAAACACGAGTTTTGACAAGTCAAATTTAGTGTAAAGAGTGTAATTTGCCCTGTAAATATCGGGAAGATAGACATCAGTGGTACTTCGGGCGACGGAAGAAAAGTAAGAAAAATATGAGGAAAATCCAGTGGAAATTCACTGTTTCGGATTAAAATCATCATCATCATCATCATCATCATCATCATCATCATCATAAATAACCAATTTTTATATTCAGGAAAATTATAATACAATGCATAATTTTTCAATTTTCAAGTAAAAATAAAATATTTAAAATCATCGATCGACTAACCATTTTTTGTTTCAGTGTCCTCTGCCTAATATTAAATTAAAAATTTTAAAATTTATATATAGGCAAACATTAAACAAACAGCTGGAAATGGCGTGATAAGGGTTTGATTATATACTGTAGACCCAATTCAGGTATATGTCAGCATTGGCAACAATATTCTGTTTCAATTCTGGTTTGCGAGAATTGGAATGGAAGAGTAGTTTGTGTATTAAGCCAATGCAGGTCACATGCAATTTGCTGCAACCCAGTGGTACCGATACTAATCCGGAATGAGCCGATATTGGCCCAATAACCCCATGTCACCTGGGAAGTGAAGAAACCTAGGGCCTGTTCTTCACTGCTTAGGAGCAGTGTCTTTATGTTCAGCCACTCTTCATCTAGGTTTGTTGCATTGTTGTTTGGGTCAAGTGGTGGCCAGTGAAACTGCTTCTCTGTAACAGTGCTATGGAACGTGTTAAAAGTTGCTGCATCTTTTAAAATACTACAAAAGAGTTTCTTGGAGGATGGTCTACGGCACATATATGGGCATAGAGTAGTTGCATTTTGGTAAGAATAAGGATATGGTCTGTTGAGCACTCTGTACCTCTCATGGACTGGGTTACATGTATAAGAACTTCTCTTCGGTCTCACTGCCTTACAATGAAGTCAGTTAGGTGCCGATGTCTAGATTGTTGGTGTATCCATGTGGTGAGACTTTTATTAAGTTGCAAAATGATGGTGATAATATGATTGCTCTGAGCATAAGGAAAGCAGTATAAGGCCATTATTCTTCATGTTGCCAACTTTATGGCTGCCTATAAAGCCTGACCAGAGGTAATTATCTTTTCCTACTCTGTCATTAAAATCACCAAGCTGGATGAAAAGTCATTATGTGGTAATGAGCAAATGGTAGCACCCAAAGAGTCATAAAAGAAATTTTTGACAGTGTTCCCAGAGTTAAACACCTGGGGCATTGTCTGGATATCCCTTACAGAGAGAGGTATACCTTGTTCGTGTTTCTGATAAGTTGCCTTCTAAGAGGTGAGTCTCAGATATGGCAGTAATGTCAATTTTATATTTTTCCAGTTCATGGGCAGTAAGGGCAGTTTTACAGCGTGGTTGGTCGTGTGTCCTCTGTATTAAGCAAGGTTCAGGTATTCCAGGTAGCAAGAGTCAGGGGGATTCTTTTTGTTTTTCGCCTGCAGTGTAGGATGCCTTGACAGATGCAGTGATCTGCCCAGATGATGTGGAGCAGCAAATGTTTGGGTACCTTTTCTAAATTCCTTCCTGTCAGGGGTAAGCAGTTGGGCATCCATTTCCGGCTGCTTAGTCACACTGGATGCTGCTGATGGCATGACCTGCTCCTATGACATCATGCCAGTGCCAACTGGGCCAGTGACACCCATGTGCAGGACCTCAGCTAGCGACTTCCATCCACATCCATCACTTGTCACCGTCACCCTGTCCTGTCACCAGATGTATTGATTTTGGTGAAAGAATGAAATGGAAGGTGAATATAGCAGTTATCCTGCACATCGAATGGATTTGGTGTGATGATGGGGGTGCCAGTCTTACCTCCACATGACTTGGCCATTCTCAGCCTGTGATGGCAGCATGAAGATTCGAGACAACCATTTACTGATCGGTGCTGCAGGATTCTGCCAGAATCTCTGTCTGTCGAGCCCCATCTTCCATGGATCTCCACTCACAAATTTTTCATTTAGGGTTTACTCCTGGAGCCTTAACCCATTCAAGGGCAACCCACAAGGCGGTGAGGCTGGTAATATGTAGTCTGACCCCTCGCTCATGGCCCTTCCAGCATGGGCAACTCTGTCCTTTTTGCTGAATCTGAGGGAATCTCCCATTGCTTGTATGGCCAACCAGATTTATGGAGTGCGCAAGCCCCCAATCATTTGAAGGTGGTTTCTTTGGGCACACACACACACACACACACACACACACACACAACATTAGCAAGGTGGGTGATAATTAGAATGCGTTAGTGCAGTGACGTAGTCAACAGTATGGACACATAATAACATATATAATAAACCAGGAGAAAATCGAGGCTATCCTGCATAATCAGTACAGCTTGTCCTGCCCCATGGAATTAAATCTACTTCATTGTAAATACAGATATGCTGTGGTAGTTTGACCCTATCTTTAATGATTCACCCAAATCATTATCACCTTTAATATAGTTACTATACGGAAAACTAATCCTATCCTCACTGATTCACAGAAAGGTATCATCACCTTTAATGCTGATAGGGTGTGCTAGCTACTTCCATCTTCACTGATTCACCCAAACCATTATCGCCTTTAATACGGTTGCTATATGGTAAACTAATCTTATCCTCACTGATTCACAGGAAGGTATCATCACCTTTATTATCGCCCACCTTTACCAAGGCAGAGTAATAACGTTTTTGCCCGCATTTGTGTGTGTGTGTGTGTGTGTGTGTGTGTGTGTGTGTGTGTGTGTGTGTGTGTGTGTGTGTGTGTGTGTTCCCATTATATCTCATGAACGGCTTGAGCTTTAGGGTATCAAGATGCGAGCAAAATCTTTGACAATATTGGAATGGGCACTGTGAGTCAAGGTCATGGTCGCCAAAATGGCTGCCAAAGGTCAACTAGTTTTTATCATCTGCCTTTAGCACTATTATATCTCATGAACGGCTTGAACTATCAACACGAAACCTTCAAGGTATTAAGATGTGGCCAGAATCTTGGACGAGTACGAAAATGGACACTCGGAGTCAAGGTCACCAAAATGGCCACCAAAGGTCATCTAGTTATCACCCGCCTTTAGCCCCATTATATCTCATGAATGGCTTGAGCTAAGAACACGAAACCTTTAGGATATGAAGATATGGCTATAATCTTGGACGAGTTTGAAAATGGGCACTCGGGATGAAGGATAAGGACACCAAAATGACTGCCAAATATCAACTATTTTTTATCATCCACCTTTAGCACAAATATATTTCATGGACGGCTTGAGCTATCAACATGAAACCTTCAGGGTATCAAGATATGGCCAAACCGCTGGACGAGTTCGAAAATGGGCACTTAGGGTCAAGACCAGGGTCACCAAAATTGCTGCTAAATGTGAACTAGATTTAGCATGGGTTGGCTTTTTGTCAAACGCGGTGACTGAAGTCCTTAAAGTTTTGCCAATTTTCTTCACATTTGATTTGTAAATAGCTTGTAACTCGGTCAACAACATATTTAGATGGGCGAGTAGCATTCGGCTCCCGAATGCTTTTCTTTCATTGTAAATAGAGTGTGCTACCTACATCCAGTTTCACTGATTCACTGAATCCATTATCACCTTTAGTACGGTTACAATAATGGAAACTAATCTTATCCTTACTGGTTCACAGGAAGGTATCATCACCTTTAATGCGAATAGAGTGCGCTAGCCACCTCCAGCTTCACTGATTCACCCAAACCATTATCACCTTTAAACTGACCTTTCCACACTTCCAGCCAGTCTGCAATGATCTGAGACCCATTTTACATCCACAGACAAATCGAGATAAATGTGAAGGTGTGCTGACAAGGGTTTGCGTCGAAGTGAGGGGAGGGGGTGAATATGGCGTAGAGAACATCAGACAAAATAAATGAGAGAAAATGAGAGATCATATGACTGAGTTTTGAAACCAGAAAAACATTTGTATAAACACGACTGAGAGCCTGCATACACTGTCCAGTCCAAACATAATTAAAAGAAATAAAAATGGCTATATATTTTCTCTTTAAAAGACTGCAGTTTACAAGGAAAGGGAAAGAAAGTCCCAGAACGGCTGTTCTAGAGTATACTAGTTGTGTACTTGAAAAACGAGAAAAAAAGTTCAGTTCTTGCATTACAGATTTGGACAAAACTATGAGAGTACGTTGCTATATGGATGGCGCGTATCCACCCTATTATTCGTATGAGAGAGATGCTGTAAGAAAATTCAGAGGAGCAGTGAGCATAGCAGTAGTAATAGTAGTAGTAGTAGCTGTTGTTGTAGTGACTGGTTGAAGTAGTAGTAGTAGTAGTAGTATGAGGAGGAGGAGCAGGAGGAGTAATAGTGGTAGTGGTGGTGGTGGTGGTGGTAGAAGTAGTAGCAGAAGTAGTAGTAGTAGTAGTATTAGTAGTAGGAGTAAGAGCAGGAGTAGTAGTAGTAGTAGTAGTAGTAGTAGTAGAGAGAAAGGAGGAGGGAGGCACAAAATTGAGGTGAAGAGGAAGGAAAGATTAGGGAAGTCAGCGAGAAGACACGAGCTGATGATTTTAAAGTTTTTGACTTCGCCTTCTTTAGAAATCGTACATGTGATGAGTCCCTCTGCATATGATAGATATACAAGTATTCCCGATGGGGAAAAATAAGGCCCACGTACAACACTGAGCAACTGAGTGTGGATGAGGAAAGCAGAGCCATTTCAGCATACCTAACCTCTGTGACGCAAATACTGATAAAAATAATGCTGTCAATTTTACTCTAAAACAATCTCTCTTGACCATCCAGCAGTCATTTGCCATCATATTTACAATATGTTCCCTGATACCTCATTTATATTTCCTGGTTGTAGTAAAGAAATCTTTCACAGTGCTATTCACTTAAACTATCTAAATTTAAGGAAAGACCTGAAGACGGGAGTGAAAGAAATGCACTTGGAAGCCTGTTTAATTCCTTTGACTAATTGTGCACGTCTCTTTTTACCACCGTGCAGTGCCTTTTATCAACTTTCTCTGCTGCCTCACTACACTCGCGTCCTTACACCGTAGAAGAGATTATATTGTCTGTCTTCTGTTTATTCTACCCTGACTTACCCACCCATTTCCCCCTCAGTTCTGGGTCTTTTTTTTTTTTTTAACAGGTTGTACGATGTGGACGCCTATACGACACACACAGCAGCCAATGTGTTATTTCCGAGACCATTAGGGCTACAACGGGTGTAGGAACGGTTGGAAAACTTATGAAAAAAATCAGTCGTCAATTGTTCTATTTCTTAAACTAGGCATCTAAATAAATAAATAAATAAATAAATAAATAAATAAAATATAATAATATAAAATGTGCAAAGCTGGGCACCAGAGCTGTTATTTCGGAGACCACGGCAGTGGATCTACATACATCTTTGGAGAATTTATGAAAAAATGATGTGTGGAACTTAGGTAACTTTTCTTTATATCTGTTACCATTTTGGTGATGAAAGCCAAGAAAAGAAAGCGTGGGCATTACAACAGCATGATTTAAGACTGTTGAAGCTATAGCAGATTTGCACACATCTTGTAAACCATAATTTATGAAAAATTAAAATTTGGTTCTAAAATTACTTTTATTAAATTTTGCCATCATATTACTGAAAACCCCCATCTCCCCCCCAACCGAAAAAAAAGAAAACGCACCAAAACTGGGCTATATCGATATTCGTAAAGGTACAGAGAATATACGCATACCTTTGGATAGCGTTGGCATAGGTAACAGGTGGTACACAATTTTTTCCCTCAAAATCTGCCAGCATGATAGAGCCAAAATACCCCAGATAAGAACAAACTGAGTGAACGTTACCTCGCCATGTTTCAGCAAATACAGAGACATGGAGGAAACTAATTGAAATGAAATAGGAAGTACTGTAAGTGTAGGATTCGCTGGCAAAAGAAAAAAAAAGTTAAAGATGTAAATTGCAACAGCAATAATTTATTATTGTTTTTGACAAAAGAAATTTTGTGAGCGTTACATATGTGACTAATACATTTGCTTAGTGTACCCAGAATGAGAAGGAGGGGGGAGTGAGGGATGGCATAGGGAGTGGTGGCAGGCCAGACGGGTTTTGTGGAGGTGAGTGGTGTGTGACCATCATATGTTTACTATTAAGGCCATTGCTGTGGCGTCTTCCTAACACGTTGTGTCGGCTGCAGGCCACCAAAGTCACAGAAGAAACTGGATACAATGCAGAGGGCTGGTGCACCATGCTTTTACTGAGAAGCTAGCTAGTAGAGTATTGTGTCCTGAATGTTCTATCTGCCATTGAGATGTGACTTAACAATAGAATTGTTGCCTCAGAATTATAACAAACTCAGGATCCCTCAGAGTTTAGTGGATTTTCACAGCTACCTTGAAAGTATAGCTCGGGCTAGAAAAACTAACTTCATTCCTTAGAGATAAAAGTTGGAGACCAGAGTGTGCCACTTCTCCTTCCCATGAGTTCTTACTGGATCCTGGACTACTGCATAACTACTATGGTTGTTTTTTTTATTAGAGGCAGGCAAGTTCATTAAACCTTTGTCCTTGAAACTGGAGAAGTTCAAAGTGAAGCTGTAGTGGGCATGGAGTGAATGGGACCACATGCATTATTCCTGTGTCTTTTCTTAGCTTTCTATAGCCAAATGAGGCGAGTGATGGCTGAACAGGGAGACGTCGACAGAAGTGTGAATGAACAGTACAGGGCCCTCATGACCAACCTCATAAGAGTTACTGATTCAGTATGTGGATGGACGAGCGGCCCATC
Organism: Coenobita brevimanus; assembly: GCF_032717465.1. Lineage (NCBI taxonomy): Eukaryota > Metazoa > Arthropoda > Malacostraca > Decapoda > Coenobitidae > Coenobita > Coenobita brevimanus. The sequence continues at coordinate 35,997,282 of NC_136970.1, forward strand.
AAGACATAAAGTGACTTGGTCATGGATGAGGGTGTAGAAGCTCCAGTTAAGGGGAAAAGAGTGCTTTTCCGGGAATGGAAGAAGGGTGGAAACAATGTGGAATACTGGGCTGCCAAGCGCAGGGCTAGAAAAGAGGATTACAGGGCGAAGTCTGAGTCACAGAGACTTTTACTTGATAACCTAAATCTTGTGGACGGGAAGAATATGATTTCTTAGGTTGCAAATCAGATGAAGAGGGAGAATAGGGATATCACAGTCTGGCAGTGTGTGAAGAATGAATGAAGGGTTGTGTGAACAGTGGGGATATTAAAGACGCATGGAGAGAGCGTTATAGCCGGTTGTTGAATGAGGAGTTTGACTGGGACAGGGAAGGTTTGGAGCCTGCAGATCCAGTGTTTGACCCATGGACTTTGACGCTGCTACTGTGAGTGGGGCAATAGGCAGGACGCAGGTGGGGAAGGCAGCAGATCTGTCTGGGTTGACTGCTGAAATGTTGAAAGCCTCAGGAGATATAGGAGTGAGGGTAGTCACTGACCTGAAAAATATGATTATATATGAGTGTGTTGTCCCAGATGATTGGCTGAAGATTTATTGTAAATGTGTACAAGGGGAAAGGTGATGCCCTGGAAAGAGGAAATTAAAAAGGCATAAAGCTTTTAGACCAGACAATGAAGGTAATGGAGAGAGATCTGGAAGGTATGATCAGAGAAATAATGAATGTTGATGAGATGCAGTTTGGGTTTATGCCAGGCAGGGGGACCACTGATGCCATATTCATTGTTCGACAGTTTCAGGAAAAATATACAGGAAAGAAAAGGGAACTGTACTTTGTTTTGTTGATTTGGAGAAGACCACTGACAGAGTCCCTACAGTGGTGGTGAGGTGAGCAATTAGAAAGCTTGGGATCGAGGAAGGGCTGGTTAGGGTCGTTATGGCATATATGTGGGTGCTCACTCCCAGATAAGGGTGAATGGAGATTTGAGTGATGAGTTTTCCGTAAATGTTGGTGTGCATCAGGGGTCAGTCTTGAGCCCTTTGTTGTTTATCATGGTACTTGAAGCCCTGTCAGGTGACTTCAGAAATGACTTCCGTGGTTGATGTTGTTATGTTGATGATTTGGTGTAGATTGCAGAGAATAAAAGGGAGGCAGAGGAAAGATTTAGAAAGTGGAAAGATGGTATAGGGCACAAGGGCTTAAGAGTAAATGCAGATAAAACAAAAGTGATCGTATCTAGGGCTGGGGGTGGTACTGTCAAAGAAGAGGGAGAATGCCCATGTGCGATTTGTCACAAGGGCGTGGGAAGTAATTCCATCTTGTGCAGTGTTTGTGATAAGTGGGTGCATAAGAGATGTAGTGGTATTAGAGGTAGACTGCAAGATAATGCTGATTTCATGTGTGTGGTGTGTCGGGGAGAGCATGTGGATATTGCCAGGTATGAAAAGATTTAACATGCTGGTGAGTCTGTCGAGTGTGTGGAAGAGTTTTGTTACTTGGGAGACATGTTATGTGCTGGAAGTGGGGCAGGAGCTAGCTCTGTGGCTGGAATGAGGAGAGGTTGGAAGAAGTTCAGGGAGCTGTTGCCTCTCCTGACATTGAGAGGGCTCTCCCTCAGTGCTAAGGCATCTTTGTTTGCGGCATGTGTTAAGAGTGTAATGCTGTATGGTAGTGAGACTTGGGCAGTAAAGGAAAAGGATATTCGCAGTCTCAAACGTACAGATATGGCAGTGATTAGGTGGATGTACAGTGCACCCTTGAGTGCAAGACCTGGGGGGACTAGGTTTACGATGGAAGAGTTGAGAGGTAGGATGGGACTGGAGAGTATTGGCGTTGTGGTGAGGAGAGGTAGATTGAGATGATTTGGGCATATGGAGAGGGATCATAATCTGGTGCAGAAAGTGAGGAGTGTTAATGCTAGGTATAGGGTAGTGTGAGATAAACAGAAAAAAGACCAAAGCTGGGTATAGCGCCGCTATTAGTAGCGTCGCTACATAGCGCCGCTACTATTTTAATAGCGATGGTGGTAACGCCATTACTTTTTTTAGCCAGTAGCGGAACTGAGAGCGCCGCTACTTTTTGGCCGTACTCACACGTTACCGCGCTCCTCGCTACTCACGCGACTAATACAGGTCCGTAGTCGGTGAGTACATACAGATATGCCGACGGTTTGGTTGTATTTATTAATGACGAAAAATAATGTTTTCGTCAGTTCAATCAATTAATGATGTTTGTTCTACATTACATCAGTAATTTATTAATTATTATTTATTAGTAATGTATAATAATTAGACAGGAATTTGCTAGTTAACTATCGATCATTTAAATTAAGTAACTGGCAGTTTGGCGAGCAGCACGGGGACGGACACACACACACACACACACACCTCTAACTATCCCCGTCTCTAACTCCCGCTCTCTCCCTCACTCTCTCTTTCAGACTAATTCTTACTCACTACGTTATTATTTCGTAACAGTATGTTACTTTCAGTTTAAAGTAATGGAAAAAAAAAAAACATTGCTACTGTATAAACAGCCTTTAAAAGGAAGCCCCAGTTCATTTTTACTTTCGTTTTCGTACATATCTTAAATAGGTATCACTGAAAATATAATAAATCTATATAATATGTATCAATGGTAGGCCACATTTTTGTTGCCTGCCTTTAATTTACGTATGTTACTTTCAGTAGGTATACTAGGTAACAGTGTAAAAGAACATTTGTTACATTATACAGTAAATAGCGTTTTTCTGTACCTTCGGCTCTAAGCTTCATTAAAATGACACCGACATGTATATGATTTTTTTTTTTTTTTGTCAATATAAGTATATACTGACATTACTGGTACACAACATAACCACTCAGACTGACTAATATTATCCAAACAGTATATAGTGTATAGCTACATCACAGATTTTTGTTAACCTTTCCTTCGTCTACCTTTTTCTTATCCAAAGTAGCAGGAGCGGGAGCGGGAGCGCCGCTACATTTCGTATCAAGTAGCGAAACCAGTAACGCCACTACTCTTTCGAGCTAGTAACGGCAATGGGAGCACCGCTACTTTTTATTAGTAGCGTTCCCAGCTTTGAAAAGACCTGGGACGAGGTAATTCAGCGAGACCTTAGGGCTGAGGGACTAAATAGGGAAGCTGCCAGAGATCGAACAGCATGGAGAGCAGCCAATTGGTGACCAAGGCGGACGCATGCAAGCATGTTGGAGCCTTGGAAAACGAAAACGATTGATCATAAATGATTACGTTCAACCGTGCTGCAAGTGGACTGATTGGCACAACACTATCTATCTGTCTATTGCCAGACGCTTTAATCCCTTATACGGGGTGGCAACAAACAAATCGCCTCCACGTCACCCTGTCTCCCTCCATTTCACTGCCCTGCTCCCAATTCACACACCCCTCTCTCATATACCTCTCCACTCCATCCCTCCATCTCATTCTTGGCCTTCCCCTTCCTCTCTCCCACTCCACCTCACTCACATACACTCTCCTCGTCAGTCTTTCACTCTCCATCCTCTCCACATGGCCAACACCTCAGTGTATTCCTCCTAACGCTTCCTATCACATCCAAATTCACATCAGAACGTTTCTTCACATCCTCATTTGTCAGTCTGTCTCTCCAAGTGACTCCACAGGCTCCTCTCAAAAAACTCATTTCCACTGCTCTCACTCTTGGCTTCTGTCCCTCCAACTAGGTCCAAGCTTCACTTCCATACGTTAGAGTTGGTATCACAATACTGTAATATAATAACTTTTTCACTTCCATGCTCACTTCTCTGTTTCTAATCACTGCCTTCAAGGAACCAGCAACCTTTCTTCCTTGTTGCACCCTTTCAAGCACTTTACCCTCCAAACTTCCATCCTTACTCATCACTACCCACCGCTGCCACCAAATCTCATAAAAGACTTTGTAACTCCTTTGTAGATTAGTTATATATATATTGAACTTGTGGACGAGCGGTTGTTATACGTGAGTAGCTTTGTAAGTAGATCATCTTCGTTCCCATTTGTCATGCAATGACAGGAGAGGTAAAGAATAGTATGGGACTATTTTTATTTGTCTTGGAAATTTTAACAAAGTCTCTCACACACGAGTGAAGTTAAGTAGAGTCCCGCGAGCCACCTCCTGTCTCTCTCTCTCTCTCTCTCTCTCTCTCTCTCTCTCCCATGTTGCTAAGCCCTTCTTCCTACTACCTGCCGGTTCTATGTTAGCCTCCTTCTGCCTCTCTGCTTCCTAAATTCTGGTGAAGCAGGGGTCGTGTCACGTGTGTTACACTGTGGTTGGAAAGTTCCAGAAACCTGCGTGTGAGTATGTGTGTATGTCACTAGGCTTTGTTCCCCTGCTATCTCGCTGACACACTACCTACATCATCTCCTGACATTGCTACTTCCTACGTGTCGTCAACATTTCCTCAGTTAACTTGCAAGATCATTTCCCTTTCCCAGGCTTGCATGGAGCTGTCTATCTATCTATTTATCTATCTACCTATTATGATTTGTAATTATAATATGGACTCATAACAGTTAAACGTACTCACATTTTCCATTTCTCATCAGCCAACCTCACTGCACATTCACTGACTTCACCTCTCTCGAAGACCAGAACTTTATTCTTCCCTACATTCACCTTTAGATTCCGTTTCTTACACACTCTTCCAAACTCATCTACCAAACCTTCCAGCTCCCCTTCGTCTTCACTTAACAACACAGTATCATCTGCAAACAACAATATAGGGAGTTTCCAAACACTGCCCTCTCTCATTAGGGCCACTCTAACACCCATTTCCCTACCTTGTATCTCTTTTATAACCCCATCCATATATAGATTGAACAACCATGGAGACATGACACATCCCTGTCTCAGGCCAACCTTCAAATAGAAAAATTCACTCAGTTCACTATCCACACACACTGCAGTCTTAGCACCCTCATACATACTCTTCACAGCATTCAGCAACTTCCCAGCTACTCAATATATTATTAATACTTTCCACAATCCTTGTCCATCCACCCTGCCATATGTTTTCTCCAAATCCATGAAGGTCGCATACAACTTCTTTCCCTTCTCTAGGAACTTTTCCACTAAAGATCTAAGAATGAATATCTGATCTACACAACCTCTTCCCTTCCTATAACCTCCCTGTTCTTCTCCAACTAATTCCTCTGTTATTTCTCTAACTCTGTCAATAAGTATCCTACAGTATACTTTTCCTATTACACTAAGAAGACAAATGCCCCTATGATTACCACACATGTCTTTTTCCCCTTTCCCTTTGTGCAAGGGAATAAATATACCTGACTTCCAATCCTCCGGGACCCTCCCTTCCTCCCATGCCAATCTGCACATCTTCCACATCCATTCTACTACTATCTCTCCCCCATGCTTCAGCATTTCACCACACACTCCATAAAATTTCTGGGGCTTTCCCCATTTTGACTTTCTTCATTGCTTCTACAAATTCCATCCTACTGATTTCTTCCTGTCTTCTCACCTCCCTCCTTCTCCCAGCCATTCCCCGGCCACTTATACTCACATTATTTTCATTCTCTACGTTCAACAATTCATTAAAGTGTTCTCTCCATCTGCTCACTTTTTCTCCCTTCTCAACTAGTAATCTACTATTTTTATCCTTCACTCCCCTACTGACTTCATTGCCACTCTGTCTGACTCTCTTTACCTCTTTCCAGAACCAGTGGCGTATCCAGGATTTTTGCCAAGGGGGGCAAACACTTGTAATATTTCCCCAAAATATCTGTCACCACAAATTTTCCTAGATATGATGCTTTATGTCATCAGAAATAAATTTACGTCATTACTGTTGCATTTGTTCCAATGTCTTAAAGAAAAACAATTTTTCCCCACATATTTACAGCCTTCTTGGAGTAATTTTAAGTAAATAGCTAATAATTCTTTCAGAGAAGAGTATGTAAAAACAGTACATAATGTTACCAGAGATCTCGTCTTTCATTAGAGAGCAAAAGAAAACACCAGCAATAATTTAGAAGGCACTGGAGTTTCCACAGCAAAGGCATCTCCTTGTCACAAGTATCATTGGCCATCAAGGTCACTCTCGTAGATAGTATTATTATCGATAAATGCTAACTTCCGTCCATTCTACCTAAACAAATTTCTTGTGCACTTTTAGTACTGAGAAAAGCTCTGTTACCCTATACACTTAGCGCTTCATTTACCTCCTGTCTTTATCTCTCTGTACCTATAAAGAAATACGGCTATTTTGCATGATAACCTACGAACTTATGATGAAATATACCACGCATCGGCATAGCACCTACCATACGAGAGGCAATGGCGTCCATACTATCTGTTTATATTTGGAAATAAACCCTGTATTTTGATTGTCTGCTGGAAGAAAAATAGCGGAATGGATAGGCCAGTGAAAACTCGAGATCTGGCTTGAGTGTCCCGAACACACACTTTCCCATATTCGTGATATTATCGCTATTTTTTCATTTTCCTCTCTCTCTCTCTCTCTCTCTCTCTCTCTCTCTCTCCACTTAGCACATATGTGTAAATTAAAATTCGTTGCCGCATCCACCCCCAGTCCGGAATTTTGTTTTGTACTACTGCTGTGGTGGTAGGCAATAGAAATTCTGTTTTCTACTACTTATTCTTTTAGTTTGATTCTCATTGACTCAGGCGTCAGGGGTGGTGCATACGTCAAGACTGACCTAAGTATATACATCTGGTGGGATTAACCTCTCTTAAACCTTGACTCTTCTCTTAATCCTTGACTCAGTGACCACTTGACCTTCCCCGCACAGCAGGGAATGATTTTCACATCACCTGTACTGTACTGTATAGAAAGGGTTTTTCCATTAAGGAAAAAAAAAGAAAAACGGCGTAATGCTATTCATCCTGAAAATTCTCACATAGAAAAGTGGGAGGGACAAAAGATACTCTGTCCCCCAAACTCCAAAAAGTTGGGGGGACACGTCCTCCTGTCCCCCACTCAAACGAGGCCCCTGCTTGCCTTCTAAAATGTAGTCTGAGGTGATCAAAATGGCTTCATGCAGTCTTCAAAAATTCTCCTTGTTTCAGCTGTTTGTAACAATAATTGTGCAGTGTTTGTTTGCAACTGGCTACAGGGTGAGAGGATATGGCTACAGGGTAAGAGGATGTACCTGAGTGGACAGAAAGGCCATTTTTAAACCTCATCAGGATTCAAGTGCAAAACATCGTTAGAGCTCTAATATTAACCACATAATCTAAGTTGATAGGGGAAATTGTTATAACTGGTCATTGTTTCTCAAGGGTTTTATAATATTTAGTTTTCAGTTTCAAAGGAAATTATTGTTCCCACATAATTATGTTTGGAAATAGATAATGTTGTTTAATATACTAGTGGTAAAATTAGGAAAACTGTATTGTCATGCAACAACTATGCTAAAATCCCTTTCAGCATTTCCCCAAAATTTTCTCAGGGGGGGGCAAACTGCCCCTCCTGCCCCCCCCTAGTGGCTACGTGTATGTCCAGAACATTTGCTTACATTCCCTCCACTTGACACTCAAATTCCTTCCAAATTCCTCATCCACTCCCTTCTTACTCTCTCTTACTAATTTTTTCACCTCTCTCTTCCTCTCTACATATAACTCTCTCTTCCGTCTCTCAACTTCTTCCACGCCCCTATTTCTCATCATTCATTATATGCTTTTTGCTTTCGTGCCACAGCCTGTATCACCTCTTCATTCCACCATGCTGTTCCTTGCACCCCCTTTCGTCTTCTCTTCACCCCACACACCACCTCACATACTGCACATATTTCTTCTGTGAATATCTTGCACCCACCTGCCACATCACCCATCTGCTCCAATTCATATTTACCCAATCGTCCCTCCACTTCTCTCTTATATTCGGCCTTTTCTCATCCTCTTGTAACCTTTCCACTCTCTTTGCATATACTCCTTCCTCCCGTCCTTCCCTTCTCCTATTTCTCCATTTTACTTGGACCTTGATTCTGACCACCACCAAGTGGTGGTCAGAAAGTCCACTCCCCCAGCCTCTATATGCTCTTGCATCCATTACACATCTTCGCATCCTTTCATCCACACACACATAATCAATCATTGTCTTCCTTTCATTCAGTTCACCATCCATCCTTCTCATCACTCACCATGTATACCTGTGGATTATTTTGTACCTGAAGAGGGTATTGGCTATCACCAACCCCCTCCCGGCACAAATGTCCACTAAAGTACTGCCATTCTCATCTATCTCAGCAGGCACACCCCACTCACCAACTACTCCATCCACCTTCACATTCCCCACTTTACCATTCATATTACCAATCAAAAACACTCTCTCATTCCTTTCAAATTTTTCCACGCATACTTCCACATTTGTCCAGAACCCTTCTCTCACTCTGCATGCACGATTTCGTGTTGGCGCATACACGCACACAATCGCCCACATTTGTAGTCCAACTTTCAGTCTTACCCACACAGTCCTTGAGCCAAGTGATCCGTACCCTCTTATATTCTTCTTCCATCTGTTGCTCACAACAATACACACTCCTTCTTTTGTCCACTCATTCACACCTACTCCTGCACATATACCCCATCCATACTTCCATTCTCTCACACCCTCACCTCTTCATCTAGTTTCAGTTAAACCACATACATCCTCTTTCGCACCCTCAAGCACCTGGACAATCTCTTTCTTTCACCCCATCATTTGTACTCCTTACATTCCAGGTCGCCATCCGTATCATGTCCTTTGTACGGTCCTTAGTCGTCACCTTTTGGTCAGTCCTGGTCCGAGGCTTCTTGTTCGTATTTTTAGTTAGTTCTTTTCCGTGGAGGGGCACTAACCCTCCCCCAACCCACTTGCTGTCACGTAAGGAACACGTGTTGGTTGGTTATAAGGTTACCACTCAGCGTTGTAAATGCTTTCCTGGTTTACAGGAAATCATTTGGCTTGCCACTCGATGTAGAGCCACCCTAAATACAGGGTACCACTACACTAAGTGGGTGGATGATGGGCGCCCCCCACCTACCACAACACAAGGGAAATAATTTATATAGAGGGATTAGTAAGCCGGAGTGAGGGAAGAAGTAGCAGACATCACTGGCCACACTGGAGTGTGTGTGTGTGTGTGTGTGTGTGTGTGTGTGTGTGAGAGAGAGAGAGAGAGAGAGAGAGAGAGAGAGAGAGAGAGAGAGAGAGTGTAGTAAAGTGGCGCAGTGCAGTGCAGTGCGCACACATCTGTGTATCCTTGTGTGTGTGTGTGTGTGTGTGTGTGTGTGTGTGTGTGTGTGTGTGTGTGTGTGTGTGTGTGTGTGTGTGTGTGTACCACGGGGAGGCAATAAGGTCCAACAGGACCGGTAGCCACAGCTGTGGCTGGTGGCCAAGTAAGGTGAGGCAGGAGAGGGTAGAAGCAGAGGTAGGCCGGCAAATGAGAAGGAATGAGACGGCAAGTCCTTAAGCAGAGGAAACACACAAGACAATGTTGGAAGAGGCAGAGACAGTGGCAAATCCGCAGTGTAAGGCAATATGACGGTAAGGACGTTGGCAGAGAAATAATGTTAATGACGATTAATTAAAGGTTAATTACATTTTGTGAATTTAATACCCATGAAAAATATTTTTTTCTTGTTGCCACAAAATCATTATATTCAGTGTTGGCGATCCCCCTATAGTTAATAGTTTTACTGAATACATATAGCATCTGTTGTTCGAAAAGTGTCTTGTGAGATGAAAAAAATCGTCAGAATATAAAATATAAGAAAGACAATATAGGACTGAAGAGATTATTATACAGTGTAGAAACTATCATTTGGGCAGTGTTAACAGTGACGGTAATTCTGTGAACGTAAATGTGATAAAGTTAGTACACAGAACATTTTAAAATTTTTCAGCCTCCTATATTCACTCTTAGATCTGAAAAATTATCTGAGTTTAAATGGAATACGGGTTAATGGTACTAATATTAACACTCTTAGGTTCTTATGATCCCCCTAAGCTGAATATAATCTTTTGGCGTCAGCTGGAATAGAATAAAAGTGATGTGTTGATCTTGAGAAGGTTATGGAATATATTTAGTATGTGGCGAAACTGAGGAAAGGAAATACGAGAAGGTTTGCGAAGGAACTGGACGACAAGGAACAGGGAACTAGTTTGGGAACAGAGTATTATATGAGGGACGGAAGAAAGGATATGAGAAAAAGTTTCTGGTCCAAAGCTTATAAGATTTAGTTTGGAGGAAAACGACACGAAGGAGAAAAAGAGAAGCTTAAGCGTGAAGGGAAAGGAAAGGAGGTAATAAAGAAAGTGTGTGGATCGAAGCATATAAGAAAGATAAGCGTATTTTAGTATGGAAAGGTACGAATAATCTATATCAAATACAGTTTGAAGATGAGGGGTTTTAGCATGGAGAGAATTTACAGTAAGAAATGTGTATCAGAAAGAAATGTGTGAACTGGAACATGCCTTACAGAACACCGTACGTTTATGATGAAGGAAACAGGAATAACGAAAACAGCACACACGAAAAAAGAATAAGAACTAAAAGGCCTCGACGAGGAAATTCCTTGTGGCATGCGATATAAAAGAGTGTTTGAACAACCCCTCTCCCCCTTTCGCACAGCTATTTGTGGACGCTGATGGTGGGTAGTAGTCAGCTGCTTACAACAGTGGTGTGCTGTCCAAAAAGACGAGAGATCGATCTCCGTCTGGGACAGGAAACAGTCTGATTTGATTATCGGTAAACCATACTCAACTGATCTTCAACAATCTGGATTGACATCAATGTTAAATTGAGTTATACAGCCTTACTGTGTATTCCATATAGACGTAAGTATGCGTGCCGATGTGGTGACGTGTGAGTTAGACATAAATGAGGACTGTTGCGCCTGACGTTCGCGCTTTAAATAGGACGCATTAAAAAAAATAAATGGTCATGAATGAGGACATAGTTACATCCTCCCTCTCCATTCCATCCCCACAGTTCTCATAATCGGTTCTGGATACTGTATCTCATTAACTACCTTTGCATGAACACCCATGGCATCTTTACACTCATAGGATGATCTTAGGACTGGCATTGGTAAAAGCTCCAGCTCACTAACACTTCAGGTTGAGGGTTCCTCAACCCCTGGGCAATCCCCCCCCCCCACACACACAATACACATACATCACCTCACATGTAAAGGACGCCATACCTTAATGACCAGACAGGATTTGGTTGTGCAGCTATATGCATAAAATAAACTTACTGTTTAGTTCCCATTTTGATTTGTTTGAAGTTTCATGTAACACTCAGATGAAGGAAATGGACACTGATACACAGGTGATAGACACTCAGTTGGCAGACTGAATAAGGTTCTGTTGTGACCTGCACCAGACGATTTCTCTCTCTCTCTCTCTCTTTCTCCCTCCCCCCCCTCTCTCTCTCTCTCTCTCTCTCTCTCTCCCTCTCTCTCTCTCTCTCTCTCTGACTACCGGTACATTGTTTATTCTATTCCGATTTCTAAACCATATTTCCACTAATCTAACGACAACTGAGATATTTGCCAACTCATTGTAATAGCTACCAAACGAATATCTTCCGATTACCTTGTTCAGGAAGTGAACTTCAAACATTTGCTTCATCATGATTTACCATATGAATGTAACGAAAGTAATGGTTCCATCTACATTAAGCAAAAGTAATTCCGGCTAATTTCACAGCACACTGGCCCAGATTACTGCATTGAATAATGAATGCCATAAATAACTATAATTCAATTCCACCAGGAACTTTGGGTTATCTTTTCACCACAGGCTGAGTGGTTTGCGCAAGGAACCGCAATTATTCTGGGATTATGTGTGAACGATATAATAAAGACCAGGAGAATGAAAGTAAAATGTAAGGCTAATTTCGGTCTTAACCCTTTATTACATGGACAACACTTGTATTTCATTCATTCAACTGAAGCAATAACCCTAGTAGTGAAGGGAATAATGAGAGCAATATCAATCATCTTCAATTCCAAGAGCCTCTTCAGGTCATAATGAAAGAAAAATTATGTTTTAGTAGTGGAAGGATTAACATAACTGTGAGGGTATGAAATGTACTGTGATATATCCAGTAATTTTAGGTTTTGTTTTGGCAAGTATGAAGAACAAGAAATGGAATTGTTGAGATTCAGCACACTGCAGCATTAAGTATGACCAAGAGTGCTAAGACCTCAAAAAATGAGATTTAGCACCATTTTTTTTTTTCCTTTGAAGACAGGTCACAGACACTTTTTCTCATGTGTTTTTTTTTTATGAGCAATTTGTTTCGAAGATGATGAACACAAACGTGATGAAAAAATTGATTTTCACTAATTATAACAGAGTTTGAGGGTAGTCAGTCCAGCTGACCACTTGGCATCTAGGGTACAGGTAACTAGTAACAATGATATGCAAAACTGTTCATTTTTTGAAGAAATTTATAAACTATAATAATTGTAATAAACTATTTACACAGAAAACCCGTATATATATATATATATATATATATATATATATATATATATATATATATATATATATATATATATATATATATATATATATATATATATATATATATATGAGACATATATATATACTCTCTCACTTTGGGATGCATTATTGCACAAGTAAAAACAAGTATACCAGGGCACTAAGTTTACTTGTGACCTATAGTCCTGGTGGTTAGCAGTGCTGTCCACCTATATTTGGGACCCATTAGTTTTACTAGAATGATTCGTCCATTATAATGCATTGGGAGCTATCTTTTTTATCAATACCTGATATGTGTACTTTTTTTTTGCTCTTCAAGTATGATCAAATACGTTACACTGTTGAGAAGCAGAAGTTTCATTCATTCATTGCTAGACGCCATGTATCCCAAACAGGGTGGTCAAGGGCTTAGAGTTAATTGTTTTACAGGGAGGGGCACTAATCCTCCACCAACCCCACTTGACACGTAGGGAGTTGAAAATTCCTGATGTTTTTCACCTTTTCAGTTACTAGTCAGAGTTGCTAAGATAGCCTACTGTTGTGAGTGGAGGTATTTAGCAAAGTTATGCATTGATTTTTATTCTCTTTTTCTCTATAACGTTTTACATAGGTTATTGTTAAATATGTAATTTAACTTCAGTTTGTATCCTAAAGCATTTAAAGTGCTACGTAATGTAAGAAAGCTCTGGAACACAAAACTGTTGTTGCTACAAGTCCAAATTAGAACATTCGAGTTTCGAGCAAGGTTATAAAAGGATGGGAGAGAGAATAGAGGAGCTCCAGTCAGTTCAGTTTTGCTTGTGGACTTGTGAAGTTTCTGTAGCTCCAGTACATGTGAAATCAGTGAAGTGTAGTTGGCAAGCATACGGTGTAATTACTTGGTAAATAAAGACAATGAACAAAGCTTGTATTATTACGACGCCAGAACACTGAAAGGCAGACCCTACAAAGAACGATTCACTGGATGACGTCATTCCTATACTGAACTATTGCTGTTGGAGCTTGTGGCACTGTGTGATGAGGACATAACAAGCGGTGTCAGGAGTGGGATCGGAAAGTACTGCAGTGTGATAAATCTTCGACATGGAGCCGGATGGTGTACAGACAAGAAGCCAAGCTTGGCAGGAGGAGGCATCTCTGGCTGCAATCATGAAGTTTCTACAAGCACAAACTCAACACCTACGAGCACAAATTGAAGGGCAGAAAGAACTTAGTGAAGAACTACGAGCACAAAGTAAAGGACAGAAAGAGCTCAAGAAAAAACTCAGTGATCAACTAGTAGCACAAAGTAAGCAACTAGAAGCACAGAGTGGAGAACAGAAAGAGCAGTATGAACAGATACAAGAGGCATTACAGGAACAACAGAAGAAGATGCAAATGAGGATGCAGGGACAGCAAGATGCTTTCACAGGGGAAATGAAGCAACAGTTGATGGATGAAATATACACTGAGTTACAGCAACAGATGTGTGAGGTAAGCGATAACTTGGAATGCAGACAGTATGTAGACAACCAGTTGAAGATAATTAGTGAGAGAATTGTGGCTGTAGAGAAATCTTGCATTGCTAAGCCCCAGGTTAATATACAGAGAGCATATGAAAAAAGTGGACAGTGTATGTTGAACCTTGACGAACCCCAAGCATCTAAAGGTAGCATTACCGAATTGAATAATCAGAATGTAGGAGTTTCGATCCTGGTCTTAATGATGATGCCCCACTTTATAGGCCCCCAAACCAAGGAAGTGCATGGCTATAACGGAGGTCCAATTTTAAAGAAACCTCAGGAATGTGATGGCAAAGTATCTTGGAAAGCTTAGCATGCTCACTCGAGTGACTTGCTGATGAGAATGGTTGGGATGATAGGCAGAGGGCAATGCAGCTTGCTACTACCCTCAAAGGTGCCACAATCGAGCTTTTTGGCCATATGTCAGTGGAGGAGAGGAACAGTTCTCAACCATTAAGCTTCCCTTTAGTCAGCTCACACCTCCTTTATTATTACCTCTGTCCACCCCATTTTTCCACCTATCCTCGTTCTCCTCCCTTCCCTCCCCTTCCACCTTGCGCACACACTCTCTCATAGTTCATCTTTCATTCTCTGTTTTCTCTTCATGGCTAATTATTATTTAAAACATCCTTAAGTTGAGCTATACCTCCGCTCCTTCCTGTCGCTGTTACAGGTTCAAGAGTCGTTTGCTGCACAACCACCGCCTGGCAGAAAAAGCCTCCGTGCCAATACCTTTTATTAACAAGAGGCAGAGGTGTTGGTCTGTGTGCGGTTGAGTACTGTTGTTTTTCTGTATTTGAAACACGTCAGCATTTGGGACTGTGTGTGTGTGTGTGTGTGTGTGTGTGTGTGTGTGTGTGTGTGTGTGTGTGTGTGTGTGTGTGTGTGTGTGTGTGTGTGTGTGTGTGTGTGTGTGTGTGTTTGTGTGTGTGTGTGTCCAACGTGACCCTTCAGGCTATATATACTCACTGTCATTCAGCTGTCACCACCGCAATAATTCTTTCTCCTTAAATTGTGGGAGGGTTTCGTACATTTCAGTTTACTTCTGTGGCTCAGTGGCACAGTTAGATATTACGACGTCTCTACATATGTCTCATAAAATTATTCTTGTGACCAGGACACTTAGGAATATATTCTGGTATTAATAACTTGTTGTAGATCAACATCCAGAATGAAGAGATGGGAATTTGAGGCCAAGTCATAGTGGTGGGGTAGGCTTCGAGTCCTGTATTTAAGTGTATTCGGTCAATGTGATAGCACATTGGAATTTATCATTCTGCATATATTTACCGACCGCTGTGGTCCCGTTGTCTTAACACAAGGCCTTGTCCATTTCAGTAGGTCGGGATATGGGGATCTCTCAGTTCAGACTTGCAATGTTGTGGTTGACTACCAGGTCTGCATTTATAGTTCTTAATCTGCCGGGTGGCACACTGCAAGGATGATGATGATTTTGTTGCAGATGCTGCTGCTAATGATGATGATGATGATGATGATGATGGTGATGATGATGATGATAGTAATAATGAAAATAATAATCATAATAATAATAATTATTATTATAATAATAATGATGATAAAAAAAAAAAAATAAAATAATAATAATAATAACAATAATAATAACAACAACAACCACAGCAACAACCACAATAATAATTATAACTGTAAGACTAATAATAATAACGATAATAATAATAATAACAGTAACAATAATAATAATAATAATAATAATAATAATAATAATAACAATAATAATGTTAATAATGATAATGATGATGACAAAGATGATGATGATGATGATGATGATGATAATAATGCATATCATTACTGATTCTATTATAATTTTCAATATTATCATTGTTGTTGCTATCATCATCATTATCATCTTTATTACAAAAATATGTATAAAGTAGATATGTAATTTTCTTCACCTGAAGTACGAACAAAATGCATACTCACCCTTTGCAGGAAATATATGTGTGGGTGAGAGTGTGAGTGGCAGGGTCCAAGAGGGAGGGAGGGACTGAAGGAGTTAGAGAGTGTGTAAGTAAACGAGTACATGAAGGTAAATTTGAGAGAATAAATATTAGTGTAATGCAGAGTGCAAGAATGAGTGAGAGTGAATGTCAGTATTATGAAAAGAAGTGTGAAAATGAATCAGTAACAGTGAATGAAAGAGTGAGTTAGTATGAAATTAAGTATGAATGAAAAGGTAAATAAGGGAATAAATGAAAGTCTTTAACCCCTCTCATGCCAGTGCCGTTTTAAAAAGGTCTGACGTAATTCCGGGAACAGTGCCAGTTCCGTTTTAAAACGGTCTCGATTTCAAATATTCGTTGTGACCGCAATTTTCAAGTTAGGCGGGCAAAAATTGGTGTGCTTGTAGGGCAACCCTGCCTCTATCTGCCCTCACGTGACCTCCCCATACACCCACGTGCTTCCGCCTCATGCACGCTCTGCCTCACTCTGCTTGTGTCTGTCATAGAGTGCAGTGATGTCTCGCCGCGGTCTCTCTGACAAGGAGATTCAGGACCTCCTAAGGGTCCCCTACACTGGGGAAAGCGATTTGGAGGATGACGACGTGCAGGATAAGGACTACATCCAGCCTGAGGAGGAAAGTAGTACTGAAGACGAAATTCCCTCACCTAGAAAATCCAGGTATGTTGGTTACACTAGGGCAACACGTGATAGGAGGCCACCTGCACGTCGTCGCTTTGCACATCATGAGGATGAAAGGGAGGAGGAAGGTAGTCCTGCAGTTGAGGGGTGGTTGGGGAAGCCAAGGATTTCACCACATGGGGAGGAAAGTGCGAGGAGGAAGCGTGGAAGATCTGGGAAAGTTCCATTGTTAGGGGAGAGTGACTCATCTCGCCCACACTCTCCCTTGCACCACGTGACTCAGCTCAGCCCAGCACATCAGGACAAAGTCTTCCCGCCTTCCCCACAACCAGCACCTCAAGTGAAACTCTTCCCCCATTCCCCACACTTTCCCATGCTTCCCCACAGCCCGA
>NC_136970.1:36016789-36019289 GCF_032717465.1 Coenobita brevimanus
TTACCATTCAGTACTGGGGTGGACGGACATTTTAGCTCTGGTTATGAGTTACGGACTACTTTCTGCTCATGGTTTGAGCCCAGCGGCCATGATACTGAATGTTTGGATATGTCAGCTGGCTGGTCAAATTTCTCAGGCACTTTTCATCTGGATAATAGCAAGTAAATTCAGATAATGGTTTAATTGAGCCAAAGTCCAGCATCTGAATAATGAACACGTCCGGATGCTGAGCGGGTGGATAAATTGAGGAAATTTTGTTTGTGTTTATATATATATATATATATATATATATATATATATATATATATATATATATATATATATATGTATATATGTATGTATATATATATATATATATATATATATATATATATATATATATATATATATATATATATATATAACCATACGTGCTCCCTACGTGTCAACAAGTGGGTTGGTGGAGGGTTAGAGTCCCTCCTCGTAAAACAACTAACTCAAAGTCAAATGGCCACCCCTTACGGGATTATGGCGTCTGGCAGTAGATATATATATATATATATATATATATATATATATATATATATATATATATATATTATATACAGGGTTTTCCGGGAGGAATGTCAAAAACTTTGAGAAATGACAGATGAGGGAATTCTAGGCAAAAAATGTTATATGAACATGTGTCCAAATCTCAACCGTTACGGAGCTACAATTACTGATGACCTTATGGGCGAAAATGGTCTCCTTCATAATTCGCCAATAAGGTCATCAGTAACTGTAGTTCCGTAACGGCTGAGATTTGGACACATGTTCATATAACATTTTTTCCTCAGAATTCCCTCCTCTCTCTCTCTCTCTCTCTCTCTCTCTCTCTCTCTCGAGAGAGAGAGAGAGAGAGAGAGATGTAAATATATATATTTAATGCGAGGAAGAAGGAACCAAAGGCCGTGGGCCCGTTATTATTGCTCCTTCCAAAAGAAAAACAAAATACAAGAGTAATACAAATTCAAGATCTGATAATTTCGAGATGCCTGGACACACTGTGTTTGAAATACTGGAGATCATAGGAACCAGGAAACATAGACAGAGGGAGACAGTTCCAGAGCTGACCTGTTGCATAAATGAAGGACTGGGAGTAACGGTTAACTCTTGCATTAGAGAGTTGGACAGAAAAGAGATGAGAGTTTGCTGCTAGACGGGTGTTACGCTCCTGTCGTAGAAGTGGAGGAATGCAAGCAGACAGTTCAGAGGAGCAGTGACCATTGAAGTAGCGATAGAAAAGAGACAAAGATGCAGTAGAGCAGTAAACAGACAGAGGTTGAGGGGAGTCAGTAAGAGGAGGAGAGTTAATGAGATGAAAAGCCTTTGACTCCACCCTGTTGAGAAGAGCTGTATATGGGGAGCCTCCCCACACATGAGAGTTGTACTCCACACAGGGGCGGATAAAATCCCTGTATAGAGTCAACAATTGTGAGGGGGGCAAAGAAGGAACGGGGTCAGCTTAGCACACCTAATCTCCTGGAAGCAGATTTTACAAGAGATATAATATGATCTTTCCAAGATAAGTCATGAGAAAATGAAACCCCAAGCATGTTCAATGATGATGCAGGATTAAGCTGAATATTATTAAACGTTAGTGGGTATACCTGTGGAAGATTTTATCAGGTTGATAGGTGTAAAAACTGAGTCTTTGATGCATTAAAAACAACCAGATTATTTCTACCCCAGTCAGCGATTCGAGCCAAGTCAGACATTAGGTGTGTCATAGCCTCATCCTTTGTTTGTTGAAGTAAATGCTGAGATGGACGTTGCGGGAACCGAATGGAAAGGTGAAGGGTGGAGTCAACAGCGTATGAGTGGATAGGGTTAGATGTACAGCTTAGAAAGTCACTGGTGAATAAAAGGAAGAAAGCTGGTGATCGGACAGAGCCCTGAGGAACACCACTGATGATAGATCGAGGAGAAGATCGATGGCCGTCTACAACAGCAGCTATAGAAAGACCAGAAAGAAGCTAGAGATGAAGGCACAGATAGAAGGATAGAAACCGTAAGAGGGCAGTTTGGAAATTAAAGATTTGTGCCAGACTCGATTGAAAGCCTTAGAAATGTCAAGTGCAATGGCAAAGCTTTCGCCAAAGTCCCGAAAGGAGGATGACCTGGAGTCTGAAAGGTAGATGAGAAGATCGCCAATGGAGCTTCACCGACGGAACCCATCCTGACAATCAGAAAGAAGGTTGTGATAGGAAAGATGCTTTAAAATTTTCCTATTAAGAATTGACTCAAAAACTTTTGAGATACAGGATGTTAAAGCAACTGCTCAATAGTTAGAGGGTTGGGAATGGTCACCCTTCTTTGAGGCTGGCTGAATGAGAGCAAACTTCCAGCAAGAAGGAAAGGTACAAGTTGATAGACAGAGGCGAAAGAGTTTACCTAGGCATTGTGTAAGCACAGAAGCACAATTCTTGAGAACAACAGGAGGGACTCCATCAGGCCCATATGCCTTATTAGTACTGAG
>NC_136970.1:36024289-36061789 GCF_032717465.1 Coenobita brevimanus
GAATTATACCTCCAAAAATGTAGGAAGCATAACAGTTTCGACCCAACTTTGACCCTCCTCGCATGTGAACAGAAACGGAACATGTGTGTACCTCATTCCCTCCCTCCCGCTTCTCACCCCTGCATCCTCCCTCTGCCTCTGTCATCTCTCCCCTCGCTATATATACACACATACGTTCAGTCTTTTATGCCTGAGGAGGGTGCAAGTCGGACTGAAACTGTCGTATCTTCTCTGTATGCAACATTTTCATATGTGTATATATCTATCTATCTATCTATCTATCTATCTATCTATCTATATATATATATATATATATATATATATATATATATATATATATATATATATATATATATATATATATATATATATATATATATTTTTTTTTTCTAAAACCCATTCGCTCACAGTTTACTAACACGAATTCTTCCACTGTTTCTTCATTATGCACATCACTTGTTTCCTCATTTTTGAATTTCTGCACAGTTTAATTATCTCATTCTAAGATGGAGTTTCCTTCAGATTTACCTTCTATTCTGTAAACAAAGCAGACAACCACCTGCACCGTCCTCTATCAACCATTTAATAAACAGCAGTGAATGTACAGCGAGGTTGGATGGTGAGGAATTGGAAAATGTGAGTACGTTTAAGTACTTGGGTAGTGTGATGAGTAAAGATGGAGGTTTGGAGGGTGAAGTGCTTGAAAGGGTACAGCAGGGAAGAAAGGTTGCTAGTTCTTTGAAAGCAGTGATAAGAAACAGGGAAGTGAGCATGGAAGTGAAAAAGTTACTACATGACAGTATTGTGATACCAACTCTAACGTACGGAAGTGAAGCTTGGACGTTGTTGGAAGGACACAAGTCAAGAGTGAGGGCCGTGGAAATGAGTTATTTAAGAGGAGCCTGTGGAGTCACATGGAGAGACAGGCTGACGAATGAGGATATAAAGGAGCGTTGTGGTGTTGATGTGGATGTGATAGGAAGCGTTATGAGGAACACACTGAGGTGGTTTGGCCATGTGGAGAGGATGGAGGGTGAAAGACTGACGAAGAGAGTGTATGTGAGTGAGGTGGAGGGGGAAAGAGGGAGGGGGAGGCCGAGGATGAGATGGAGAGATGGGGTGGAGAGGTATATGAGAGAGGGGGGTGTGAGTTGGGAGCAGGGGAGTGAAATGGAGGGGGACAGGGCGACTTGGAGGCGATTTGTTTGTGGCCACCCCAAACGGGATTGAGGCGTCTGGCAATAGATAGATAGATAGATATTTACACATCATTTCCTCAACAAGCACATAATCAGTTTTCTTTCATAACTCTTTCTGCAATCTTAATACCACGTATGTTTCTGTACTTCCTTTACTTAACTCCTAGTTTATCTTTAATAATGTCATACGATTTTCATTAACCTCATGAAATAACATTTGGACTCAAGGCGATGAGAAGGAGTATATTACATCATAAAAAACACATTACATCACTCGTAGGATACATATATGAAATAAATATAGGAGAAAAAAGAAGAAAGAGAGGGAACAGAGGGAGTAGGACATGAAGTTAGATAAAACAAAACGTTAAAATTCCTGTGGATGAAGAGGTAAAATTAGGAAAGGCGCAAAGGAAGTGAGGAACGTCTGTAGCCAGTGAAGTCGGGTTCTGGAGGAGGTAACAGCATGGAAATTTAATTTGCACTGAGTAGGAATGTCATTGCGAGAAAGCGGGAGACAGGAGTGGAGAGATTAGGAGAGAAGATGAGGCATGGAGAGAGTTCTGCAGGGGTAGGCGCAATTAGGCTGTTTTCAAGAAGGATGTTCGTAAGGGGACAAAAAGAGTAAAACGTTCTGTACTCACATAGCGTGGAAAAGACAGATAAATGAACAGAAAGAGTAAAAAGTTCTGACCTGAGATAGGGAGAAAAAGACTATCGAAAGAGTAAATGCAAAACAATATGTCATGGCTGCAGCCGGAATTAGTGTCTATAGTAATGCCAGTCAGAAAGGACAAAACAGTGAAAACATTGAGTTTTGAGGAGCTCACTTTCTTTTCTTTTGAACGCCACCTCTCAATCTATCAATCAATCAATCATTTCCTGTGGCACCCTCGGGGATGCATAGGGCCTCGATGAACTCACACCACCACATCCTATCTTGTGCTAACTCCTCAAGATCTCCCCAACACTCATCTCCAGCTTCCCGTCTCATTGTCCTCACCCACGTCTCTTTTGGCCTTCCTCTACCTCTCCTACCAAGTGCCACCCACCCTGGTGTACCTCGTACTATTCCCTGTCTCCTATACACATGTCCTAGCCACTTCCATCGTGAGAATCTAACATATTCATCGATCGGCTGCATTCCCGTTATTTCTCTAATTCTACTATTTGGTATCCTTTCCCACCACTTAACTCCTAATATTCTTCTAAGTGCTGTATTTTCAAACACCAAGAATTTATTTTCCATAGTCACTGTGCTGTACCAAGACTCGTGTCCATAAATTAAGTTACTCCTAACCATTACCTTATAAAGTTTGATTTTTGTATGCACAGAAAAATTGTTATTATTCCAAATAATTTTTAAGCATCCCCATTGCCTGATTAGCCTTCTTTAACCTTTCCTCGAATTCAAAGTTAAAAGAACCATCCTTGGCTAAATAAGTACCTAAATATTTAAACCTATCAACTTGCTTTACAACCATACCTCCAATTACACATTCCTGCCCATTTTCCATATTCATATTGATTATTTCAGTTTTTCCACAATTAATAACCAAACCCACCTTGCGATCTTCACTCACCAAACAGTCCAACACTCTCTGCATCTCTTCTGGCCCATCACAAATCAAAACTATATCATCTGCATAATCTAAATCCAAAAGTTTCCTGTTCTCTCCCCAAAGTATACATGCACCGGTTTCTGTTCCAACGCGTTTCATAATGTAATCAATGACCAATATAAATAGTAAAGGCGATAGAACACCACCTTGAATTACTCCGGACTTGACTTCAAACGAATCACTCAGACAACCATCAACCATCACTTTACAAAATGTGTCCTCATGCATGTTCATAATGACCCTCACAAACTCCTCTGGTATTCCATAATGTCTCATGATCTTCCCCATAGTCTCTCTCGAAACACTATCAAAAGCCTTTTCAAAATCAACAAAACAAAGACTTAACGGTACTCTCATTTCATTAACTTGCTGCATCAAATGCCTAACTATAAAGATCTGATCATTGCAACCACGTCCCTTTCTAAAACCAGCCTGTTCATCCCTCAGAATACCCTCAACCACCGGCTCCAACCTATTTAACAACACTCTACCGGAAACTTTCAAAGCTATCGGTGACAAAGAGATTCCCCTCCAATTACCACATTCACTCAGGTCTCCCTTCTTCGGAAATTTAACAATTACACCATTCTTCCAAACTGATGGTAGTAACCCCGTCACCCATATCTTATTGAATAGCTTGGTCAAGATCATTATTAATCTATCCCCCTCCACTTTAAACATTTCCGGAAATAAACCATCCTCTCCTGGTGCCTTATTATTCTTTAACTGTTTTACTGCTTTCTCCACTTCTGCAAGCCTCAACTCTCCTGTTTCTATATTTAAATCTTCCTGAGCAGACAGTATATCCTCTTCTGGTGGTATTGGTCTATTAAGAACTGTCTCAAAATGCTCTTTCCATCTATTTTTAATATCTCAATCTTTGGTCAATAAATTTCCTTCCCTGTCTCTAACTGGTATTTCCTTGCGTTTACCTGCATTACCACTCAGTTCTCTAATCGATTCATATGCTATTCTTTGACTCTGTCCATCATTTTTGTTTATTAAGATTTCAGTCTCTGCAACCTTTTCATCCACACATCTTCTTTTATCTCTCCTAGCTAACCTTCTTACTTCTGAATTCAAACTCCAGTACGCAGCTCTTGCTAATTCAATCTCTCGTTCATCAACGCATTGCATCTCACTCCTCAGTTTAGTCTCACCTCTCTTTTTTATCATATCCCACGTTTCCTCTGATATCCATTTCTTTCTCCTGAATCTATGTCTCCTTCCAATCGTACATTCAGCAGTCTCATGCAAAACTTTGTTCACATCCTCCCACATCTCATCTACACTTCTCTCCCCCTCTTCCAACGTTTCCAATACCAAAAACCTATTTCTGCATTCTAATCTGAATTCCTCCTTTTCTTCTCCTTCCCTTCTAAGCTTAACAATATCGTATTTACCAACACCAGATTTTTCCTTCTTCTGATTTTTAAGTTTAAACCTTATTTTTGCAATGCTGAGTTGATGGTCACTACCTCAATCTATACCTCACCTTATATTTCTCAAAGACTCATTTGTCTCAGGCGACTGATAGAAAGATCTTTTCTATATCCTAATTCTGTATTTTAATTTTAATGTCAAAGGTAACTGTTGCGTGTACGTACGCAATTAAATGTATTGTTCGCAGTTTCCTAAATTTGATTGCTTAATTCTCTACACTCTGGCTTCGGCTATCTGGCCAATCTCTTACCAAATATATTTGTGCTCTTTATTTATGGCGTAATAATACCAACACAGAATTATTGGACTATTATCACTTCTCAGATAGAGCATCCTTTTCTATTTTTTCTTTTTCTAAATCTCCAGCATGGGTGATTTCAATGTTCGCTATAACATTTGGTTCTCCTCTTCATTCACTGATTCACCTAGTGAAGAAGCCAACAATTTTTTTCTATCCTTAGGGACCTAAACCAAACCTTTTGAAAAATCACCATCGCCTCCGGGTGCTGACCAAGCCTCGAAGTTGATCAGATTTGCAAGCAATGTGTCATAATACAAAGATGTCAGCATCCACACCATGGATTTCATCACTGTCCTTACCAGATCTTACAGCCATTCACCTGCAGTAATTTTCACACTAGCAACAAGCAAATTAAGTGGAGTTGTGTAGTTATTTTCACTAAGAGAGGATGTTTTTAGCTCAAGGGGCACTTTACTCAACCCAGTTGGTCAACATTTTTTAAAACCTCTACGTGGCAAAGTTAGAGGAGGGTACTGTTATCACTGGTGTCCGTCCGTAGAGTTGGGCAGCTGGGTGGCGGACCGGGCATTGAAATTTCGTCTCCGGGGAAAATCTAGGAAAGTGTTAACTATAATCACGAAATTTCACATAGTTACGTGTCTTATAGTGAACTGGTGCTTTTTGATATATAGAATGGTGAATCTGGTTTAACTTATTGCATATCATGGATGGCTGTTAAGGATTTTAATAAACCCTAAAGAGCCCTGCGGTAGACAGTATATCGTGCTTTCTACCAGAGGGACATCTGGGTGCTTGACACACACTGAATTAGAATTTTTTTTTTCTTATATACGTTGGTCGAGAAGTGAGGGGGGAAAATCAGCTTCTGTATGCTTCTGTGAATCTCAGAATTGATGATACATTTTTTTTTTTTGTATATATGTCGATCAAGAAATGGACAATAACTTCAGTGTCGTGCATTGCTTTGTGACAGCTCAAATGTATGTACCCTCAGTGGTACGTGTTCAGCACCACAGCCTGGCAACCCCTGCCTGTGCAAATATTAGTACATATACAGTAAACGTCCAAAAATAATTGCATGAGTATAGTAAGTTCTGTTTTACAGTGTAGGCATCCAATGAAATTGCTGAAAGCATTTCAAACAGGCATACTGTCTATTCAGGGTGGAAGATAAAGTTAGTAAATCTGTGTGTGTGTGTGTGTGTGTGTGTGTGTGTGTGTGTGTGTGTGTGTGTGTGTGTGTGTGTGTGTGATCATTAAACAGATTGTGCAATCATCACAGTCTGCTCTGAGCCGCCCGAGAGCGTAACAATTTGCAGGTGGGAACAGACGCAGGAATATTGCAGGGGATGAAATTGTTGCGCTGGCAGAGACGGAGGTGCGGGATGGGGTTGTGTGAATGTTGCAGTGGATATTCTTGTGTGTTGGCGGAGAGGGTGGGGGAGTGGCAAACACAGGAATACTGGGGAGAGAGGAGATGTAGTTGTTGTGTTGGTAAAGAGGGTTGAGGGATTTGACACAGGAATACCGAGGAAAAGAGTGGTAATATTTGTGTTGGCAGAGACGGTGTGGGTGTGGCAGATACAGAAGTATGCGGGAAATGCGCTGGTATTAGAATAGAGAGTGAGAGGATGTCAGACCCAGAAACAATAAGAAAGAAATAGTTGTGCTGGCAGAGAGAGATTAGGGTGGGAGACAGTGTTTGAGCGCAGAACAGGGGGCAATTTAGGAACAAGAGGGTGAGAGAAAGCAAGATGTCGGGCATGTTGAGATTATACAGGTGAAGCAGGATGAACGATAGGGTGAACATGGCAGAGTGAGAATAAAGGTGATAAGAAACACCGGATTTTAATACTGGGGATCGATAGCAGGGTGAGATAGTCATGGTGGAAAAAAGTGTCAAGATCAATAAGACAGGGTGAGAGTAAATATGGAGCAGGACAGAGTGAGAATACAAAGGAGTAGCAGGATGGTGTGACAGGGTGAACAGGACAGGGGGATAGTAGAGGGGAAAGGGAAACAGTAGAGAGAACTGTGTAACAGTAGACGAGACTGGGTGAGAGACAGGGTGAGATACGATTTTATTCAACTTAGAAGAGGCTTTTCGAAACGGAAGATGTTAAGCAAGACCTTCAGTATCAACTTCGCTACTAGAGGCTTTCCTAAACTGAACAGAATCCCATGGGAGTAACACAGTAAACTTTTAAAAAATCGCCACCTCTCTACAGCGAGAGAGACTTTATCTTGAACAGGAAAAAAGTATGAATCGTTGTGAACAGATTAAATGAAAAGCGTAATATTATGTCATGTCATGTAATAAAGTCGGTGGCAGGGCGAAAAACTGCATATGAGCCATGAGCCTGAGGTGTGACATACAGACGCTGTAATATGACGTGTGTGTGTGTGTGTGTGTGTGTGTGTGTGTGTGTGTGTGTGTGTGTGTGAATTACTGGCCAAAACTGCTGTGAGTAATTCACACATCCAGCACGTAAAAAGGATTGTGGGGTGGGAGGGAGTAAGTGGTGCATCGGTTAGCACATTCATTTTGCAGCATGAAGAACCCTAATTTGATTCTGGGGGTGGTGAGACTTTTGGATAGTATTTGTTTCCCCAGTGTACCCAGCAACAAAACAGAAGACCTGGTTGTAAACTGACTAATATGGTCGTGTTGAAAGGCAGAATTAGGGTTTGGTAAATACTGTATGCAGTTTCTGCTTTAAAGAGCCCAGTGAAGTCGATGGATATAAATCTAGCCGTCACCTCTCTGATTTGTTTTGGATGAATAACAGTGAAACTGCAGACTTTTATTCTATCTCCTAAAACTAATACAAGTAAAGAGAGGAAAGGGATAACGAAATGCTTTGCTTCCAAAGGAAATGCAAGGAAAGTAGAGTGTACGGTCGTCCTGCATCTTTTGCTCGTCCTGTATAAAGAATGCAGAGCAATGACCGGGAAATGATATAAAATATTTTCATCAAATCGGGCCTTCTTGCCACAACGGCATCTAGTATATTCTATTACTTTCGACTCCAGGCTATTTTTTTCAGCTTACTTGCGACCTTTCCTTTGGAAGGGGTTGGTAACAATACCCATTTACCCACCGAATATTGTAACGCTATTAATTCCTACTCCTGGGTATGGTCAGTTTAATGTAGCTCGAACACCTCTTTTCGGGCAGCAGCGAAAAACCATCTCTGTCATCCTCTTCAGTAATATGGCGTTCATATCATTAAATCGTGTTATCCTCATAAAATTTACTACTGATGTGGGGATTATTGCAAAGATGACACACAGTACCTAAATGCCTCTTTGGGACGATTACAACATTTATACTTCTTGCTGTCTTAAGACTGTAAGAAGATTGAATGGAAACGTCTATTAGCTGAGGGGCTAACCAGTGGAAAAAGATGGCATCTTACATTCACATATTCATGGAAATAACTGACGGTGTTACTCGGATCAGGAGACCACACTAGACATAGGGATTGGCTTAGGCTACCCTATATCTAACAGCTTCATTCATAACCCTGTCAGTCTGATGGAGTATATATCTATCTATCTATATCTATCTATCTATCTATATCTGTGGCATTTTGGAGCCGCGAACTGGGAGGCCCTCAGGCAGTACTTCTTTGATTTTCCCTGGAATGATTATTGCTTCCATGGCCGTGAGCCATCTGAGTGTGCCTTGCGCATTACTGAGGTTATTCTCTCGGGCATGGAAGCAT
This sequence comes from Coenobita brevimanus, assembly GCF_032717465.1. NCBI lineage: Eukaryota > Metazoa > Arthropoda > Malacostraca > Decapoda > Coenobitidae > Coenobita > Coenobita brevimanus. The sequence goes on from NC_136970.1 coordinate 36,032,544, forward strand.
ACATTCCTTTCTCATATCCTTTGACTAACGCAAGAAAGCCTTGGTTTAATCACGCTTGTTCTAATGCTGTCCGCAACAAGGAGAAGGCCTACAAAAGGTACCGGAGCCAACCCACCCCTGAATCACAACATCTTTACGTTTCTGCCCGGAATCGTGCTAAGTCTGTTCTTCGCTCTACTAAAAATAATTTCATCCATACTAAATGCTCTCAACTCTCCAACTCGAATTCTTCCCGCTCCTTCTGGCACCTTGCCAAAAATCTTTCTAACAACTTTACCTCATCATCCTTCCCTCCTCTTTTCTACTCTGATGGTTCTGTAGCTATTTCTTCTACTGATAAAGCAGATCTCTTCGCACAGACTTTCTCCTCCAATTCCACCTTAGACGATTCCAGTGCTGTTCCTCCATCATTTCTCCCCTCTGACTTCCTCATGGCTGACATTAAAATTTCTTCAGTTGATGGATTTTCTGCCATCACTGGCCTCAGTACTAACAAGGCATATGGGCCTGATGGGGTCCCTCCTGTTGTTCTCAAGAACTGTGCTTTTGTGCTTACACCCTGCCTAGGCAAACTCTTTCGCCTTTGTCTGTCAACTTGTACCTTTCCTTCTTGCTGGAAGTTTGCTCTCATTCAGCCAGTCCCAAAGAAGGGTGACCACTCCCAACCCTCCAACTATCGTCCAATTGCTTTAACGTCCTGTATTTCAAAAGTTTTCGAGTCAATTCTTAATAGAAAAATTTTAAGGCATCTTTCCTATCACAACCTTCTTTCCGATCATCAGTACGGGTTCCGTCAGGGACGCTCCACTGGCGATCTTCTCACCTACCTTTCAGACTCCTGGCCATCCTCCTTTCGGGACTTTGGCGAAAGCTTTGCCATTGCACTTGACATCTCAAAGGCTTTCGATCGAGTCTGGCATAAATCTTTAATTTCCAAACTGCCCTCCTACGGTTTCTATCCTTCTATCTGTGCCTTCATCGCTAGCTTCCTTTCTGGTCGTTCTATAGCCGCTGTTGTAGACGGCCATCGTTCTTCTCCTAGATCTATCAACAGTGGTGTTCCTCAGGGCTCTGTCCTATCACCAACTCTCTTCCTTTTATTCATCAATGATCTTCTAAGCTGTACATCTAACCCTATCCACCCATACGCTGATGACTCCACCCTTCACCTTTCCATTCGGTTCCCGCAACGCCCATCTCAACAGTTACTTCAAGAAACAAGGGATGAGGCTATGGCACACCTAATGTCTGACTTGGCTCGTATCTCTGACTGGGGTAAAAATAATTTGGTTGTCTTTAATGCATCTAAGACTCAGTTCTTACACCTATCAACCCGACAAAATCTTCCACAGGTATACCCATTAATGTTTAATAATACTCAGCTTAATCCTGCATCATCCTTGAACATGCTTGGGGTTTCATTTACTCGGGACTTATCTTGGAAAGATCATATTACATCTCTTGTAAAATCTACTTCCAAGAGATTGGGTGTGCTAAGCCGACTCCGCTCTTTCTTTACCCCTGCACAATTGTTGACTCTATACAGGGTTTTATCCGCCCCTGTGTGGAGTACAACTCTCATGTGTGGGGAGGCTCCCCACATACAGCTCTTCTCAATAGGGTGGAGTCAAAGGCTTTTCGTCTCATTAACTCTCCTCCTCTTACTGACTCCCTTCAACCTCTGTCTCTTCGCCGCACTGTTGCATCTTTATCTCTTTTCTATCGCTACTTTAATGGTCACTGCTCCTCTGAACTGTCTGCTTGCATTCCTCCACCTCTACGACGGGCGCGTAGCACCCGTCTGGCAGCAAACTCTCATCCCTTTTCTGTCCAACTCTCTAATGCAAGAGTTTACCGTTACTCCCAGTCTTTCGTTTATGCAACAGGTCAGCTCTGGAACTGTTTCCCTCTATCGGTATTTTCTGCTGCCTATGATCTCCAGTCTTTCAAACGAAGTGTGTCCAGGCATCTCAAAATGATCGGATCTTGAATTTGGCTCTCTATTGAATTTTGTTTTTCTCTTGGAGGGAACTGTTACTGCGGGCTCTTGGCCTTTGTTTCCTTCTTCCTAGAATAAAAAAAATATATATATATATATATATATATATATATATATATCTATATATATATATCTATATCTATATCTGTCTATCTATCTATCTATCTATCTATACATATATATATCAATATATCTATATATCTATCTATCTGTCTATCTACATCTATATCTATACATCTCTCTCTCTCTCTCTCTCTCTCTCTCTATATATATATATATATATATATATGTATATTTAACACTATATATATATATTTCCCGGGATATATATATATATATATATATATATATATATATATAGTTACTTGTAGAGAAGTTATATATATTAGACTTGTGGACGAGCGGTTGTTATACATGAGTTGTTTGTAAGTTGATAATCTTGGTTCCCATTTGTCATGCAATGACAGGAGAGATAAAGAAGAGTATGGGACTATTTTTATTTGTCTTGGAAATATTAACAAGTCTCTCGCACATGAGTGAGTATAAGTAGAGTCCCTGTCTCCCTGTCTAGCTCTCTCTCTCTCTCTCTCTCTCTCTCTTCCAAGTTGCTAAGCCTTTCTCCCCACTACCTGCCGATTCTATGGCCTCTCTTCTTCTGAGCTCTCTTTCCTAAATTCTGGTGAAACAGGAGTCGTGTCACGTGTGTTCCCTGTGGTTGGAAAGTTCTAGAAGCCTGTGTGTGAGTATGTGTGTATGTGTGTGTATGATCACTAGGCTTTGTTCTCCTGCTGTATCGCTGACAAACTAACTGCATCATCTCCTGACTTGCTACTTTCTAATCTGTCATCAGCTTTTCCTCAGTGTAAATTGCAAGATCATTTCCCATTCCCAGGCTCGCATAGAGCTGTCTATCTGTATATTTATCTATCTATCTATTATGATTTGTAAATGTAATATGGACTCATATTATATATATATATATATATATATATATATATATATATATATATAGATAGATAGATAGATAGATAGATAGATAGATAGACAGATAGATAGATAGATAGATAGGTATAGAGAGAGAGAGAGAGAGAGAGAGAGAGAGAGAGAGAGAGAGAGAGAGAGAGAGACAGTATACTGAATATATACCTAGGCTGCGTCTCCCAAAGAAAGGGTGGTAGCCGAGACAAGACGACACACTCACTCACATATTCATTCACATCTTAGCCCCAAGAGGAGAAAGGACAGATTCTCATTGCACCACACCACACGAGGGTCAACTGAGCAGTGCAATCAGCGACATCCACAGTAGGGCCCGACAGCAGAGCTGGTTTACCCCTGCCACATCATAATGGACCCATCCCCTTACCTGCACCTGACCTGATCAGCTGATCAGACCAAATAAAGGAGAATATCCCCTCAGGCCTGCTTCATCATTTATTCATTCACAGTTTCTCTCCAGTCATTTCTATCATGGGATGCCAATCTTCCTTGCTCAACAGACATGCCTCTCGCATCCAGCTCTCTCTTCACACTGTCCATCCATCCTATTCGTGTTCTTCCTTTCAGCTCTACACCTCTCACATTCGATCCAGTTATCTTTTTCTCCAGTCGCTCATTATCCATTCTCTCCATATGCCCAAACTATCACAACATCCTCTGCTGAACTCGATCAGCCATCTCCCTCACAACTCCAGTTCTCCGTCGCACATCATTATTTCTCACTCGATCCAAACGCGTTACTCCACACATGCTCCTCAGACACCTCGTCTCCATTACATTCAAACTTTTCCTCTCTGCTACACCCATATTCCATGCTTCAGTCCCATGTAAGACAGTCGGTACCACAACACCCAAATACAGCCTTATCTTTACATCCATTCTAAGTGATACATCCATTCTAAGTGAACGACATCTAAGCACTTTTTTCATTCCTCCCAGTACCTTTCCTACTTCATTCATTCTAAACTTCACTTCTGAATCTATTCTTCTACCCACAGCAACATGTGACCCTAACTACTTAAAACACTCTGCTTCCTCAAGCAACTCACCATTCAAAACTATACTATTCCTCCTACCATCTACCAACCTCGTACACTTCACTTTACTCTTATTCTCATTTATTCTCAATTTCCTCCTTTCACACACCCTTCCAAACTCCTCCGCCAACTGTCTCAATCTCTCCTCTGAATCAGCTACCAGTGCTGTATTATCCACAAACAGCAGCCGATTCAGAGTCCACTCTCTGCCGTTAGAATTCACCAGACTTAAACCTCCAACTAAGCTCCCTCATAACACCACCCACATAATATTAAACAACCAAGGCGACATCACACATCCCTGCCACAGCCCCACTCTCACGGGAAACCAATCACTCAGTATTTCCCACTCTTACAGACACTCTACTGTTTACATAAAAACTTTTCACTCTTTTTAGCAACCTACCATCATGTCCATACAATATTAAAACAGTCCACAAAGCCTCCCTATCAGTTCTATCATAAGCTTCCTCTAAATCGAGGAACGACCAAAACACATCTTTACCTATCGCTAAATACTTTTCACACACCAGTCTCACAGCAAACACCTGATCCACGCATCCCTTCCCTCTCCGAAAGCCACACTGCTCATCACCAATCACTCCCTCTGAATGCTCTCTAACTCTCTTAATTAACACTCTACCATACACTTTACCTACAACACTCAACAGACTTATACACGTAGTGCTACTGTAGTATATTCATGCTTATCACCCTTACCTTTATACAACGGAACCACACAAGCACTTGCCCAGTCAATTGGCATCATACCTTTCACAAAACACACATTCAACAATCTTACTAACCAGTCAACAATAGTCGCTCCACCACCTTTCAGGCATTCCACAGCACACCCATCCATACCTGCAGCTTTCCCTGTTTTCATCTCCTTTACTGCCTCCTGCACTACCTCCACCGTGATCAAAGAATCTCTCAACTCTCCCACCACATTTATTCCTTGCACCTTTCCCTCTGCCACAGTTTCAGCCCCCCTTTTCTCCCGCTACATTTAACAATATTTCAAAATACCCTGCCCATTTCTTCCTTACTGCATCCATCTCAATTAACATCCTTCCATCCTCTGTTTTTACTCGCTCTTCCTTCCCAGGCTCTCCTATTCCCACCCTTTTCACCTCCTTCCAAAACATTTTCTTATTCTGTTGAAAAATTTCACTCAACCACCTACCCCACCTCTCATCTGCTGCTACTTTAGCATCACGCACAGCACTTCTTGCCCTATTCTTCTTTTCCTTATACCTCTCATGACACCTCATCCTTCCTGCACAGCCACACTTCATATGCACTTCTCTTCTCAGCCATAGCCATACGTACTTCCTCGCACCACCATTCATTTCCCTTTCTTACTCCACCACCCACTCGTCGCACACTAACCACCTCATCCGCATCCCCACCAAAGCAATCTTCAACAACTACCATTCCTCCATCACACTGCCATTTTCCTGACCTTTCACTGCATTCTCCTCATCTTTCAATTCCTCCTGATACTTTATTATTTTCTTTCTTTTATCCAACTCCCTCACTTTCAAATCCTCCATGCCACACCTAACTCTCCTAGCTCTCACCCATCTCTTACCTACTCTCAACTTTCCCTCCACCAGGTAGTGGTCAGACATACCTCCACCCTCCCCTCTCAAAACTTTCACATCCAGCAATCTTCCTCTTACATTCCTGGACACAATAGCATAGTCCATCAATGTTCTATCAACAACCCTTCCACCCTCCTGTCTCACCCATGTATACTTATTAAAGCAATTGGACGATAGTTGGAGGGTTGGGAGTGGTCACCCTTCTTCGGGACTGGCTGAATGAGAACAAACTTCCAGCAAGAAGGAAAGGTACAAGTTGACGGACAAAGGTGAAAAAGTTTGCCTAGGCAGGGTGTAAACACAGAAGCACAGTTCTTGAGAACAACAGGAGGGACTCCATCAGGCCCATATGCCTTGTTAATACTAAAGCCAGTGATGGCAGAAAATACATCAGCTGAAGAAATTTTAATGTTAGCCATGAGGAAGTTAGAGGGGGGAAGTGATGGAGGAAGAGCACCGGAATCGTCTTAGGTGGAACTGGAGGAGAAAGTCTGTGTGAAGAGATCTGCTTTATCAGTGGAAGATATAGCTACAGAACCATCAGAGTAGAAAAGAGGAGGGAAGGATGATGAGGTAAAGTTGTTAGAAAGGTTCTTGGCAAGGTGCCAGAAGGAGCAGGCAGAATTCGAGTTGGAGAGTTAAGAGCATTTAGTACGGATGAAATTATTTTTTCAGAGTGAAGAACAGACTTAGCTCGATTTCAGGCAGAAACGTGAAGTTGATGTGATTTAGGGGTGGGTTGGCTCCGGTACCTTGTATAGGCCCTCTCCTTGTTGCGGACAGCATTAGAACAAACGTGATTAAACCAAGGCTTCCTTGCGTTAGACAAAGGCTATGAGAGAGGAATGTATGCTTCCATGTCCGAGAGAATAACCTCCGTAATGCGCAAGCCACACTCAGATGGCTCCCGGCCATGAAAGCAATAATCATTCCTGGGAAAATCAGAGACGTACTGCCTGAGGGCCTCCCATTCCGTGGCTCCAAAATGCCACAGACGACGTTTCCCTGGAGGGTCCACAGGCCGTACCAGAGTGATGGGACAGGTTAAGGTGATAAGGTTGTGATCGGAGAAGCCCAACGGAGAGAAAAGATTAACACTGTAAGCAGGAGGATTAGTTGTAAGGAAGAGGTCAAGTATGTTGGAGCTCCCTTCAAGGCGGTCTGGAATACGGGTAGGGTGCTGTACAAGCTTCCCTAGGTCATTAAGGATAGAAAAGATGTAGGCTTGTTCACCATGTGGATCAGTGAAAGGAGAGGAGAGCCAAAGGTGGTGGTGAACATTGAAATCTCCTAAAATGGAGATTTCAGAGAAAGGGGAAATGGATAGAATGTGTTCCATCATAGAAGTATGATAGTCGACGAATTTTTGATAGTCAGTAGAATTAGGAGATATGTATACAGCACAGATATATTTAGTCAGAGAATGACAGGAAAGCCGAAGGCAGAGTGTGGAGAATTCAGGAGAATCGAGTTCAGGAACACGAGAGCAAGATAAGTCGTTGCGTATATACACACAACAGCCACCTTTGGCTTTGAAATGAGTATAGAGAAAGTAGGAGGATACAGAAAAGGGTTTGCTGTCAGTTGCCTCAAACAGCTGAGTCTCAGTTAGAAAGAGAAGGTGAAGTTTAGAGGAGGAGAGCTGGTGCTTAACAGAGTGAAAGTTAATGGAAAGACCGCGAATGTTGCAGAAATGAAGAAGTGAGTCAGACAGTGGTTCCAGGCAGCTCAAGTCATCACCGGGAGAGGGCCGGAAGGTGGGGGCATTTATGGGGCGTTTATGGTCCCCCTCCCCCCGAGGACCCCGAGGCTAAGTGTTGAGACGCCAAGATTTTCTGAATTTTGGAAAAGGTAGTGTAGTGTGTACTGTGCATGTAGTTTGGTGTTGATAGTTAGAGAAATTTGTATTGGAGAGCATGCTGGCCTACTCTCTGTGTAACTGAGACACTGAAAAAGTTCAGCAAAGGGGGATGGTCAGGAACTAGTCCTGAGAGCTAATGAAACGGGAGCTCCAGCACTCCCTGTCAACAGCTTTCATTCCACCACGGGAGTACTGCTCTGCTCGACTGGTGCTACAGTCTACTCCTACATACACAGACACCCTCTCTCTCTCTCTCTCTCTCTCTCTACGTATGTGTGTGTATATATATATATATATATATATATATATTGTTACATAGCCTATGATTTCATCATCCTTTGCGTAATTCTAACGTACAGTATGCTGCATGTTTGATCACGAGCGTGTTCTACCTCACTCCCCCCTTCTACCCTTGTAGTAGAGTGGGTCGTTCTTTCTGTTGTTCAGAGCAGGATTGTCAACTCTTTGTCCCCTGTGGCTTCGTTTGCGCATCCTTCTTGCAAGTTGTGTCAGGCTCTGCCGGCCCCTATATAATGAGCTCAGTCTCTGCATTAATTGCCACTTAGATCTACTCCTCATTTTGTTCACATCTCTGTCCTCCCCTGTACAGTTGTTATTATTGTGAGTGCTCAGGAAGTCTCCAACCATCTAGCAGCTGTGTAATTTGAGTATAAGTGTTATTACATTTTGTTCTTGTACTGTATAGCATAAGGTGTTGATTCGTAGGCCTAGTAAAGTTTTTGTAATTCATATTGTCAGCCAGTGGTAATAATATTTTGTATCTGTAATAATATATCTTGCATTCACTGAGTATTATCTGGTTTTCTCATTTTATCAGGGCTGACTTAGATAAATTTACTCTTGCTAATTTCGTGTTAATAGAGGCTATTGCAGTTAACCATATATTTAACCTGTTTTTGCCATTACATTATCCTTATGAGTCCTGAATGTTTTGTAGTTAGTTGGAGCATTAAACTTTAACTTGTAATTTTACCTAACTCTTTTTTTTTTAACCTGGAACTTTACGGGACAGTAGTGATTTTTAGTATTCTCACTTAAAGTGTACATTATGTTTCTCTGTTCCGTAACATAATTTGGCGACCTCTTATCAGGATATTCAGGATATTATCATAAGGATATTGCTTGATATTTTGTGACTGTGATTTATTCATGATATCTACTATTACTACGCTTGATGAAGCCAAAGATTTTTTGTCAAATATGCAAACAGTGTGTGATGTAGAAAACAGAACAAAGAATGAACTTAACCCGCCCTGTCCCGACCACTTTTTGACCACTGGTACCCTCCAATCCCGACCATTTTTCGACCTTTTTTTTTTTTTTGCTAAAACTTTCGCTTTTGGTGAGAAACATCGAAAATTCATAGAAAAATCGCTCACCTGAGGTTTAAAATACTCATTCCAGGTAGGAGAGCCTCCTTACCTTAGTGGGTTTTCTATCAGGCTGGCACCAAAGAAAACGAGTTCTATGGGAGGATAACTATTTCACACCACTCATAAACGGTATTTATTTATTTACTGTTACGAATTTATATGTAGTACAAGAGTATATTGGTTTTCAAGCAGTAATATAGGCATTATAATCATTGTTTCACTCACTAATACCTGACCTTTTTTTGCCACATTACCTGATCATCATTTCTAACTGTTTCTTCCTCTAATGCTATGTAAAGTTTGTCCTCCACATTGTCATTGATTGGGGAATCACTCTGGCCCTAAATTTCGTACCGTGGCATGACATGGCTATACTGGCCAGGTCACTGATAACAGGTGAATTGCTGAGAAAAGGGCATGCAGGGGGGGGGAGGAGGTCATGCTGGGTAAGGCATTGTCTCTGCCTGGCATCTTGTTGAGGAAGGTGTTCCGTGTATACGTACCAAAAATGACTCGCGAAAACTGAAAATTGTGGAAATTATGAACCTTGCAATTGCAGGACGTTGAAGTACGTCCTCGGGATTAGCTGTGACAAAACGTGAGGACGTGGAAGTACGTCCTCGGGACGGCGCGGGTTAAGCTTGTTGCTCAACAATTGGGAATTGCAGTTCACTCTCATCATTCTAAAGATCAAATTGTTGGCATGATTAATAAAAGCTTGTTTAATGTAACTCCTCTAAATGAGCAAACGCAGATTGAAATAGCTAAGTTACAGCTAGCTATGCAGGAGGCTCGTGTTAAGGAGGCTGAGTTTCAGGAACGTGCTAAGGAGGCTGAGTCTCAGGCTAAGGAGGCGGAGTCTCAGGCTCGTATTCAGGAGGGTGAGTTTCAGGCACGTGCTAAGGAGGCGGAGTCTCAGGCTCGTATTCAGGAGGCACAGGTACAGGCTCAGGCACAAATTGAACTTCCTAGGATTCAGGCAGACCATGAGTATCGCATGAAACAAGGTGGAACTGGATCATTTAGCTCTGATGATTTTGATGTGGCTAAAAATGTTAAACTTGTCCCTCCTTTTAATGAATCTGATTTAACAAAGTATTTTCAGTTGTTTGAGAGGGTAGCTACAGGTTTTAATTGGCCCAAAAATTATTGGCCAGTACTCCTTCAAACTGTTCTCACCGGTAAAGCTCAAGTAACTTATGCATCTTTGCCTCAGGATCAATCTGATAATTATGATGTAGTTAAGAGCTTGATTCTTAAGGCCTATGAGCTTGTTCCTGAAGCCTATAGAGTAAAATTTTGGACAACTTATAAGCAAGATAAGCAATCCCATGTTGAGTATGCAAAAATCAAAGAAGATCTGTTAGAGCAGTGGTTAAATTCTAAGAATGTGGATTCTGGTTTTGACAAATTTTAGCAGATGATTTTGCTGGAGGACTTCAAAAGGTGTATTAATAAAGATGTGAGCCTATATCTTGATGAGAAAAGAATAGATAATTTGTCTGATGCTGCGGTTTTAGCTGATGAATATGTTCTCACTCACAAGAGATATTCTAGAGAAAAAAGGAAAGCTGAGAGTAAGTACGTTGCCTCTACTCAGAGTACAGGTAACAGGAAAGAGAATAAACATGATGTTTCTCAGGAAGTAAATACCAGCTCCACCTCTAGAATTCAGAAAAGTAAATGTACTTATTGTAGTAAGCTTGGTCATACTACAGAGAAATGTTTCAGGAGACAGCGTGATGTGAACAAATAGGAGTCTTTAAATATTCAGTCAATTGGTCTAGTGTCCACCCTTGAGAGTTCCCAGAATTCTTTAACTAAGTTAACTGAACCTGCTTTGAGGGGTAAATTAAATTCTCATGATGGAGCTCCTCTTTTGAGCAGTAACGTGGGTGACACTCTCAAGAGTTCATGTGCTAATTTCCTGTCTGATGGTTTTGTCAGTCCTCTGGACAGTAATGACAGGAAATCAGTTAAAATATATCGTGATACAGGTGCTTGCCAATCCCTTATGCTGACCAGTGTTCTAGGCTCTAATGTTAATTCCTCTGATGAAACTGTAATCTTACAAGGTGTAGGGAATAATAATTTCTCTGTCCCTCTGTGCAGAGTGAATTTAGAGTCTGGTTTTGTTAATGGTTCCGTTATGGTTGGGTTGGTTGAGACACTCCCAATGTCAGGTGTAACTTTCTTACTTGGAAATGATATTGGTGGAAGTCAAGTGTGTCCAGCTCCTCAGTTGTCTAGTGAGCCAGTGGCTGCGGCCCGGGATTGTGATGTCCCTGATGTGTTCCCTGCATGTGCTGTCACTAGGGCTAAGTCTAAAGTTACTGGTGACTTAGAGGATAATGATGATGATGATGTTATCCTAGCTGACACTTTTCTTGCTAATTTGGACCACTCACCAGATGAGGCAGTACCCCGTAGTGTTGATAATTTGTCTCGTCAAGAGTTGGTTGAGTTGCAGGTTGCTGACCCTGAGTTGAAAGGTCTAGCTAACTCTGCTTGCAGTGAGGAAGAGTCAGCCGGTGCTTCTACTTGTTATTATATAAAGTCAGGAGTACTTATGAGGAAGTGGAGACCCCTAACAGCATCAGCCGACTATGAATGGGAGGTTGTACATCAAGTTGTCATCCCTCGTGTTTGTAGGCAGGATATCATTAAAGTGGCTCATGATTCCAGTTTGGCAGGACACCTTGGAGTGAGGAAGACTGTGGCACGCATTTTGAAACACTTCTACTGGCCAGGTATCTTCAGGGATGTTTCCTGGTATTGTAAGTCTTGTTACACCTGTCAAGTTGTGGGGAAGTGTAATCAGACCGAAAAGGTTGCACCTTTAGTTCCCATTCCTCCTTTTAAGGCGCCATTCACCCGTGTGTTGGTGGATATTGTGGGCCCTCTTCCTAAGACTTCTTCAGGATTTTCTTATGTGTTGACCCTGATTGATATGGCTACCCGTTATCCTGAAGCCATTCCACTTAGAAATATCTCAGCAAAGAACGTCGTTAAGGAAATGCTAGGGTTCTTCACCGAGTTTGGTCTGCCCAAGGAGGTACAGTCAGACCAGGGAAGTAATTTCATGTCAAATGTTTTCAAGCAGTCTCTGAAAGAGTTGGGCATCACCAAGATCACGTCTTCAGCTTACCATCCCCAGATCCAAGGAGAGTTGGAGAGATATCATCAAACACTCAAATCGATGCTCAAGAAATACTGTTTGAAACATCAGAAAGACTGGGATAAAGGTCTTCCATTCGTTGTATTTGCCGCAAGAGAATCTCCAAATGAATCACTGGGCTTCTCACCCTTTGAACTACTGTTTGGCCATGAAGTAAGAGGACCCCTTAAGCTACTCAAGGAATGCTGGCTGTCGGAGGGAGATGACGTCAACCTGCTGGAGTATGTGATGAAGTTCAAAGAACGGCTGTCCACTGCTTTACAGCTGGCGAGAGAGAATTTAGGAGCTGCTCAGGAGAAGATGAAGACTTCGTATGATATGAAGTCCAGGTTACGCCACTTTCAGCCAGGAGATCAGGTTTTGATTCTGCTACCGGTGCATGGGCAACCTCTTCAAGCCAAGTTTAGTGGTCCTTATTTCGTGGAGAAGGAATTCAGTGATGTCAACTATGTCATCGCCACACCAGATCATAAAAAGAACAAGCAACTTTGTCACATCAACATGCTAAAGTTATATCACAGGCGGGACGAAAATAACCCAGTCTGCACTGTAGCTGTTCCACCTGAGTCTACAAGTGAAGTTCTCCCATGCAGCATGAGCCTGAGTGATAGTTTGGGGAAGAATCCTGATATCATAAATGATCTCCAGACTAAGCTTTCTCATCTAGCTCCCGAGGAAAGGCAGGAGTTTTCGGCATTACTGCAGGAGTACCCGCCAAAAGTGTTCCACGTGCCACTCCAGGAAGAACCACTGTGTTGATGCATGATGTCGATGTTGGAGACGCAAAGCCAATTAAATTGCCTCCTTACCGTGTGAACCCAGTGAAAGTTCCTCTCATCCAGAAGGAGCTTGGCTACCTGTTGGACCACAAGATGATTGAGCCCTGTCAGAGCGAGTGAAGTTCTCCTGTCACTCTAGTCCCTAAGCCAGGTGGGTCACAGAGGCTTTGCATCGACTACAGACGTGTTAATCAGATAACCAAAACAGACACTTACCCTCTCCCTCGCGTGGAAGATTGCATAGACAAGATCGGAAAGGCTAGGTACATAAGTAAGTTTGATTTGTTAAAGGGATAATGGCAAGTACCTACGACTGAACGTGCTAGGGAGATCTCATGTTTTGTAACACTAGGAAAGACTTTTGCATGTTCTGTAATGCCATATGGTATGAAGAATGCACCAGCCACATTTCAGAAGCTCATGAATGTTGTAACAGAGGGTTTGGCCGGGTGTGTTGTTTATATTGATGATGAATTAATCTTCAGTGACAACTGGAAAGATCACCTATACCATGTCAGTAAATTTCTTGAGCTTTTGGTTCAGGCTAATCTTGTAGCTAATTTATCAAAGTGTGAGTTTGGTCAAGCTAAAGTTCAGTACCTTGGGTACGTAATTGGTGATGGACATGTTGCACCACCAAGAGCTAAGGTTCAGGTTATAAGTGATCTTCCCAGACCTAAAAGTAGGAAAGAGCTACAAAGATTTTTGGGAATGGTAGGTTATTACAGGAGATTTGTTCTTAACTTTTCAATTCTTGTATCACCACTTACAGACCTACTAAAAAAGGGAGTTAAATTTGTCTGGACCGATAACTGTGAATCCTCTTTCAGCAAACTTAAAGCTATCCTATTAAGTCAGCCAGTGCTCGCTACTCCAAATTTTGCTAAGCCTTTTAAGATGGCTGTTGACGCAAGTGATACAGGAGCTGGGGCTGTTTTGCTGCAAGAGGATGATCAGGGTATTGAACACCCTGTATCTTATTACAGTAAGAAGTTCACTCCACCTCAAAAGAACTACTCAACTATTGAGAAAGAGCTTTTGGCCTTGATTTTGGGGTTACCGCATTTTTCATTTTACTTGTGTTCTGGTTTTAACCCCATAGTCATTTATGCCGATCATGACCCACTGAAATTCCTTAATAAGTTTAAAGATAAAAATCAGAGATTGACAAGATGGAGTCTACTTCTTCAGGAGTATTCATTAGACATAGAACATGTCAAGGGGAAAGAAAATGTTATTGCAGATTGCTTATCTAGACTTTAGACAGATTGTTTTAGAGTAATAAGAAATTTCCTTTGTAAATTTCTTTTTTCTTTGTGGGGAGGTGTTACATAGCCTATGATTTCATCATCCTTTGTGTAATTCTAACGTACAGTATGCTGCATGTTTGATCACGAGCGTGTTCTACCTCACTCCCCCCTTCTACCCTTATAGTAGAGTGGGTCGTTCTTTCTGTTGTTCAGAGCAGGATTGTCAACTCTTTGTCCCCTGTGGCTTCGTTTGTGCGTCCTACTTGCAAGTTGTGTCAGGCTCTGCCGGCCCCTATATAATGAGCTCAGTCTCTGCATTAATTGCCCCTTAGATCTACTCTTCATTTTGTTCACATCTCTGTCCTCCCCTGTACAGTTGTTATTATTGTGAGTGCTCAGGAAGTCTCCAACCATCTAGCAGCTGTGTAATTTGAGTATAAGTGTTATTACATTTTGTTCTTGTACTGTATAGCATAAGGTGTTGATTCGTAGGCCTAGTAAAGTTTTTGTAATTCATATTGTCAGCCAGTGGTAATAATATTTTGTATCTGTAATAATTTCTTGCATTCACTGAGTATTATCTGGTTTTCTCATTTTATCAGGGCTGACTTAGATAAATTTACTCTTGCTAATTTCGTGTTAATAGAGGCTATTGCAGTTGACCATATATTTAACCTGTTTTTGCCATTACATTATCCTTATGAGTCCTGAATGTTTTGTTGTTAGTTTGAGCATTAAACTTTAACTTGTAATTTTACCTAACTCTTTTGTTTTGAACCTGGAACTTTACTGGACAGTAGTGATTTTTAGTATTCTCTCTTAAAGTGTACATTATCTTTCTCTGTTCCGTAACAATCTATATCTATATATATATCTGTATCTATATTCATATATCTATATCTCTATATATATATATATATATATATATATACATATCATCATTATCATCAACCGTTTGAGTATCCACTGCAGGACCGGCCTATCCCAACTGTATCTATCTATCTATCTATATAAATCTTTTTTTTTCTCTCTCTCTCTCTAGGTATATAGATATATTCATACATACTGTATAAGTAAATATATATAAATACAAACATACAGAGAGAGAGAGAAAAAAAAAAAACAATAAATAACTGTGTGTGTGTGTGTGTGTGTGTGTGTGTGTGTGTGTGTGTGTGTGTGTTTTTTGCTTGCTTTCGTTGTGAAGAGACGCACACAATTTCGACATAACTACAGTATTCGTTATCAAGGTGAACTACCTTACAAAGCCTGACTAAACCCTGACATCAATCTTCTAAACGCATGTCATTAGTAAATATATAAGATATGTCTTTGCCTTGGCTGAGGGTACTTGACTCTGATGAATCGGACCAAGGCAATTTGATACTTTAGTGCAGTTATGTATATGTAAGACATTAATTCTGACATCATTACAAGCAGCCAGGTGTAATTAGGATACGTAGTCACGGGTGATTAAGAAAATACACACGTTTTGAACCATGTTTATTTATATGTAGCGTTATCGTACTGAGATTGAGAGTTTGTTGTTCCAACAAAATTCAAATACAGTAATTCTTCGGACTAAATGCTTTCTTCCTGTTACTGTGATCAGCCTGAGTATGTCGCAGTAAGTTTCTAAAAAAAGAAAAAAAAAATGAAAAATGGGTATATCATATGAGAATGTCCAGTAAATATTTATTAAAATCACTGGCAGCAAACTGGATCATTTATCAACGCCCATATTCCAGTGGCTGCATCTGTTGATTCCAGTGGCTGCATCTGCTGATTCCAGTGGCTGCATCTGCTGATTCCAGTGGCTGCATCTACTGATTCCAGTGGCTGCATCTACTGATTCCAGTGGCTGCATCTACTGATTCCAGTGGCTGTGTCTGCTGATACAGACGAACAGCAAACTTTCCAGCTTAATCAGCACAGGCATTGCTCTCATATTTTCCCGCTGCCAGACCATGCAGCTTCACCAGTAGCAGCAGCAGCAACAGTTTCAGTCAGTCCACTGCCCATAGGATTCAGTCTGCTCCTTCCCCACCGATCTCCCTCTCTCTCTCTCTCTCTCTCTCTCTCTCTCTCTGTCTGTCTGTCTGTCTGTCTCTGTCTCTCTCTCTCTCTCTCTCTCTCTCTCTCTCTCTCTCTCTCTCTCTCTCTCTCTCTCTCTATCTATCTATCTTTCTACCCACCTATCTTTCTATCAATGTCTAACTCTCTCTCTCTCTCTGTATATATTTATTTATCTATCTACCTACCTATCTATCTATCTGTCTATCTATCTATATCTATATCTATCTGTCTATCTGTATCTATCTATCTATCTTTATATCTATATCTATATCTACTTATTTATCTATCTATCTATCTGTCTGTCTATATATTTATATATATGTGTGTGTGTGTGTATACTTGTATATATACTGTATTTATATATATGCCCTAATGCCCCTGACGCGCTATTGGGGCCCGTGTTGATAGTTCTTCTATGTGTTATTTCTTGTTCTTATTTCTGGATCCTTGCCACTTCATACAGTGATGATGATGGTGAAAACGGTGGTGGTCATGATGATGATGATGGCATAAGATTATTCTAAGAAAGATATCTTTAAAAAATCATTTAACTTATACACTGATAGAAAGCAGTCCCATTTTTTCACATACTGGCATCTAAGCTCTAGTACGTTTGACAGTCAAGAATCACAAAAGGAACTAAGACAGTTGAATTAAAGACTAATTGTCAAATTCATAACATTTTTCAAGATTAAATTTCGACACCAAAAACGAACTCAGATTGAATTTTGAGTTACAACACACCTCAGGACCATCGTTGTGCATCGCAGTAATGTTCCTCTGAGAATATAAACAACCCGGATTATGAGCGATGACCAACACCACCCAACACATCGAAAAATAACTGAGGAAAATATAATGTCTATGAATGATTTTGTATAACGACCCTTCCACAACTTCCTTAAGATTTCAAGTGAAGGGAAAGTTTGTTAGCCGATCCAAGCTCTCTCTCATATGAATAATTTCGTACTCGAAGAAAAGAGTTACTAACAGTTACGTGGTCACATTCTATTCACTACAAAATATAGCCTAATACGGGTACATAGATCCATATTAGTTTGTTTTGTGCAATCCAATATACTTGCATTCGACATTCCCCTATACATCAGGAAAAGAATAAACTCACCAACATAGGACCGGAGTGGAAGTGCAATGAGCAATGTGCGTCAAGGGAGATATTTGCCCTGGATTCACGAGGTAAGAGAGTCTGAGAGCGAGCGTGAGACGAGGCCGGGAGAGAGAAAAACACAGGATGAAGACAGGAGAAAAATTGGAGTGGCTGGTGGAAGATAAAGGGGAAGGAAGAGGGGTGTAGATGGAAGTTGCGAAGGAAAGGAAAGAGTCAATTAAAAAGGATGACAAGGCAGGCAGACGGTTATGAAGAAGCAAAAACTCGGGAGACGGCCGGAAATAATATACAAATGAATAAATAAATCAATAAAACGAGTGAAAGCCGAAAGACTTGAGCAACTAGAAGGAAGGCGGACAGTAAAAAAAGAAACGAAAAGTAATAAAGTAAAAATAAAAACACCGGTGATATTTTTGGAAAAAAAAAAAAAAACATGCAGGGAAAAAAATGCCAGAGTCACGAGAGGAAGTCAGGGAAGGAGATACGGAGAGATGGAGGACGTTAAGTGGCGAGGAGAAAAAGGATGAGAGGCGGAAAGGAAGAAACAAAATCAGGAGCAAAAATCCGGCTGAGATTTAGGGTCAAGGAACAAGCGAACTGTAGGAAAGAAGTAGATGCTCTCTCTCTCTCTCTCTCTCTCTCTCTCTCTCTCTCTCTCTAAATATAAATAAATAAATATATATATATATATATATATATATATATATATATATATATAGTATACTTGTACAGATCCGAATTATCATTCATGCTGATCATAAATCTTAAGCAGACCTTGATAATTCAACTCAGTAATTAATACGTAAGAAGCACGTGTGACTCGGGTGACGAAACACAAGGCTAACCATTTTTTTTTTTTTTTTTATTAACACAAGTGTCATCTCTTTATGCAGGTATGTACTGAAGGTATAAGTTGGGACAAATGCCGTGAGGCGCTTAGTCCCGGTGCTTGTCTCCAAAAGGTAGTCATTGAGTTTGGGCAATTCCTTAACGACTTATTTTAATGTATTTAGCGATCTACAGAGGTTGGATGCACACCTGAGTGGCGTGTTTCTAGCTGTCAGCATCACAAGTAGAAGCCTGATGGTATCTGGAAAGTCAGTTTCGTAATAAACAATGCTATCCACTTAGCTACCCCAGCAACATTTATGTAGAATATACAAACAATAATTTCTGAACTCACTCCAAACAACATCATGTAGGTACTGTTTTCCTATATAAATACTACTTGTTATCGAAAAATGTGTTATAAGACCCGTATTAAAATACCCACATAAAAACCTAATACCATTGCCTGCAATAAACTTCGCCTTTTATTAATGCACGTTGCAGTGTGACAGGAGCTGCCGTCAGTGAAGAGCAGCTAGAAACGCACGGTTCAGCATGTAATTAAGTCATTATTTTTAATCTCTTCAGTGTCAATCATCATCATAATAATCACCATCAGCAGCATCAGTCGCTTCTGTCAGCCCGCTATACTTGATTATTAAGCCCGCATCTCTCTCTCTCTCTCTCTCTCTGGATATATATATATATATATATATATATATATATATATATATATATATATATATATATATATATATATATATATATATATATATATGCACACACACACACACACACACACACACACACACACACACACCATCTTTATCATACTCATCATCATCATCAGCCATTGCGAGTCCATTGCTGAACAAAGGCCTCCCCGAACCTTCTTAACGAATACTTGACTGAGCCAATCTCTGCCAGGTTTTGCCTGCAGTCTTCTCTATCTCATCGCTCCCCCACCTGTCTGGCCTCTTTCTGCTGTGCTTACAATCTCTTGATGTCCAGCCAGTCAGCCTCTTGTTCCACCAGTTATCACTTATTCTTGCTACATGACCTGCCCACCTCCGTTTCTGTTATTTTGTAACGTCTTTAATGTCTTTGACTTTAGTCTGCTTCTCGCCCAAGATGATCTTTTCATGTATCTTAAGGATATAACCAACACTGAGCTCTCCATTGCTCTTTGAGAACGGATTAGTTTATTTTCCATCGATTTTGTCAGTTTGTAGGTCTCGTAACAGTATGACATAGCTGGAATTATATATTCGTTATATACTTTTCATATCATACATAATGGAAATCTACTTTTCATGATGTCTCTGTGTTTACCGAAAGCTTACCAACCAATTGTAATGTGTCTTTTTATTTCGGTATCATGGTCTTTCGTTAGTAGTAAGAAGGAATGTTACCTCCCTTGCATTGTTTTACAGTTACTTTTCTGGCAAATGTTCAGACGAAGTTGCATCCATTGCGCCAAATCTCCACGCCATCCCCCGCACTAGATGGGCAGCTGGTAAGGCTCATGACTTTACTGTCACACTGCCATATCGCAGAACGTCTGCCTATCAGAAATCTCTTATTCCCCGAACTGCATCTCTTTGGAACTCGCATCCCCAGAGTGGTTCCTCTCAAACATCAACCCACGGCTGTTCAAATCCAACTAGTACTGATTTTTTTTGTTTTTTTGTTTTATGAATGGAGGACAATTGTTATTTGGTGTATGGCTTATTTTCTTTATTCCTTTGTTTTTGCTTCTTCTGTTCTATTTTTGGTTTAAAAAAATCCCAAAATGATTGTACTCCTCAACTTCTCCAAGAATTTCATTGTTATTCTGATGATTCTCTTTGGTGCATTTGGAATAAACATTAGTTTTACTCCAGTTTATCTTTAGCCCTACTTTGAGACTTTCTCCGTTCAGGTCATTTAATTTTCTTGCAATGTAGCAGCTGTTTCTGGTATTAGGACAATGCCATTTCCAAATCTAAAATTGTTTAGTTTTTCTAAATCTATGTTTTACTCCCTTTTCTTCCCAGTCTAGCTTTCTGATAATACTTTCTAGGCATGATGTAAATAATTTTGGTGAAACTTTATCTCCTTGACACCCGCCCTTCTCTATCTTAATATTTTCCGAGCCTTTGTGTAATTTAACTGTAGCAGTTCTCTCTTTAATAATGTTTTCGAGCAGTTTTACAATGTTCTTATTGACTCCTTGTTCTCGCAATGAATTTATAACTGCTATGTTCCCCACTGAGTCGAAAGTCTTTCCGTAATCAACAAAACCTAAGCACAGCAGTTTATTATATTCTGTAGTTTTCTCAATTAGCTGATCACTGTGTGTAGATGATCAGTAGTCAAATAATCCCTTTGGAATCCTGCCTGTTCAAAGTGTTGGTTTTCTTCCAGATATGTTGTTATTCCGTTCGTAAGGACTTTAGTGAAGTCTGTAAATAACTGATAATAAGCTAATGGGTCGACAGTTACTGATATCTATTGGGTCGTCTCTTTTGTAAACTAACTATTGAATTACACCATGTTTGGGGAATTTTCATCTTTTATATGCACTGAGTTTGTAAGTGGGCAAGTCTGTTTTGTACCTCTACTCCTGCACCCAACAGTAAATCTGCTTCTATTCCATCCTGTCCTAGGGTCTTCCTTCTTTTCATATTTTTACGAGAAATGTTTACTTCGTCTTGTGTTACCTCAGGCATTCGCTTGTGTCAACAGAAAAGTTACCTATTGACACTATTGTCTTTGATGCATACAGTTCTTTGTAATATTCTTTAACTCTCTTCACCATCATATCTCTGCATTTAATGACATCACCATTTTTGTCTTTCAGTGATTTAATTTGTTGCTTTCCTAGTGCCATTTTACTTTGGACCTGTTTTAGACATTTTCCTGTTTTGATGATTTCTTTTATCTCGTCCATGTTTTTCTTTGTCCTTCCGTCTGTTTCTTGTTGATTAGCTTTTTAATTCTGCCCTCCTATTCCATCGGTCTTTGTTTTACGTTCATGTCCTTTCTTCTTTTCATAAGCTCAAGTGTCTTTTCTGAACACCATACTACCTCCGCTGATTCTCTTAGGCACTTTTGTTAGTCTGTCTTTCAACTCATTAGTGTCACACTCGGCAATACTTAGAGCCTGAAATCTATTCATTATTTGTAACTGAAAGGCTGTTTTGTTTTCCCTTACTTTTATTGGTCATATCTTTTTATTTTTAATAATTTTTTTTCACTTCTGATACTGAATCTGGCTCTGCAACATACCTTTCTATTGTCATTTCCTAGATTAATTTCGTTGATAACCGTGAAATGTATGATCGTGTTATTCTTATCTGCTATAATGAAATCGATTTCATACTTTGCGTCTCCATTTGGGCTTCTCCAGGTCCACTTTCTCCCTGTTCTTTTGTGAAAGAATATGTTCATTGTTCTCATGTTATACATTTCAGCAAAATTTACCAGCATTTCTCTTCTTTCATTCCTCTCTCTCACTCCAAATTTTCCCCTACATGTTTCTCCTTTTTTTTTTTATTTCTAAACTTTTGCATTGAAGTCTCGCATAGGTATTGTATATGTGGTCTTTTCTTCTTCTGTAATCTGGGAGATGTCGTCATAGAATGTTTCTATTTCTCCATCTGAGCTTTGAGAAGTCGGTGCAAGTACTTGTATTTCTTTCAGGGTGCATTTTTTGCATAGTCAAATTACAATCTACGCTGCTCTGTCAGATACACTGCTGAATGTAACAATGTTGTCTGCAAAATTTCTGTTAAATAGAAATCCTACACCACTAACTCTTTCATTTTCCCTTCCTTTGTATTATTGGTGGTTGTTGTCTTGCAGCTTAATTACTTTTTCTTCTTTCCTGTGGATCTCACTCAGACCTACAATATCCCAACTAATGTTTTCTAATTCAGTCATTAAGTTATCAAGTTTGTAATCTTCTGGTAGGCTTCTTGTATTGCATGTGTAGAACTTCTAGGATTTCAGTCTGTTCAATGTCCCGGTCTCTAATTTGCCGAAAGAGTGCCTACTCACTTTCAGTGGCATACTGCCCGTGAGCACAGGAAGCAGTGTAATTGAACCTTTAATAGACGATGATCCAACAGGATCGCCCGTCCAATCATATGCAACAGATTTCATGTTTGGTTGGAAGGCTTGTGGCACATTATCTCATCTCCCTGTCACATTTGCTGGTGAGATGTAAGTTTAGTAGCACCTTATTCAGTGTATTCGGTGGAGCCCTACACATCTATTGGGGGTCCCATGGTCCACGCCATCTAAAACGGTACCTCGTATATCTGCAAGACATTCTCCTATCCGCCACCCGAGGACGCGCCAGGTAGCCGTGGGATCCTGCCACAGGGACATATATATCATGGACGTCCTGTTAATAAATTTCCTACTTTGGGAATTTTACTTCCTGATTCTGGAACCTCTCCACTCTATATGCAGGGCTTAAACCATCACTTGGAAAAAAGTGTGTGTGTGTGTGTGTGTGTGTGTGTGTGTGTGTGTGTGTGTGTGCCATTGTAAACAGAAATACCACAAGTTTCAAATTATTCTGACGTATTATCATATTCCTCTTTTCAGTCTGATGATTCTCTGGTATAATATACATACTACACTTATTCAGTATTTTGGCAAATAATACTGTTCTTTTACTATGGGTATTCACTACTCCATCGAAAATTGAGAGGGGGGGGGGATGTACTGCTGCCAGGCCCCAACAATACTGGGAACAAATGTAAGACCATCAAGTTTCACCAGCACCACACACAGACCAAAACTGTGATATTTAGGAAACTATTAAGGATTTGAGAATATAATACTGAGAGGATTCTTGGGGTAAAGTGGCAAGACAGAGATACAAATGACAGAGTAAGGGATATTACAAGAGTGGAACTAGTTATATGAGTATGTGAGACTGTCTCGCTGGAAATGGCTGGGGCACATATATAGAAAAGAAGTCAGTTTAATACAGGATGTACCAGAGTGGACTGCTAGGGGAAGAAGAGGAAGAGGTAGAGCGAGGGAAACCTGGCTGAGGACAATGAAAAGAGAAGCGAGAGAGGAGTGTTGGAGGGACCTGAAGGAGATGGCAAGAGACAAATAATGATGAGAGTTCATCGAGGCCCTATGCATCCCGTGGGGTGCTACAGGAAGTGTTTGATTGATTGATTAAAGCTACCGCAGACCTACGAACATCGGTGGCAAATATATGGAACACTAATTCGTGTTAAGCGACTTTAGACTCCAGGACAATCGGTTTCTTTTTCTTTCAGATGTGAAAAGAATCGTCGGGCGCACCAAGCGTTTTTTATTTTTATTTTTATTTAACTTCCTAAACCCATCCTGTGGTTCACTGTGGTTCCCGGAAAAATTAATAAAATTACTGTACTTGTGCCATTGACATGAAAACAAAAAATTATTGTCCGCAGTTTTTTTAAAATCGCACAATGGCACTGGCACTGGATGGCGTCACTCGACAGTAGTAGCTAGCAAAGGGTTAAAGCTACCGCTGACCTACGCACGCGCTTAGAGGGGTAATTGGAAAGTAAAGCATGTTACTTAAGTGGCAGTTCGCTTGATTCTCCTCTACATTGTTGAAAGGTAAACAGTAGCAAACTGAGCACCACGACTGGGTTATCTCTGAAGTTAAAAAAGTTACAGCAGGCAAACTTACACACATCACTGGGAAGCTTATGAAAGAAAAACAGGTTTTACATGCTGCTGAAAAAAAAAAAAAAAGTCGCATTTTTCCAAAATGAGTACATAATGTGAGTCTTGTACAGTCCACAAAGTTTTGGCATGAGGATCAAATCACTTAAGGTCTAATCTGAATGTACACACATTCTGAAATAAGATGGATTACTTCAGAGTGTACATTATCATGCAAGTGGGATGGCACACGTCTTTGAAGTTAAACTAACAATATTAGCAAGCTTGCTTCCTTGAACATGGTCTACTCTCTTAAGCGTGGGTACCCATAGCTTCATTTTAACAGAAAAAAATACCAGTATCAGTTGTAAATAAAGACAATAACACGTTCATATGCCAGCACGATTTTTAAATCATTATCAACGCTATTATCTAGTAAAAAATAATGGTGATGAAGTAGAACAGAAGTTACTGTAACTGACAGGGAAGAAGATTAAATTAGGACACTTACAGCAGACCCGAACACTAATATTATGCAATGCAGTAATATACTCCCCGGAGAAACTCTGTATCAGCATAATTACTGTAGCAGCCGCAACTCTGGTTACTCCGTCCAAAATTAACTACAGGGCGTACAGAGTGTGTGTCATTTTTCTCTTCTGTAGTGATACTTCGCGCCTTTTTCGTGAAAATTTCAGGTGGGGGGAGGGTTTGTTAGCGGATGGAAGCTTCCTCTTAAAAAAACAATGTCTTTCCCGAATAGAGGATAACCAGACTATACCGTAGTGACATTCTGTTCGTTAATATCTTTAGCGTAATACGGACTTCTAGCCTTTGGTTCCTTCCTTTCTGCATAATAACTAAAAAAGAAAACTAAATAAAGCCATATTTGCTTGCTTTTTGTGCATCACACTTGCTTCAGACTTTCGTTTATCCATCAGCATAATAATCTCACCAATTTAGCACAAGTATGGACGCGTAGTGAACAATCTGCGCCAGAGAATATAATATGTCTTGGGTTCACGAGCGAAGAGAGCATGAAAACGAAGGTAAGAAGTGGCCAGGAGACATAAATAACACGGGAGGAAGGCAGGAGAAAAAATTGGAGTGGCTGGAGGAAGATGCAGGGAGAGAGGTGGAGATTGAGTCATGGAGGGTCAGGGAAGGTAGTAAACTGGAGAAATCGAAGACGACGAGAAGAGCTGGAAGAAGATCAAGTACAAATGCACTAGATATAGGAGTTTCATGGCCCTTTGGTTAATGCCCTTGGTGTGGTGTGGTGTGGTGTGGGATTGTGATGTATTGTGGTGTGGTGTGAGAGTGTGGCATGGTACTGTGTGGTGTGGTGTAGGTTAGTGAATTTGTATAGTGTCGTGTGGTGTAGGTGGGCGAGTCTGTGTTGTGATGCGGTGTGGTGTAGGTGAGTGAATTTATGTGGTGTGGTGTAGTGTAGGTGAACGAAGTTGTGTGGTGTGGTGAGGTGTGGTGTGGATTGTTTTGTGCTTTGCGGTGTGAGAGTATGGCATGGTGAGGTGCGGTGTGAAAGGATGTGATGTGGTGTGGAGTGGTGCGTTGTGAATCGCGTGGTGTGGTGTGGTGTGGGTTCGCTGAAGCAGTAAAAAGCTTCGAGATGTACAGCACCTTACTTCTGAAAATAGTTGTCGGTAGATGGAAAGTTAGAACAATTGTTAGAGATGGTCCCTAATCTAAAACTGTGAAGGAGTTGGGGAGGAAGGAAATGAAAAAAAAAAAAAAAAAAAAAAAAAAAGAGTGAAAGGAAATACTTGATAAAAGATGAGTGATAAGAAGACCTACATAAAAAAAAAAAAAAAAAGAAAAAAGAAAACGAAGACGGGGAAAACAAGTATACGAAAAGAAAGAAACGAAACTATGAATGAGGTGCCGGGACGAAAGCAGATAAATAAATACTTCAGAGGGGTGAGGGAAGTTAGGAAAACTGGTGCGCGGTGCAAGAGGAAGTTTACCCAAGAGGAAAAGGAAAAAGAGGAGGAACCGTAGTTAGGGATAAAAATTATTAAATAAAAAGACACTGACAGAGTGCAAGATCCGCGCCAACCAATTGATCTACGGGCCGAATATTTGACTTGCTCTGTGACACTAACCTTAGACTGATTTCTTTCAAAACTGAAATACTGTATTCTTGTCTAACCCTGAACTCTGCAACCAAGTATGGTCCAAATCTAATCCAAGCTGAAATGACTTTGCCCTGTGACGGTGATCATTGACCTTTGTCTACATTCTAGATAATGAAACTCCTTTATCCTTATCATACCCAGAATCCTTCCATAATGTTTGGTCTAAATTGGTTAAAATCTGCTTAAACTGACCTTGGCATGTGACTTTGTCCTTTGCCTTTACACATGGATAGATCATAGCAGAATCAGCCTTTTCATCGTCATGGGCCAATAGGTCTCTTGTTGCCTGTATTCCCTAAGAACTCGAATATACAAAGTTGCGTCGAAATCAGATTAATACTGAATTATTTTGGTCACACACAGACACATAGGTCCAGTTTTGCCCTCATCCCGTGACTCTGGCCTTGGACTGATGGTTCTTGAAACTGACTCCTTCATTCTTGCCTTACTTTCAGCTGGACCTCCAAGTTTGGTCTAAAATAGATAAAAACTTTTTAAGTTGGTCTTATTACGTCAAATTTTGACCCACCACCGTGGCACTGACCTTTAGCCTCTTGTTTTAAAATAACAGTAGGTCATCCTCGTGGCTGACAGTCAATCCCTCCACCAGGTTTGGTTAAATCAGATGAAACGTTTTGTTCACACACACACACACACACACACACACACACACACACACACACACACACACACACAGAAAAGGACAGACAGCTAACAAAAACAATACCCGCACTTGCACACGAGAGCGGATGTTAATAGAGCAGCAAAGAAGAAGCAGCATGTGAGGCAGCGAAAGAGATGTAGGATGCAGGAGGGAGTAAATTAAAGAAAAAGAAAGATAAAGGGAACATATACATCCCGAATATGCGAGAGAGAGAGAGAGAGAGAGAGAGAGAGAGAGAGAGAGAGAGAGAGAGAGAGAGAGAGAGAGAGAGAGAGAGAGAGAGAGAGAGCGCAATACTGAGAAAAGGAAAATGTAGAGAGGAAAACAACAGAAATAATGCTTGAAGGAACTGTTCATTACGATAGTGGGAAAAGAAAAAGAAAGAGAGAGAGACTCAGGATGAGAGTTGGAGGAAAAAAAAAAAACGAAAAAGCAAGGGACTGACAAAGCAGAATAACAACGCAGAGAGTCATGGATTAAAACAGAGAAATATTTAAGAATATGAAAAATGCAGGATAAGCGGTAGAAACCGGAGGGTGGATCAGAAAAAGGAGCACTCAGTGACGAGAGAGAGAGAGAGAGAGAGAGAGAGAGAGAGAATGACAATACAAAGTTAAGTTGGTTTAAAAACAAAAGTCGACCGATAGATATAAGTAAACATCTGTTGAAATGATACAAGAAAGTCGGAATAAGTATACACTACAAGTCAGGAAAATTTGACACATGGAAGAGAATTATAGTTCATAATTGAAAGAAAATCTCTCTCTCTCTCTCTCTCTCTCTCTCTCTCAAGGATCACATCTATGGTAGGTGTGGGTCAGTCATCCATTAACTCTATATACAGTAGTACTCTCTTAGCGTGCCTGGATGCTGAATGACAAGGCAAATAGGTTCCATTTTTTCAAGCTGGGTAGGAACAGTTCAAGCCAATAATACCTGGTGGTGCTCTGACAGGATGAGGCCTGTTAAGATTTAGATATGAGGGGAAGATAAGGTTTATAATGCCACTCGAGCCTGTGAGACCGGCCACATTTGCTTTCTCACGATATGACAAGCGTTATATCTTATTGCCCCTGTGGCCACATGATTATACTCGGCTGAGAGTGGATGAAAAGAGCTTGGAAATGTTAACAGTCACGGGTAACTCTCACATTACTGGCACAATTGTGGCTTTTTTTTTTTAATTCTATTGATGTTAGATATTTGTAATTAACTGAGGGTAAACCTGAAAATGAAAAGTATTCTTTTTTGTTTTGACTTACTTCCTTGGGGTCGAGTGGATTGTTTTACGTAAATATTCACTGTTTCCAATAGTTAGGCCAGAATATTCGATAAACAGTCTCGGCCTACGCCACTAGTATTCTTTCCTTCTTATATCAAGGTAAGGACCCATATTCCAGTTGGCATGACGGACCTGGTAACACTTTTCATTTATTTATTAATTTAGCATAATAGTCATTCATGTTCTCCTGTATGTTCATAGTATACTTATTGTTTTTAAATATCAATATAATCTGCATTGGCAATATTAAGAAGATATTTATCATTCAGTTTCCTGTGACTAACTCACGTGAATATAACTGTCTTGAGCTAACTAGAATTGAATGCTAGAATTTTGGGACAATGAAGCACTGAATGGAACCAGATTTAACACTCAGGTCCATAATGTCGTTGGTTATTGAAGCTCCTTAACACTGCTTCCTTAGTGAATGGTTTTTAGATATGGTTGGTTAATATCATTTTGTACAATATGAATGTAAAGTGTCGTGATATTAGAAAACTTTATGTAACACAGATGAGAACGGTAAGGTGTAACAAGCAAAATTAATCGCCAAATAAAAGGTGTTAGGGACCGTACTTAACCGAAGAGAACATGGGTGTCTTATAAACCCATTCTCAATTGAATAAAATCGTCTGGCCAGTATTACTAACGCCTTCCCCACAACGGCAGGCACAGTGTTACCCGTATTAAGACCTACACTCCTGTGACTCACTCTTGTATGAAAAAAAAAAAAATCGGTTGGAATATTTTAAGGGATTGTCACGACCACGAGAGGATTACTGATACCAATATTACCATTCCCAGTCTACTGCATAATACAGACTGGCGTTGACTGTTAGATATTAGGAGAGGAGACGTGGCCATATGAGGTGAAGGTGTTGTGTCCAAAATACATCGCTGGTAAAGAGGTGTTACCCTGGCCAAAGAACTGACAACTTGCTCCCTCAGGCTCAACAACCCCTATACGTGACGCACACTTTCCCATGTCACCACTTCGAAGCTAATGTCCACCCTCCATATTTAATGCATACTAAGACTGGCTCTTTCAGGATGGGTATGATGGTGTTGCGGACATCTTTTATGACATCATTACATTTGTTTTAACAGAACTAAAATAAACTACTTCACGACCCTGCTTGGGACTGAATCCGTGCATTTTTCGGATTGCATGTTATTTCTTTATTGACATAATCGCAACCATCTCCGGTCGGAATCTTGTCTTTCTCTCATTTTTTTAAAATAACAGACCAGAGGAAGGAAAAACTAATGAATAAAAAATAATAATCCATACACCAGATTACTGGCATCCTCCATTCATAAAATATCTGTAACAGGTGGACTTG